>NC_046327.1:34766015-35081399 GCF_009819535.1 Lacerta agilis | reverse complement strand
CCCTCATATATGGTGGGAGAAACAGAAACTGCTTTGAACAAAACATATTTGTAGAGCCAGGACTACTGATTTGAATTTTCCCTTGGGATGGGGACCAGGATATGGCCAACCCACTGCAGGACACTTTGACAGGTCAGCAGGGGTCACCTGTCAATCACCTGACATTATATGATTTAGAGTGCACTCCTGATTCTTTCTTTTGAATCTGTCACTGTTTGCAGCAGTGGCTCTACCTGTCCCATGCTATCAGGTGACTGACAGATGAGCATGGCCTGGCCAAAACAACCTTTCAGGGCAAACAGGGAGGTCTGGTGGGCTTAATAAGGCCCACCGGCAAGAGGTTCCCCCACCACTGACCGACACATTCAGGTAATTTGTTGTGTTACAAACACACACAGACACACACAGCAATTTTGGACCACAACAACAACTGCAGAAGGGCACAAACTTTTTCAAATGCCTTCACATGCACTGCAGAGGAACTTAAGTGGGGGAAATAAAGGTTACTGACACTGCAAGTGACTGACAAAAACAGTAATACAGGTAGGAAATGCATCTACTGTCACTTGCTGATATGACCAGCAACTAACACTAATACATTGTTGAACGATTAATGGTCGTCCTTTGCTATGGAATACTTGTGTCTTACAACACAAAATACTGTATACCTTTCACTTCCATCACGACCCCATGTCACCCTTCCCTCTCCCCTCCCCTCCCCTGCCAAGGTGAAGAATGTAGGTTCATTAGGAGAACCCATCTCTGTGTCTGTATTGTGGTGGAAAGTCCTGATCACATATTGGGATGCAAGTGTTTTGTGCAGTATCTGCAACAGATTGGCAACCTGTGGCCCGCCAGATGTTTGTGGGCTTCCTGTCGGCCTCGGCCATCATGGCCAAGGATCAGGGATGGCTAAGTAGTAAGAGTATGGACAGGGAAGAGACAGGCAGAATTCCCACCCCTGATCCTGGGAGTTGTTTCTTTTTGTTTCCCAGTATATTATCAATAAAAAAATCGGCGTGTTGCAAGCAAAGTTTTCTTCTGAAAGTGTAACCCAGAGGGGGAAAAACCTGAAAACCAACACTCTTTTTTTAAAAAAAAAAGCAGCCCAAAGCCCTGTGACATCCCCTCTGCTATCCCGGACAGAAGGCGAAGGTAGAGCCTGGCACGCTAGCTTTCTGCATGCAGGGATATCTCCCCCCTCCCCGTCTCTCTCTCATCAGCCACGCGAGCCTGCCGCCAGAAGCGGCACCACCAAGCTCGCCAGGGACAGGCGCAGCTTGCCAAGGCGCAGCCTAAACCAGCCGCTCAAGCGAGCGACTGAGGCGCCGCGCAGACGACCACCGCTGCCCGCCGCCTCCTCCGACTACCTTTGCAACTCGCGCCCCTCAATGGCAGAGAGGAAATCAGGCTCCTGCTTCGCTTCGCCGCTGCCATCCTGCCCCGTGACGAAAAGAAACCGCCTCCGCCCGGTTGTCCGCGTGAAGCCGAACGACACCGGGGCAGGTTGCGCCCCCGCTGGCTTCTCGGCCCCGTCCGCCATCTTCCCTTCGCTTCCTCGTCGCTCCTTCCCTCCCTCGCGCGCCTTTGGCGTCACTTGCGTCGCCCGCTGGCATCATGGGAGACGGAGTTCCTGGGCCCCTCCCGTCTCCGTGGCAGAGCAAGCGGGCCAGGGGGAGGAATAACTATAACTCCCATGGTGCAGCGCGGCAGAAGGTTTCTCGAATCCCACAAATCAGCGAAAGAATAAAACAAAACACCACAACTCCCGTGCTTCTTTGCAGTTACAGGTGGGTAGCCGTGTTGGTCTGCCATAGTCAAAACAAAATCGAAAATTCTTTCTAGTAGCACCTTAGAGACCAACTGAGTTCTTTGCGACAGCCAGAATGCTCCGGCGCAAGCGCAGTGATCCGGGAGGCGCGCACGGCATCCAAACTGCGCATGCGCCACACCGACGCAGACGAGCGAGCAGCGCCTCGTTTGCTGTAATACCCTTTGCGCATGCGTGGTGCGGCGCATAGTTACGGATCCTTGCATTGGCCATCCATTTCCGCCATGTGAAAAACAACCACCAAGGGCTGTTTTCAGCGGGCGACTTGCTTCCGGTATATACGGGATTTATCTCCATGGGGAAAGGACGGCGCGTTTTAGGGTAGCCAGTCTAGGCCTCCTTTTGGACTGTCACTGTGCTCTCTGAAGTTGGTGGGACAGGCAGACATTCAGCAGGTGAAGCTCTGCTCCATCCGTTGTATTTCTGTACAGTAGAGGGAAGAGCCTTCTTCACCTGTTGGTTTCTCCCTGTTACGACGCTAAGCATCTCCAGAGAGCTTATTTATTTGTTTGTTTATTAGATTTAGGTCACAGGGCAGTTGCATTAGTATGAATCCTGCCTGCCTGGTGGTTGGCTTTCGATACCAACAGCGTCTCTCAGATCTAAGATTTATAGGATCTTATAGGGTAGGGTGGAGTGGGGCTTTGTTTCTAGATTGCACCATTTCTGCGCTGCATGTGGGGACCCGCATGATGGGGTCACCCTGCACACAGAAATGTGGAATGTCAAGGAGAAAACTGGGATGAAGCCTTCCACCCACCCACCTTGACGCACTGCACCACGTTTCTCTGCCCAAGGGGATTTATTTTTCCTAGAAAGATTTAATTATTTTGGTATGGAGTAGCAAATCATTCACAAGCCTGTCTCCGCCTTTCATTCTGTAGTGCTGCGGATTCAAAACAGGTTTACAGCTTCATTTTCCGTTTGTGGCCACTTGGCAGCAAGAAGCTGAGGTTAAGCTAAGTCTCCACCCAGGACCCCTTTCACAGTGCTAGCACCCAGTCCTGGAATACAAGAAGAATTAGGAAATAATAACAGGGGCTTAGGAAGCTGCCATATATTGAGTTAGACTCTTGAACCATCTACTCTGAATGGCAGCAGTTGGAAGGGATACTGAGGATCATCTAGTCCAATGCAGGAATTTAAGCAGCGGTTGGTATGGGGATCAAACCAGCAACCTTAGTGTTATCTACACCGCACTTGGAACAACTTAGCTATCCAGCTTTGAGAGATAAATTTCAAGGTGATGCTTATTCTCTGCTAACCCCCTAAATGTTCTGAACTCATAGTACCTCAGGGAATCACTCTCTCTATATATTTGTACCCCACCCATCTGACTGAGCTCTGCCCTGAATAACATCCACTTATAAGGTAAAATCTACAAGGGCTTTTTCAGTGGTGGGGCTGCAGCTTTGGAACAACTTCCCCAGAGTTTCTTTTACTTTTCAGGAAAAGGCGTTTCAGGTGTATCAACTCTCCAGGGCTTTAAAAAGTACTCTCTGAGGTTCTCTGTTGCATTCCACTAGGCAGCCATTTTGATATTGATACTGGATAAGCTAATAGATACCTACTTCCTCTAGGGCCGGCCTGTTATGCCTGCAGTTCATTCGTTATAGCAAGCCAGTGCTACTGCTTTGACTCACAGTTGATGTGCTTCCCCACACAGTGGCAAAGCAGGTAACAGACAAGTTCTTCTCTCACATTCTAGTACCTGTCAAATAAGTGAGGATGGGACGTTCCTCCAAAGACAAGCGTGACATTTACTACCGCCTGGCCAAAGAAGAGGGGTGGCGAGCCCGTAGTGCGTTCAAACTTCTGCAACTGGATGAGGAATACCATTTGTTTCAAGGTGGGCAAAAAAACATGTGTCCCCACTTTTTCTTGCATCACTAATGGGCATGAACAAGTGTTGAACACTCAAACCTATTTTTAATGCCATGGCTCAGACCCAGAACCTGTGAAGTGGAATGTTACGGTAATACTTTTGCTTTGGTATCTCCTCCTCCTAGCAGATAGCTTTTCCCAGATGACCAGAGTTCAGTTTTGGGGGGAAATAACACTGCAACAAAGGCCCCATCTTTCCACTTTAAACAGTCATGTATTTCCCCCAGAGAATCATCTCAGGAGTTCTGCTTCCTAGTCCTTTTCTTCAGCACCTTTGCAGAGGTGCTGACTGATCTTCTCTTGTCCTTCCTAGGTGTCTCTAGGGCTGTGGACCTCTGCGCAGCTCCTGGAAGCTGGAGCCAGGTTTTAAGCCGGAAGATTAAGTAAGCAAAGAATTCAGCTCAAACATATCTAGTGGGTTGCAGCCCCTTAGAGAAGGGCTAGGCTCTCATGGTATCTACTTATATTCCACCCCACAGAGGAGAAGACATTAAAAACTCCGATGTCAAGATAGTAGCTGTAGATTTGCAAGCCATGGCTCCGTTGCCGGGTGTCATCCAAATTCAGGGGGACATTACCAAGGTAGGTGATGTCAGCCTCGAGCTTGGCCTCTACCCCATCTAAGCAGCAGAAGAAAAAGAGGCCTACCCAGAGAACAGTCTCTTTGCTCACATACCCGCCTACCTCTCTGTTTCCAGGTCTCTACAGCTCAGGAGATCATTTGCCATTTTGAAGGGCAGCCCGCTGACCTGGTGGTGTGCGATGGAGCCCCTGATGGTAGGTGGCAACCGGGCTACCAGCCTTGTCAGGGGAATCGGATGGGCCGATGGGGGCTTTAGAGGGAAAAGCTGCCTGTATTAGCTCTGATATGTAATTCCTTTACTCTGCAGTGACTGGACTCCATGACATAGATGAGTACATTCAGGCCCAGCTGTTGCTTGCTGTGAGTATCTCCTGGTGTTTGCCCCTATGTGTAATGAGCAAACTCAACCACTTTGGGGGCTCTGCACTGATGGAAGAGCCTGTTGCCATCCTTCAGCAGAAAGTAGCCCAGGCTGACTGAATGCAGCAGATCTGGAAGCTTGATAGGAGCAGTGCCAGCAAGTGATGGGTATGGCGTCAGCCCCTGTGAGTCTTGCTGGGATCCACAGGCCCCAGAAAATACCACACTATTCTGGGTCCTGACATAACGCCTGATTTCAAACAGGTTAATGGGGATGCCCTCCAAAGGACCTATCTGGTGTCATGATATTCCCCAGACCTGGAAGATCTACAGATTGCTCCTAAGTGGAGCCCTGTGGTTAGGGCTGCTCCACAATCTCAATATGCAATTACAAAAATAGATTTTCAGTAAAATATTTAGCATTTGGCTCTAAAACTTGGTGTGTGTTTTTTTTAAAAAGTATGCTACAGCTGTAAAAACAGATTTACAGTCACAACCTCTTGTGAATTCTCAGAAACCCAAGGAAGGGTTGACATGTGTAAGGTTTGCATGTTGGTGCTTCATGAGTAACGAAGCAAGAGCGCAAACAGTCTTTGGCAGTTTTATTGTGCAAACTATTTACAGTGCAGAGCTACGAAAAGCATGTCTGTCTCAGTCGCTGGCAGAATCCGGGAGTGGCCCCTTCTGGCTCCTTCCCCAGCATAAGAACTTCGGCACCCCAAATCTCCTCCTACCCTCCTTACGTTTCATCCCTCTGAGCAATTGGGGCACCGGAAACGGCGTGTTTCCCTCCTGACCAGCCAAGTGAGGTGAGGTGCTGGGGCTCTTTGCAGCATCTCCAAGCCCTCTCCTCTCCCGGCTGGCCCCTTCCCCTTCCTCCCCACTGGAGGTGTGTCTGCTCTTCGCGCTGGAAGAGCTGCTGCTTCTCAATTGACGTCGGTGCTCTCTATGCTAACAGACCCTTCATTCCCCTCAGCGGGCCAGGAGGCAGTTCCCTGACAACATGGCTGCCAGTTCACAATCAGGAGCTGTAAAGACTGTTCCAGATGATGCATTGGCCGGGGAGATGTTCAGTTCCCACTCATCAGCTGATCAATGCTGACTTCAAGGTGGACCCTGCTCACGTGTCATGGGCCACCGAGGGTGGGAAAGCCCAGGATCCAGTCCACTTTCCCACCCCTGTCTTACAAGTACTGGGCCTTTCCTAACAGAGAGGAAAAGACCAGGACCATAGCAAGCCCTTTCGCCTTTTATCTACCAGTAGGTTTTTCTTTGGCCCAAACTGTCATGGGATGCTGGTGGCTCTGTTCCCCACCTGCTGCGTCTTTGTGCCAAAAAAGGCTTTTCTCTTTTGGTGCTGATTGTTTCCTTCTGTTTCTTCCAGGCTCTGAACATCACTACGCACGTGCTAAAGAAGGGAGGGACATTTGTAGCAAAGGTGAGCCCTGCAGGTGATCAGGCAAGAGTTAATAGGCACTGCAGTTCTGCTTTAGGTGTGGCCAAACAGGTGTAGCCAAACAGGGCTGCTGTGGGCACCGCACCAAAGTCATCACCCTGCAGTGGTGTTTCAGCACCTGCTTATTGCTGTTCACCTGAGCTCACCTAAGGCACCACAGCAAATAGGATGGGGACTCGGCGGGCCTGTCCACAGTTCATCAGCCCACTGGGCGTCAGCAGTGGGCCAGGAGGTTCTTTAAGACAGCAACAAAGTAACTTGAGCAGGAATACTGAAAATCTGAGAGCTCAGCTTTTGTTTATTTCTTTTTATTTATTTAATCGAAAGCATAATCCAGTAACATGTAAGGACTAAGGAAATAGAAAAAGAAGAACACAACTGAGTAGGAGTTAAAATTAAATTTGCCAAAAAGGGGTACAAATTAGGATTTATGGCATAGGCAAATCTGGCCCATAGCTAGTGCTGAAAAATTAACTCAAAAAGTAAGGTATAGTGGAAGAAAGACCAAAGGTGACGTGTTTTTCAACCACATGGCAAAAATGTATTTGGTATTAAAATGATAACAGCGGTGTTTAAACACCTCTGGTGAAATAAGCCACTATTTGGAATTTTTAATAACTCTTCACCTTCAAGAATATTGCAAGACCCAGAGGATAACAACCTGATACTTTCTAACAAAGCAGAATAGCCTGTTACGCTTCCCAGGGATTGTGAATGCAAGGACCCAAATTCGTGAGAGCTTGACTTGCACCCTTAAGGCAAGCATGGCCAAACTTGGCCCTCCAGATGTTTTGGGACTACAACTCCCATCATCCCAGAGCAGGGAACTTGGGTTCATTTCCAGTGTTATCAAGAGTCACTGTACTTGGGTGCTGGCTGCATGTTGAGTCTGTTTTGGGAGCACCCCAGGCTTGTTCCCTCTCGGCACCTGATGCTGTTGAGCTCAGTGTCCCCAGGACATCTGAATTACGCCCCTTCCCCATCTCTCATTGGCAGAGGATTCCTCTGCATCTGTGTCACTATTCACAGCCTGGGTAATGTGACGTAAGAATGCAGTTTATCCAGGCGAGATGATGGCATTTTGCTTTCCTGCCTTAGATATTCCGAGGGAAGGACATCACCCTCCTCTATTCCCAGCTACGAATTTTCTTTCCTGATGTGACGTGCGCCAAACCCCGAAGTAGCCGCAACTCCAGCATTGGTGAGCGACCAAACAGCTTCTTGCAAGCCTGGTTAACTTGCAGCTTTGCCACTCATGGGGGAAACTGTACAAAGCGTTACAGGATCCGACAGCTTGTTTAGAATCCCTGGAATCTAATAATAATAATAATCATCATCATCATCATCATCATCATCATCCATGAGTGGAATTCTAAGTGGCACTAAGGAGATTACTCTGTCTGCATGAGTATTTCTGCTTGCCCAATGAAACAATCTTCCCCCTCTTCTCCCCCTGTAGGCTGTTCTGGGACCCCTCCCAACACCCCCAGAGCCTATCTGGGGGGCATGGATGGGGAGGAGAGGCAAAGGGAAACCATGTTGTGCTGGCGGGACTTGTCCTGGCTCCCACTAGCGCAGCTCTTTAGTTGTATCTGGTCCCATGTTTCTAGTTGTCATTGTTGCAGGTGAATGTCTGGAAGCATGCAGGCAGAGGGGGAAAGATGGTGCTTTTGCGCCCTGCGTGATATGTACAGTGGTACCCCGGGTTACGTGCACGATCCGTTTCAGGTCGCGGTACGTAACGCAGGCGTGCGTATCACGAACGCACACAAAAAAACCCCGGAAGAAGCTCAATTTGAGCACTTCTGTGCATGCGCGAAGTGCGCAGAACGCTTCTGCACATCCGGGAGTCGCGCGTGCTCCAGAAACACTTCCGGGTTGCAGGCGTTCGCAACTCGAATGTCCGCAACACGGGGTGTGCGTAACCCAGGGTACCACTGTACGTCCCCTCGTGATTTCCAGCGTCTTTCTTTTCGCCCTATTACCCATTGCTTCGCCAACTGTTTCCTCCTGCCTCCACCCTGCTCCTTGCAGCAACCTCCTACAATTAAAAGAAGACAAATGAGCAGTTTCCCAAAAACACAAAAGTGAACGTAGGTCCGAGAAGCGCACAACAGAATCTGCACATGCCGTGGCGTCATGCTCTCTTAGGGCTTTTGATTGAGTTTGCTTTGGTGGAGGTGTTTTCTGCTTCAGTGCCATTTCAAAAAACAAAAATCATGTTTGTATTGCAGCAATTGCACTTGCATTTTAGGCTAACTTTTTAAATTTATGCAAACATGTTTCCTTAGTCTCCTAGTTGAGCTAGTGACAAGAATCCCATTACATTGAGTTCAATGGGTTGCCATGCAGTTGGAAAATTAGGACATGTGTACAACTCATCTTCTGCGTACTCTTATTGAAGGCTTGGTCTACCCAGTGTCGGAGGTAGTGGGCAGTTGTTTGCTCCTGCTGCAAAGCTAATCCCCAAAGGCTGTGTTTCCCCGCTTTCTATAGATGTGAGCGGCAGCCATTCATTTTTGCAGGTCATTCTCTCAAGGGAACCACTGGCAAATGGGCTCTTGCCATTGAAGAGCCTCTTGTCTATTGCATGAGTCATACCTCCCTCATCTTCTGCATCCCAGGAGTCAGACTGTTTTATTCTGTCACATAGAACTCAGTGGAAACAATTTAGAACAGGGTCTGTGTCTGAATAGCTCCATGCTGGTTCTTGGTCATGCTGTGATGGAAGCTTGGAAATGGCCAGTTAATAGGAAAATAGGAAGCTGGATTACATCATCAGTGAGGCTACTGGATCCATCTAGCTTGGAGCTGTCAGCCCTGACTGGCAGTGGGCCTCAGGGGTTGCAGGCAAAGGTATCTCGTAGCCCTGCCAGGAGGTGCCAGGGATTGAACCTGGAACCTTCTGTTTACAAAGCGGATGCTCTATCCTCTTTTCTGTGCCCCCCACCCCCCAGTCTGATGGTTTTAGTGCAGAACATGCTTTTTCCCAATGCAGGTTGGGGTTAGGCACAACATACTCCTCACAGGGCCTGATAACCAACTCTATTGGGGAAACAGCTGGGGATTGTGTGTTTGTGTATAACTTAATGTGGAATTCCAGAGTGGTGATCGCCAAAGCTTTCAACTGCCTTTTCATCCTTCCAGAGGCCTTTGTTGTTTGCCGAAACTACAGCCCCCCCGAAGGCTACATGCCAAACATGTCCAATCCGTTGCTAGATCACTGTTACGGTAAGGAACCTTGAAGGAGGAAGAGATGTTTCTGCGGGTTCCTGTTGTGCTGTGGGACGCAGGGAAGGGAAACTCAAGGGAAAGTGGGTGGTTTGAGGGCAGAGGCAAGAAAGTGTGGATGGAGGAGGGCAGGTGCAAGTTGCCTGCAGGGGGATTGTGAGTCTTCGGTCCCAGGGAGTGATCCATTGTCGGGTTGCTTCTCTTCCTTTTTTTTTTGGCAGTATCGAGCAGGGACTCTGGAGGCTGAAGCTGTTGTATGTTTCCTGTCCATAGAGTCAATGCCTTGAGAAGCCAGGCAGGCCTCATCTATATATATAAAATGCAAGTGTCTCTGCGTCCAGTCCGTGTGTCTCTGGGTTTGCGCTACTGCGCATGTGCCCCAGGGACACAGGGATTGGCGCAGAGAGACATCGGGCCACGAGCAGCGTCGGCAGTTCAAGCGGGGCGGTTGAATCCGAACGCTGGCGCTCCAGAGGCCGAGGAGAGCGGCCCAGAACAGCCCGCCCCACAGAGCGCCGGCGTTCCGCTTCAACTGCCGCCGCCGCTGCGTCTTTTTGCTTCCCAAAAAGAGAAGCCGGTGAGCAGGAAGCAGCCGCCCCGCCGGCAAGGTCCAGCGCCTTTTGAGGGAAGCGTGCCTCTTTAACCCCCTTGGGGGTGGGCGTGTCCGCGCTGCTACCGCTGCTCCACGGCCCGGGTAGAGAAGGAAGAAAGGGGGCGAGTCGGGGGGGCGCCTCTTCTTCTTCCTCCGTGGCGGCAGCTTTGCCTTCTTCTTCCCCCTCGCCGTCGCCCGCCTCTCTCTTCCCCGTTCCCTCCATGCTCCCGAAAGGCTGAGGGTGGTGGCGGCGACGGCTCCCTATTCTCCCTCCTCCTGGACGGCGGCGAGAGTGAACGGGCAACTTTTTTCCACAGGGCGGGCGAATGAAAGCAGCGGTGGCGGTGCCTCCTTCTCCCGCGTAGACCAGCCCCCTGACTGGGCCCAGGCCCGCTGGAGGTTCAGAGATGGGCCGTCCCGGCCTCGCGCGGAGCTCCGCCCCCGTCTTGCCTCTCTCTTCTTCTCCCCTCACGCCGCTTTCCCGCCGCTTTGTGGTGGTGGGGGGGAGCGGGAGTGGACGGGTTTTTTTTTTTAAGGGCCTCGGGAAGCGCAGTGGCTCCTTCATCTCCTCCCCCCCCCCAGGTAAAAAAGTGGGCAAGAGGAGCATTTAAAAACTCTTATCTCTCGACCCGCAACCGACACCCTCCTGCTGCTGCTGCTGCTGCTGCTGCTGCTGCTGTCGCTCTCCTCCTCCTCTTTCCGGGTCTCGCCCAGGCAGCTCTGGCAGAGGAGGAGGAGAGCCGGCAGCGAGGGAGGGAGGCCGGTCGGCTGAGGCAAGACTGCTGGCGGCGGCCGCGCTGAGGGGAATGCACCGAGCGCCCCTTCACAGAGCCCAGCTGCGTGAGAGGGAGCGCATGTACCTCCCTCCTTCCCTCCCTTCCGAGAGCCGGTTGACCTAGGGCAGGGGTCAGCAACCTTCGGCTCTCCAGATGTTTCGGACTACAATTCCCACCATCCCTGACCACTGGTCCTGTTAGCTAGGGATCATGGGAGTTGTAGGCCAAAACATCTGGAGAGCCGAAGGTTGCCTATGCCTGACCTAGGGAGAGAAATCCTATACATTTAACACCAGTCCCCAAACAGCTCATGCAGTCAGAAGCTGCTCTTTCAGCACAATGCAAAGACTGTGCAAGAGAAGTACAGTGACTGCAAATTTTCCACTTCTCCAGCTCCTCCTATGCTACTGATAGCAGTCTGATATGCGAACATGTAATAGGTGGAGCATATCCTGACATGGAGAGAAGTGCAGTGGGAAGCTTTGCCACCTTTATTCTTGGGGGTCCTGGTTGCTGACCCAGAGCACCTGTCTATAACTAACATTGAGGCAGAGTCGCCTCTGAAATTCTGTAGGACAAACAAACTGGTGTGATCTATACCATAGACCACATATGTTCTAGCGCCCGTTAATTTAACGGGCTTAATATCTACTAGTAGTATATAAGCAATGAAATCAAAGTCTTCCATAGGTTCTGGATATGAAAAGAATGAATTTGCCTAGGGAAAAACTCAGTTTTAATCCAGTGTGCAGTGTGGTGTGATCATGAAGAAATCAGGTTGACAAAGGAAATATAACAAAAGTGGCAACTTGCAGATTAGCAAATTGGTTGTGGTGTAAACTTTCCTGGACTCGAGTCCATGCCATCAGATGGCCAGATGGATGCAGAGTGCAAAAAATGTAAAGCCTCCAGGCCAGTGACAAGATTACACAAAAAGTAAAGCCAATTCCAATTCAGCTGAAGCTTAGCTACATGGAAAATAAACATTGTGAACATTCACAACTGACACTGTTGGTGATAACACAGTAGCTTTAATATGTTAACATCTGCAGTGAGACAGAAAACCTAGATGAATGTGGTATTACCTAAAGCAGGGATGGAGAACAGCCTGCAGGGCCGCCAGACTGTTTCCCCCAAACAACACCAACCTGCCCCATTGACTGGATCGCTCAGCCAATCCCTGCAGAAATTAGGATTGAGCACCCTGCCCACCAGCTGATGGGGAGGAATCTCGATCCTGCTTGTTTGTTATTTCACTCCCCCCCCCGGGGAGGGGCAACTTCAAGAGGGGGCTGGGATAAGCTACCTGTCATCATGATATCAGGTGATTGACAGGTGGCTGTCACAAGTTGGCCCTGTATGGTGTGGGAAGATGAAGATACAGCTCACTGGACCAAAAAAATTCCCCTGTATTTCTCCTTGTCCTATTTCTGGTATTTAAATCATAATCTTATTGGATTCTAAGTTTCTGGGCAGCAGTTGTGTTGTATTCTATTACCTTCTGCATGATGCCTAGTTAAAGGTAAAGGGACCCCTGACCATTAGGTCCAGTCATGGATGACTCTGGGGTTGTGGCGCTCATCTCACTTTATTGTCCAAGGGAGCCGGCGAACAGCTTCTGGGTCATGTGGCCAGCATGACTAAGCCGCTTCTGGCAAACCAGAGCAGCACACGGAAATGCTGTTTACCTTCCCGCCGGAGCGGTACCTATTTATCTATTTGCACTGTCGTGCTTTCGAACTGCTAGGTGGGCAGGAGCAGGGACCGAGCAACGGGAACTCACCCCTTCGCGGGGATTCAAACCGCCAACCTTCTGATCGGCAAGCCCTAGGCTCTGTGGTTTAACCCACAGCGCCACCCAGCCCACCCACGTCCCTAGTTATAGGTGCCTAATAAAGACCCCCTTGGTGTTATTACCATCATTAACATCGTGATCAGCACCAAGTATTGGAAGCCCTTTTTGCTGCAGCTGCGTTTTAGCAGGAGAAAAAGGCACCTCTGCCCTAAGCCAGGTTTCCTTTAAAAATACGTTCCCCAGGAACCCAGGAGGACTGAGGAGTCTAAAAGCTTCTTAGCCAAAGAGATTTAAAAAAAAAAAAGGTGTAACGATATTTGTAAATGAGGGGGATAGGATTAGGAATTGTAAAGAATGGAATTATATGCCAAAAATTTTGAGACCGGAGGGAGGGAAGGGTGCTGGCAAATAGAGGAATTTAGGTGTGGAAATTTAGATTAAGTAGGAGAAAATTGGATAAGGGTATTAGAAAGTTTCAGAAGTATTTTGGAGCCGAGGTGGATTATAAATTAGTAGGAGTTAAGGTTGTATTATTTGATTTTGCTCAAAAAGATAAGGAGAGAATATATAATGAATATTTGAAAATAGATGTGACTATGAATTGGAAAGCTGTTAATGCAGATAGACAATAAATTCAACAGGGGGGGATCTGAGGAGGTCAATAGACAATGAAATTGGGGAGAGGATGAATGTTTGGCCTAAGAAAAAGGGCCAGACCCAAGCAATGATTTTTTTGTATTTTAATTATGTTAAATTTGCAATGTTTAATATCTGTTCCTGTGAGAGAGGGGCTTGGAAAATTGCTTCCCCCAGTGGGAGGGGGGGGAAGGATGGGGAAAAAATTAACTGATACGTTATGTGCTTAAATTGTTAAAATCAATAAAAAATATTTTTTTAAAAAAAGAATTGTAAAGAATGACAAAGGTGAATAGTGGGGGGGGGGCAGGGCAGGGCAGGCTGTGTTCCACCCTGGGGGGTCCATCTCTTTGCAAGCAGCACTTACCAAACCTCCCCCAATACAGATGTGGATTTTAACCAGCTGGAGGGCCCCAATCGGGTGATTGTCCCCTTCCTGGCTTGTGGAGACCTGAGTGCTTATGATTCCGACCGGACGTACCCTCTGCAGGTAAGGCTGGTCCTGGGTGGTGCGCCTGGAGGCGAGTGGGAGTGGGCGATTCTAGCGTGTCTTTGCTCCGATTGAGCAAGCAGGCTTTCTAGAACCAGGTGGAGTCCTATGGGCCCTCTTCCGCCACTTGGTCCTTCCTGAATCGGTAGCTGCAAAACCACCCTCTGGTCATTGGCAGTGGTGGTGCGAAGAAAAGAAGAGGACTGCTGGATCAGACCAAAGGCCCAATCTTAGGCCAGCATCCTTAGCGGCCTACCAGATGCCAATGGGAAGCCCACCAGCAGGACCTGAGGGCAATAGGAGTCCCCCTCCCCATCTGCAATTTCCATCAAATGGTATTCAGAGGCATGCTGTCTTCATGGGTAGCAGCTCCTTTCTCGGTGCAAAGATTAAAGCACACGGATCCCTCTGTTAGGGATTCCCAGTCCAAAGCCCCTGGTGCCTTGCAGTTATTGGCAGGAGAACCTGAAACAGGCAGCATTGTATCCAATGCTAGTCCTACTCGGAGCAGACTCAATAACATTATTAGACCTAAGTCAGTCCCAGCTATTAATTTCAGTGGGTCTACTCTGGATGAGACCAATGACAGGTCCACCGGTCAAGAAGGTGGTTTCTGCATGTGTTGTAGAGGGAAGTGAGGGGCAGATGGGGCTCATCCACCAGGGAAGGGGGTCCATCTAGGTCAGTGATGGCCAAACTTGGCCCTCCAGCTGTTGCTGGACTACAATTCCCATCATCCTTGACCACTGGTCCTGTTAGCTAGGGATGATGGGAGTTGTAGTCCCAAAACAGCTGGAGGGCCAAGTTTGTCCATCACTGATCTAGGTGAAGGAAAACCTCTGCTTCCTTGTGGGAGATCTTCGGGAGAAGAAAAGGCTACACAAATCCTGAGTAGAGTCCCTAAGATGGCGCCTTGTACGCCTCCTTCCAGCAACTCCTGCAGCCAAGCTGGTGCCGAGCGTATTGCGAAGCCGAGAGGGGGGTCTTGTTGTTTGGGCAGCCCAGGACCTCCAGACACATGGCCAGGCTTGTGTCTTGGGGAGGTCACTTTGGTGCTGCTATTAAAGGGGTTTCACTCCACCCCTGGAATGGCACTCCATTGTCTCTCAAGACAGACGGATGCCAACAACTCTTAAGCAGAACTGGCATTGGCTACAACCCAAAGACCGCAGTGCAGAGAACGGAGGTGCCCGTTAATTAGCATTGGGGATTAACAAAAAGGATAATGGTGGTGGTTGATGGTGCTTAGGCTCCGGAAAGGGACTTGGGCCAGCTGCTTTAAGGCTCTCTTGCTCTCTTTCCCATTTGATCAGCTGGATCCCGAGAAGAAATACACTTACGTACCCCCGACTCAGCCTCCCATCTGCCCTCCCTACGAAGAGGCCTGCTTCTTGAAGAAACACAACCTGCTTACCAAGGAGCAAGTGCCCCAGCCTCAGCAGGAAAATGTCCTCCAGGAGCAGCAAGAGCAGGGGGCTGCATGCTTACCCCTAGAGGCCGAGGTCACAGACACCCTTGGAAAACTGTCAGTGTGACTTTATCACAGAAATGGGGTGCAAGAGGTGCATATCGTCCCCTGCTGGTTTGAAAGACTTTTCATCCTCCTTGGTTTCCCTTTTACAGCAGTGGTTCCCCATTAGCTAAGTACTGCAGACCCCCCGTTTTTCAAAAACCAAGCCATGGACCCCTTACTTTTGAAATTTTTGATATCTCTATGGTAGTTTTTGTTAGGTGAATAAGAACAACAGTAGTATTTACAGGCCGCCCATCTGACTGGGTTGTCCCAGCCACTCTGGGCGGCTGCCAACAAAATATTAAAAACACAATAAAACCTCAAACATTAAAAACACAGACCCCCCCTGGGTGGGTTACACAGACCCGCTGATGTCCGCAGACCACCAATTGGGAACCACTATTTTACAGAATTTCCTGTTTTATCAATACAAAGTCCCTTTCTCCCTGACCAACCAAAACCATGTTGATTTTAATAAAGTTTTGTCACTTGCTCAGAGCTTTTCTTTTGCTGTGATAAGTAGCTGGAGTGCTTTATTGGGAGGACACACAGAGAGAGGTTCAAATTCCTGTTCATCCAGGGCAGCTGTGGGCTGAAGACGGGATTCTCTTGCCCTCACAGGCAGACTGTGTTCTGAGTGCTGCAGAAATTATTGATAATAATTTAACAACGGCATGCTGTTTCCCAGCACTGCAAGTCCTTCCAGGTTTTTGATTATTCTGGCCTTAGGCATACTGCTTATTACTTTATCTTCTTTAATCTGACAGTCAAGACTTGGTATAAATGGACTGAAACTCCCTCACAATGCTATTTATTCCTCATGGTAAACCTTCTCCCCCTGCCCTGCTCCTTGGCAAAGCATGGAGTTCATGGTTGCTGCTGTCATCTGCCCTCCATCCTGTTTTCCTCAGGTCAGTTGTCCTTGTTTCCTCAGAATCCAGGTGTTGCCACGAAAGGGAGGACCGTTCCCTGGAGACTGAGGGCTACACAACAGTGACCCCTTCACCATTCAGTTTGGCCACCTGGGCATGGATTTGGATTCCAGCTGGCGGTGATTCTGCGACAGTACTTTGGAGCGAGGAGCTGGCTTTCAGGCCATCTGCCCGTGGAGGCCCTGTCCTCAGGATGCCTGGCCCCCAGCTCTCCCGCCAGCCATCCACAGGCCCCCCCACAATGAAATCAAACCGGTCCAGCGGAGAGTGCTCTATGGTACACAGAGACTCCTCACCCAGGTAGCCTGGGTTGGCTCCCTCCATGGATGCGTCGTCTCCCGGGCTGCAGCGTCCAGATGGGGGGCCCTCAGTCTGGGAGGCTCGGTGGCGGGTGACCTGCTGAGTGTCCAGCTGCGGCTCGGCTCTTCGGAAAGAGTAATGGGCAAATATGCCGATGAAGAACATCTCGACAGCCAGGGAATAGTAGTAGATCACTGGAGGGGTGAAGAGAGAATTAAGAATATGGTACGCTCTGCAGCAGAGGTGGAGAACTTCCAGCCTGCTAGGGATTCAGGTTTGGCCCAGGAGGTTGTTTCCCCCAAACCTTGCCCACTTTCCCCACATCCGACATCGTATGCAGCTTCAGGTGTGGGGCGGGTAGAAAGAGACATGGCTGCCAATGCGCTCTCAGTTGTGCATCGGCAAGGGAAAGCAGATTCCTTACACCAGGCTTCCTCAAACTGCCCTCCAGATGTTTTTGGCCTACAACAACCACAAACCCCAGCTAGCAGGACCGGTGGTCAGGGATGATGGGAATTGTAGTCTCAAAATATCTGGAGGGCCGAGTTCGAGGAAGCCTGCCTTACACCTTCCTTTGATGCTTAGGCCAGACCAGCCTTCGCCAACCTGATGCCCTCCGTAGGTTTTGGAGTACAAGTTCCTACTGGGTCTTGATTATGAGACACTTGGTACAGCTGCAACATTCGAGCAATTAACAGTTGACTGACTGCCCAGAACTAATCAAAGGATCAGGTGATCTGCCTAGAGATATGGAGCCCGGCAACAGACGGGTGATAAGTGAATGTTCCCATAAGAGGCAGCACTGCTCAGCTTCTGCTATGTGTGGTATCTAGTGGCGTTGGTTTATGAGAAAGTTTAGAGAGAGGAAAGTGTTTGTTGTTTTTCCTAAGATCCTGTGTCTGTATGTATGTTGTACATACTAAACAACGTTTAGTTAAGTCAGTCCCTAGTGGCAGTGTCTGCTTCATCCTATTTCATCGGTGTTTCCAACCAAGCTTCCTGAAAGTCTGCACGTGCTCTGCTGTGATCCTTACAGAACTCTGCACATGTTCTGTGAACACTAACCCAGACTTGAACGGGGCCTGCAACAGTTCCATCAGCCCCAGCTAGCTTGGCGGGCGTCGTAGTTGCACTAGCAGAAGCCAGCAGAATGATTCCGAGTAGCATAACAGGGACATCCCCCTGCATACCTCCACAGTCTCCCCGAATCTGCTCCAGGGGGTTGAGGGAACCCCGAGAACAGCATGGGAGGGAGAGGGGTACTGTCAAGTAAGCAGAAATGCTTATGCTGATGGAACAATCTCCTTGGCTCTACTGTGAATACAGCTCCCGGGGTTGGTGAAGGCTAGCCCAGATGATGCCCTGCCCCTTGCCCAAGAGCCAGCTTTGTAAGGAACTAGTTCCCTCCCCCTTCTCTGCCCCCTGAGAGACCCCAACCCCGAAAGAGGGCAGGGAACCTCTCTGGCATGAGACAGCAAGGAAGGCAATTACCCCAAGACAGCAAGTCAGAGAGCGAGGTGGCCCTGCCCGTCAGCCCAAGAGCCAGCTTAAATGCCGCCTGCTGCAGGCTCCTGGCCTCCCTGAAGCAGCAATTGGGCCATTCCATGAAAAATGAGCCTGATAAGAATGCTAGATGAGCACTGGACTTTGGTGAGGAAGATTCCAAACATGCAGTCTAACCATTTTTGTAAAGCTAAAGACAAAAGAAGTTTAGTTTATGGACCTTCTTTTCAAAAGTCCACCCACGTAGTCTTCACAGAAGTGTTCGAGTTACAAGTTTTCTGATGATTTCCAACCCGTGACAGCATTTCCCCCTTAATTTTATATCGTTAAATTTCTTAAACTTAATTTCTGATTGCATAGTTGTAACCAATAAACATTGATTTAAACAGATAGGCTGAGTTTATCATTGATTCACCTCCCAACTCACAGAGTTTTTCCATAAATCAAACTTACGGTATCTCAAGCTCCATGTCCTTTTTTGTCCCACCCATGACAATAACATTTAATAAAATTGTCAAAAATATCTTTAAAAAATAATAATAAAAATAGTAAAAGGTTCAGTATCTTATTAAGAACATAGTTTAAATTTTGGTTGTTAATTTTTATGTATATTTACATTGTTACACATGTGTGAATACCAAAAAACATGGTCCAAGTGTCCCACCCGTGACAATGGAATGCCCCACTTACCTTGGGAGCGTGTAACTGGGGAGAGAGGCGGGCTGCAAGGGATGGCCCCCACTGCCCCCATGGTCTCCAGGATCCCACTCTGCAGGCCGCAGAGGACGAGAACCAAGATGATGCAGACGAATTTGGAGCGCAAGTTGTAGCCGTTGAGCGCTGGCTTGGTGGCTTTGTAGAAGAGCAAGTAGCCATAGAAGGATAGGAATGTGGAGATGGCAATGATGGCGTAGATGTAAGAGTTGGGGTTGGTGTAGCCCACCTGGGAGAGAGGGATGGGCAAATGAGATGCCAGATGCTGTGACTCCCCCCCCCCCCCAGCAGCACGTGTTTGGGCAAAATCCTCTGTCGCTTGAATGGCACTTGCAGAGTAGAAGTCCAGGGCCCCACAGCAGCAGGAAAAAGTGGGCCCACTCAAAATGGTTTATGCCATTTGAGGTAATGCACATTACCTCCTAACAAGCCACATACACTTACTTACCCATGGACAAAGTAAGACTTTCCTTCTCCACAACAAACACTCTGTGAAGTGAGTGGGGCTGAGAGACTTGAAAGAAGTGTGACTAGCCCAAGGTCACCCAGCAGCTACATGTGGAGGAGCAGAGACGCGAACCCGGTTCACCAGATTACGAGTATACCGCTCTTAACCACTACACCACACTGGCTCTAAAAACGCCTAACTCCACTGCTGAATGGTGCAGTGAAGATCAGCACATTTGGAGAAAAAAACAAAAAACATAGTTCAAGGTCCTGAAACATTAGCTCTCGAGAGTATATTTAGGTTGTTGTTGTTTTTAGGACACCTTTCTTAGTTTCTTCCTACAAATTAATACCACAGGGTTTTTTGAAATATTAAGCAGTAAAGAAATGTTTTAAAATAAATAATGGAAAAGGCTAATCTTCAACACTAGCACTGTGGCATAATCAGAAATGTGAACAGCTTGCAAAACTGCAGGATACAATACAGAGAAGCTCACATTTCTACTGTAACTGTAGCTAATCCCATTCTGATCCATAGCCTAATCATGAAATCACTGGTTCAATTTATCTGGCTTTAAATTAACAGAGAAGATGGGAAATGCCATCGCACTCTTTGTCAGCAGGGATCATCAATGTTTTTAAGGCACATGGGCCGATTTGAATTTTTGAATCAGTGCTGTGGGCACCACACCTTCTGAGCAGGTATCTCTCCCCCCCCCCCTCTCTCTCTCACACACACACACACAGAGAGAGAGAGAGAGAGAACAAGAGAATGAGAACAAGAACGAGAACGAGAATGAAAACACACACCATTTCCAAGGGATCTGGGTAAAAGCTGGATCCAACACAATCTGAGCCTTGAAAAGCCCATAGAGCTAAAAGAGGAAGTGGGAAAGAACATCACTTTTCTAACTTCCCCTTTCAGTTCTATGGACATTTCAAAGGAGAAAATGTTAACCACCCTCCATGCTTCATGGTGGGGTGAGGGTGTGTGTTGAGATAAATATTTTGTGGGCGCCAGGGGAAGACCTGAAGGGGACCACTGCATATACATCTCTAACCTAATATGGAAATCCAGAGGTGGTCTGGGGGCCAGAACTGGCAGTGGTTTTGCTTATACCACCCAGGAGTGTCCCCCTTGCTGTTCCCTCTTTGCCTGTTAACCAACGCAACGCAATTCTCTGAACTTGCTTCTCACATTCATTTCCTCCCCACCTTTCAATTTATGTCCTGCACGTGCTTGAACTGGGGGCTGCTTGCAAGCTTTCATTCCCAGGGCTGTGGAATTTCACTGTGCTTTTAAAATGCCGATGAGCAACTTTTAACTGATACCAATCAACAGTTGCCCCGTTCCCTAATTGCCAGGTTTGCCCTGGTTGGTCCCAGCCTGGTGCTCAGGAAGGTAACAGCATTTTCATGTTAACATCCAGCGATACCAACCTTGTTCTCTGGTCGTCATCCAAATAAACTGCTGCTAAGGTTCAGCCAGAGCTTCCTATCATTATGCATACAGAATCTGAGCTGCCTTGCCACAACAATTTGATATGCTCTGGCTATAATTAAGACCAGCTTTGTTACTCAGTGAGGGATAATGATGCCCAGATTCGTGTCGGCTCAGTCCAATGGAAGCACCTATCATCAGACCAAAGAACGGGCACCTGTCACTTTCCTAAGGAAAATATCCAGCCTGCAGCATCACTGGGAACACCAAGCACTCATTCTGTGCTTAATAGACATGCCCAAGGTGTGCCTTAATTCCCTCCCTCTCTGCCTGCCAGCCATGAATTTCACAGACAGAATTACTTACATCGCCATAGTCATATTTCTCATCCGTCCAGAGGATAAGCGCGACGAAAAAGAGGATGGTCCTGATGACAGAGAGCTGATACACAGCCAGCGTCATACATCGCAAGTTTGTTCTGCAGAAGGGAAGAAGCCAGTGGTTTTCAACCAGTGGGCCATGGCACCCTGAGGTGCCTTGAATGACGGTCAGGGGTGCTGTGGGCAACACTGGCCTCTGTCCCTCTTTCTTTCCTTCCCTCCCTCCTCGGATGCCCTCTTTTGTATCTGCCTCCCAAAGGCTTGCGCAGCTGCTGGTTGCAGCAGCCCTGGCTGCAAGCTCTCCAGGCGAATGGTGCCTCTGGTTCTGGCCAGGGGGTGCTTCCCAGGTCCATATGGGGCAGTGTGGGGAGGCACCTCTCTTTGGGGTGAGGGGATGCAGGTCAGAGACCAGGGGCAGCAGCAGTGGCCGCCCAGAGGACTCCCAAGGAGAGGGGAGAGGAGAGGAGGCTGAGGGAACGCTCCACAAGGGAGGGTGTTTGAAAAGGGGTGAGAGGCTGCCAGCTCTGCAGGGAAGGGGTGACATAACTGGGCTCCTGAGCCGCACAGGGTTGCTGCAGAAATAATGTAGTTAGTAAAGGGAGTCATGGACTCAAAAGGGTTGAAAACCTCTGGAAGAAGCCAATGAGAGTGACTTCCCATGGTGTAGAGCAGGGGTCAGCAAACTTTTTCAACAGGGGGCCGGTCCACCGTCCCTCAGACCTTGTGGGGGGCTGGACTATATTTTGAAAAAAAATATGAACGAATTCCTATGCCCTACAAATAACCCAAAAATGCATTTAAAATAAAAGGACACATTCTACTCATGTAAAAACACGCTGATTTCCAGACCGTCCGCAAGCCGGATTTAAAAGGTGATTGTGCCGCATCCGGCCCCTGGACCTTAGTTTGGGGACCCCTGGTGTAGAGAGAGGAAGAATTAAGCATGGGTTCCCTGATTATACTCAATATCCTGTAGTGTAGAACCTCAGCCAAACGATTCAAGGGCACTGTAGATGACGCTTCTGTAGTTGTTTAAAAGTAAAGGGACCCCTGACAGTTTAGTCCCGTCGCAGACAACTCTCGGGTTGCAGCGCTCATCTCGCTTTACTGGCCGAGGGAGCCAGCGTTTGTCCGCAGACAGCTTCTGGGTCATGTGGCCACCATGACCAAGCCACTTCTGATGAACCAGAGCAGCACACGGAAATGCCGTTTACCTTCCCGCCGGAGCAATACCTATTTATCTACTTGCACTTTGACATGCTTTCGAACTGCTAGGTTGGCAGGAGCTGGGACCGAGCAACGGGAGCTCGCCCCGTCACGGGGATTCGAACCGCCAACCTTCTGATCGGCAAACCCTAGGCTCTGTGGTTTAGACCACAGCGCCACCTGCGTCCCCTGTAGTTGTTTAGGGAAGCTTTAATATTTGATGAATTATTGTATTTTAATATTTTGCTGGAAGCTGCCCAGAATGGCTGGGGAAACCCAGCCAGATGGGCGGTGTATAAATAATAAATTGTTGTTGTTGTTGTTGTTCTACTCTCCGAGACGGATTGAGCATCAACAGTGCAACACTAATGGGTTGCACCACAACCATCTTTTGAGGAGTGGAGAACAGAGGGAAGGAAAATGGCAAGCTTGCAAGTAAGAATCTTAAAAAATTCACATTCCCTTTTTAAAACAAAAAACCCTAGCAGTGGAATTCAGTGTAAAACTAAGAAGGGTATGCATGTGGGGAATGAGGTCCATTTGCACAGCTGGACTTTCCCTCCCCCTGCACAACCCCTAAAACTGTTCTGGGGGTTCCCTCAACCCCCAGAGCAGCTTTAAGGGGGTGGAGAGAGGGGAAGTCCAATTGTGCAAGAGGACTTCATTCCATGTACAGCAACTTAATTGAATATCCCCCCTACATTTGTAACCCTTAAGATTGTAAAGGTAATCTTGAATGTGAGGAGGCACTTTCTGGTGGAATGGCAGGGGATTGAGCACAGGAGGACACCAAGCAGGAGTTCTAGGGGTCAGAGAAAGAAAGTCGTAGTTCCAAATAGCTCCACCCCAATGAATTATTGTTTATTATTACTTAAGTGACTCCTATGCCACTTTTCAAGACCACAAGTCCTTTCAAAGCAAGTCGCAATCACATTACAAACAAATTTACAATGAAACAGCAATCGCAAAGTTGCAAACTTTAAATTACACATAAGTCTGAAGAAGTGTGCATGCACACGAAAGCTCATACCAAGAACAAACTTAGTTGGTCTCTAAGGTGCTACTGGAAGGAATTTTTTATTTTATTTTGTTTTGACTATGGGAGACCAACACGGCTACCTACCTGTAACATAAATTAAAGGTAAAGGTAAAGGGACCCCTGACCATTAAGTCCAGTCGCGGATGACTCTGGGGTTGCGCCACTCATCTCACTCTAAAGGCCAAGGGAGCCAGTGTTTGTCCGCAGACAGCTTTTGGGTCATGTGGCCAGCATGAATAAGCCACTTCTGGCGAACCAGAGCAGTGCACAGAAATGCTGTTTACCTTTCCGCTGAAGTGGTACCTATTTATCTACTTGCACTTTGACGTGCTTTCGAACTGCTAGGTTGGCAGGAGCAGGGACTGAGCAACAGGAGCTCACCCCGTCGCGGGGATTCGAACCGCCGACCTTCTGATCGGCGAGCCCTAGGCTCTGTGGTTTAGACCACAGTGCCACCCACATCCCTTATACATAAATTAGATTCATTAAAAATCTAAAACTAAAAGCAGCATAAAACAATAACTGGGAAAATGAGACATTGAATAGGAAAACCAGAATGAATTAGGCATAATAAGGAAATGTGATATGCAGAATTTTTAGAGGTCAAATAATTCAGCCTGGCTCAACATTTTATATGTATTTAAAAGCACAGGGTTTGCGCAGCCATGGAGATAGGTGAAGAAATACGGTAAAAGGCATATGAGGAGGACAGCTCTAATGTGAAGGACTGGAAGCTTCAAGTTGTTGTACAACATGAATGTGTGTGTTTGTGTCAGTGTAGGACCTTAAGGAGAAGACTTATCACCATCTGTTATGTGCTAGGCACCACTGAGAAATAAAAACAAAACCACAAGTCCTTGCCTGCACTTTCATACCAGTAATCTAAAAATGTGAGGCAAAAGGAACGAGGAGATGTGGGGAATGAGGAAACTTTGCAGAGCCTGTTGTAAGAAGGGGGTGGGATGTATTTAGTTTAAGTATTCTGGATCAGTTGCAGATTATAGGGTACAATAAGGAAGCTATAACGTGCAGGACCAACTCTGACACGGCACAAAGGCAGGCTCTCCTTACCTGTTGGCAGCAATTTCAGGAAGGCAGCAACAGCAGCAACAGGGGAAAGGGTCTGGAGAAACACGCTGGCTCTCCAGTTGCTGGAGCATTCGGTCTGATCCACCAAAGAAATCTCTGATCAATGCAAGGAATTTCCAGAGGGTGATGGAGTGGTAGCTGCAGGAACAGGAGCATTACAGATTATGCATCTGCTGGATCAAACAGGCAATGCTGTGGAGCTGGAGAGGACTAGTTGGTGGAGCAAGTTCAGACCTTGGGCTTGTCACCTTTTTGCCTTTTCCGTTTGTTTGTTGATATGATATACACAATATCCTTCCTTGGGTTCTCAGGCTGAAATGTGGCACACACGTTCAGGACACAAGGCTACACGGCCACATCCATTTTGAAGGGGGAAAGGGGTTGCTGCATAATATTTGTTGTGAAGGTGGAGATGGGGAAATGGAAGGCGGGATGAGCAGCCACAATGACGCTATTCTATGGTCCCAGTGATGTGTTCATTGTGCTCTAGTAGTTATCAGTTTAATAGGGCTGGGTCCAAATGCAGCTACATTTGGGGTGGTGGGAAATGATCAAATAGTACAGCCAGGCAGTACATGACGTAAGTGCATTGAGGGAATCTAGAGCCATACCTGCAGTAAATGTTGCATAATGTGGCATTGGGATTCTGGAGGAGAATCTGTTGCAACTTGAGTTTGCCCACCGTCTTCATGAAGGAGACTGCCATGCAGTCATTCAAGGTCCACAGACTCCTTCCCAAAGGTCTATTTTATTCACCATAGAGTCGTTTGTCAAAAAAAGCAAACACAGGGGCAACTTGAGTTGCATCCTGTAGACCAGCTGTGGGGAACCGGGGGCCCTCTAAAAGTTGCTAAACTACAACTCCCATGTTGTTGTTCAGTCGTTCAGTCGTGTCCGACTCTTCGTGACCCCATGGACCAGAGCACGCCAGGCACGCCTATCCTTCACTGCCTCCCGCAGTTTGGCCAAACAACTCCCATAAGCCCCAGCAAACATGGCCAATGGCCAGGGATGGTGGGAGTTGTGATTCAGCAACATCTGCAGAGCCAAATGTTCCCCACCCTTGCTGTAGATTTTTCGAGGAAAAACAATCCTGGATAACTTCAGTTCTTCTTGGCAGCAATTCCCTTAGGATAAATTGCATTTAATCCCGCTCCTCCCACCCCCTATTCCCACTCCCATCAAAAGAAACTCACATGGAGGCCACAAAGTTACAGACGAAGGAAGCACGAGGGATGAACAAACCAATGAGGGAAGTGAGACTGAACACCTGTTGGGTAAAGAGATGGGATATTAAAGGATTTGCACCTGGTTTGGATTGCAATTTGTCCCTAAGCAGCACATACCTTTACACAATCTATTTTATGCAAAGCACATTCAGCGCACATTCTTTCCCACAAGGGCTTAGGGGCTTGTTATGTACTGAGTTGAATAGGATCCAAAATGCACCAGTCTGATTGGTCCTAGAACAATAGGATTGAGATTGCAGCAGTCTGACTGGTCCCAGAACAATAGGATTGAGATTGCAGCAGTCTGATTGGTCCGCAGGAGCCACCCAATCCAGCTCCAGGTGGAAATGAATCCGCACTCCAATTGGCATACAGGAGTATCCCGGAATTAGCCAATCACGTGGGGCCCATTGTGTAAATAGTGTATATAAAGCAAACGTTTTGGGGGAACTGCATTCCTCACTACTATGAGCTGAATAAAGAGCACGAAATTCACACTTGACTCTGAGTATATTTCAGGGCTCTATAGTTTACCCCTCACTGAGTTACAGTTCTCAGCAGCCCTTTACAAACTACTGTGCTCATAATTATTTGCAGGGGGGGGGGACTCTGAACGTGCTTATGTCATGTGTATGCAGCCTTCCATTTAAGCCATTAGATGCTACCACAACATGAGGCTGCAAACGAAGCCAGCTAATTACACATTTGTGTGACACAGTTATGTGTGATAGTACATAGGGAGAGCTGCAAGCCTGGAAACAATGGGTTGCAGGCAGCTAAATTTTACTCAGGGTAAACCTATTGAAAGGAAAGGACTTAAGTTAGCCAGGATCCTAAATCAGCTTCACTGTGGTTTCTCAGCTGGATTTCCTAGGAAGTGAACGCAGGGTTGCAGTCTTAAGAGGCTGAGACAGGGGAAAGAAGGGCTGCCTGCTTCCTTTGCCCGTTCTTACCGGATAGACCCCCAGGATCCAGAGCGAGAGGCTGGTTCGGCGGGAGCTGTTGCCATGGCGCAGGAAGAAGCCCATCTGCTCCAGGAAGAGGCCGACCTGCACAAGGCCCAGGAAAACGGGGACTAAGAAGATCCAGATCTGAGCCTTGATGACTGTGCGAAAGGGACAGTTGCAGGTCAGGGAAGAAAAGGGCAGAGATCCCTCATGCAGGATTACTACAGAGCACCTTATCCGACCTGGAAGCCTTTTTGTCTGATCCCAGATATTCAAGGGCTGACTGGGCTTTTTCATGTGTGAGAACGCACTCTGCACATGATCAAAGGCACTCTGTTCTTACTGCACCACGTCCCATGGCTGAGGCAAAAACAGAATAAGTTCTGAAGCCCTTTCCCCTGCCTTTCGGTATCCTCTGGCCAGCCCTCCTTGCTTCCAACCACAGCCGCATCCTGGTCATAATTCTCCACCCCACCACAGGTTCCCCAACCTCACCTTGAAAGATCTCCGATGACAAAGGGAACTGACCCCCAGAGAGAGAACAATTTGAGGCGCGCGCCATTTTCCTCTCTCCTGGACAGGTGCCTCCAGGTTCTCTTCCCCCCCCCCATCAATAATCGCTTCCTTTCCTATCATTAGTCACCACATTAATCATTGACACAAGCCAGCCACAGGTGTCTTGACAACAGGGCCAAGTCCACCTCTCCTCACCTGCCAGGGAATCCTGAACCAGGGCAGGTACGTATTGTGCCATGAGGGCAGACCCACACTATATATTTAAAGCACATTCAACACACATTTAAAGCTCAGGACTTCTCCCAAAGAATCGCGGGAACTGTAGTTTTCCCTTCAGGGAGCTTGTTTCCAGCAACCTAAACACCATAATAAATTTGTTACATCTTCAATGTGCCGCAAAACTCCTGTTATAGGCCGATTTAACTGTCTCTTACCCAGTGCTGCTCTGAACATAGTGAGGGTCCTATTCTCTGAAATTCTGCTGCCTTGCTGCCCACAGACCCCCAATGACTGTATGCTGTTTATAACAATGGAAGTCAATTTCACTGGACTTCCAATCACCATTCTATTAACAGTCCACACCTGTACAAACCTCCTTCCCTTTTAAATGTGGATATTGTATTAAACAGCAAGCAGTAAAGCCAGACCAGAGGAAGGCACTGCAGTATTTCCCCCGAATGTTTATTTTACAGGTAGCAAATCAAACACAACTGAAAAAAGCAAAATAGCATTCCTACCTATCCTCTTGAGAGTCCCATGGACTGCAAAAAGATCAAACCTATCCATCTGAAGGAAATCAGCCCCAAGTGCTCACTGGAAGGAAAGATCCTGAAGCTGAGGCTCCAGTACTTTGGCCACCTCATGAGAAGAAAAGACTCCCTGGAAAAGACCCTGATGTTGGGAACGATGGAGGGCACAAGGAGAAGGGGACGACAGAGGATGAGATGGTTTGACAGTGTTCTCGAAGCGACTGGCATGAGTTTGGCCAAACTGCGGGAGGCAGTGAAGGATAGGGGTGCCTGGCATGCTCTGGTCCATGGGGTCACGAAGAGTCGGACACGACTGAACGACTGAACACACCTATCGTCCTTTTTCTGAACCTCATTGTTTTACTGGAGCAGCAGGAAATACCAGTTTAACACCAGCACATTTTGGCCCAATGAGAAGTAAGGAATTGTGCTTGGTTCTCCCCGTTTCAGAGGACTCGGGAGGGGTGAACAGGTGCAAAATGGCAGAGCTCCTGCGTTTTTAATAGCAGCATGGAAAAGTGAAGCACAGCAAGCGCCTTCGCAGCCAGCATCATCGGCCAGACTCCCCTCTTTGAAAGGTTCCCTTCACTTCCACAACTGGTGTGTTTTGGGGCAGCAGGGGAGGTAGACTGTGGCTTCACTTTTGTTCCACATTACCACCAGTTCCAGACACCATGCAGATTAAGAGAGAAAACTATTGTAATATTCTAAACAGAAGTGAAGTGTGTGTTGTCAGATTTCCAATTTTTTTTTATCATAATTTTTTAATTAGTTTTAAATTACAGTCCAATAATAAAAAAAGGTAAAGGACCCCTGACAATTAAGTCCAGCCGCGAACGACTCTGGGGTTGCGGCACTCATTTCGCTTTACAGGCCGAGGCAGCCAGCGTTTGTCCGCAGTTTTCCCGGGTCAAGTGGCTAGCACGACTAAGCCGCTTCTGGCGCAATGGAACACCGAAACCAGAGCAGCGCACGGAAACACTGTTTACCTATTTATCTACTTGCACTTTGACATGCTTTCGAACTGCTAGGTTGGCAGGAGCTGGGACCAAGCAGCGGGAGCTCACCCCGTCGCGGGGATTCAAACCACCGACCTCCTGAACGGCAAGCCCGAGAGGCTCAGTGATTTAGACCTCAATCATCCTTGTTTTTCCTTCGCCAACCATCTTCCGCTGTCATGTGGGATGCCTCCATTAAGGCAGAGCAGAACTGGAAGCCAGATTTCCAGAATTCTCCCCCACTTAACCTGTTTATAATTTTTGGTATCCAGGGAGCATATTAATGTAAGAAACTGCGTTATTATAGCTGCATTGACGCATAGCACCAAGCCATTGTTTGTTTTAACCATGGTTTGCTCAACAAACCATGTGATGAACAAACCTACCTCATCTTGTTTCTCCTAAATTTGAATTGTTTTCCAGCTGCTCTAGCCTCACACCTCAGTAACTGAAATGGGTTGGATGAACAAACCATAGTTAAGCTGTCGGGTTTTCAGACATAATGCCAAATCAGTTATGATCTGACAGTTATGAATCTTACGGACAGATTATCAAACCATGGCTTCACTTGGTGTCTTGTTACCAGAAAACAAGCCATGGCTTAGGTGGCTAGTTTCAGGTGTTCAACCAGACTTTGGCTAAACAAATAATGGCTTAATGTTACATGGGAGCCAGGCCAATGAATCAAAACCAACTCGCCCAGTCCTGTCCATACTGGCTGGCAGGTGCTCTGCAAGGCCTTATGTAGAAAGTGTTTCGCTGCTTACAATGCAATTAATTCTAACCCTGTCTACTCAGAGGTGATGCCAACTGAATTCAATGGCATTTAACTTTAACTCTCCCTGTCAGAGTTAGAGGATATTCAACACAGAAGGTGAATAAAGAATGGATATTATTTAAAGAGTATTCGAAAAATTACCGTGATAACAAAATTCTCCTGACAGACCTTGAATGATTCTTGTAACATATTGGCTAATAGAATATTGTAGTATGAAAAGTTCTAGGAAAACAAAAATAACAAGGCACTGCGGGTAAAACGACAAAATAAGAAACAGTACAATGAGAATAATCAGAAGTTTATTTTATATACTTCATCATTTTTTTCTTTTCCCCCCTTTTCTTTTCTGTAAAATACGTGTAAGTTGTGTATATTGTTGGTAAATGTTGTATTATTATGTATTGTCATGTAAGTTGATGTTGATTGTTCAATAAAGTTCAATTTCTACTCAAAAAGAATTCAATGGCGTTTACTCCCAGGCAAGTGGAGTTAGGCCCTTTTCAGCCTGCAGCTCCTGTGCTCTACCTTCAGCCCCCCCTGCTCCAAATAGTCCAAAATAGGTAAAGCACAAGAGAACCCTTTCGACCAATAGCTTTCCTATACTGCTTTGTAGGTCTGCCTCTACAGATGCAGCAGGCTTCACCTGACTTCAGACTGTAGGGCTTTGAGTTGCATTTGTGATTTGCTCCCCCACTTAAAAGGCTCAGGCTGCTCTGTGCTGTGATATTTTGTACTTACAGGGAGTTTTGAAAACCAAAAAACATGGGGAGCATTCAGCCCTACAGTACCCAAGTGATCCGAAAAAGTAGAATCAATTCTGTCACTGAGGCTCTTTGCTTCATCTTTTCTGCTCGTGGAACAGCTTCTAGGATGCATCTATATTTAGCTTTTTCTTCCAAGTGCAGCTGTTCTGAGCTGCAGGATAATTCCAAGGGTGACTACTGTCTGCTTCTGCCTCTTCTTAATTTTGACCACCCTTTTGCAGGTACAGGTACCGAACTCACGAACCTTTGCTGCAATAGCAGGGATTACGTACATCAGTGGTAGTTAACTACACCACTTAAACAGCTGTAGGTTGTAGAACAGAACCTGCCAAATAGTACTGGGGCTTTTGCGAGATGATAGTGTGAAGCAAGATGATGATGATGATGATGAAGCAAAGGAAACCAAGTTTAAGATTTGGTACCCTGTAACCTACTCAGGAGGGACACGGGTGGCGCTGTGGGTTAAACCACAGAGCCTAGGGCTTGCCGATTAGAAGGTCGCCGGTTCGAATCACTGCCACGGGGTGAGCTATCGTTGCTTGGTCCTTGCTCCTGCCCACCTAGCAGTTTGAAAGCATGTCAAAGTGCAAATAGATAAATAGGTACTGCTCTGGCAGGAAGGTAAACGGCGTTTCTGTGCACTGCTCTGGTTCACCAGAAGCGGCTTTGTCATGCTGGCCACATGACCCGGAAGCTGTCTGCGGACAAATGCCGGCTCCCTCGGCCTATAGAGCAAGATGAGCGCCGCAACTCCAGAGTCGGACACGACTGGACCTGATGGTCAGGGGCCCCTTTACCTTTACCTTTAACCTACTAAAGAGGGATGCGGGTGGCGCTGTGGGTTTAAACACAGAGCCTAGGGCTTGCCGATCAGAAGGTCGGTGGTTCGAATCCCCGCAATGGGGTGAGCTCCCGTTCTTCAGTCCCAGCTCCTGCCCACCTGGCAGTTCGAAAGCACGTCAAAGTGCAAGTAGATAAATAGGCACCGCTCCGGCAGGAAGGTAAACGGCATTTCCGTGTGCTGCTCTGGTTCGCCAGAAGCTGTATGCCGGCTCCCTCGGCCATTAACGCGAGATGAGCGCCGCAAACCCAGAGTTGGACACGACTGGACCTAATGGTTGGGGTCCCTTTACCTTTACCCTACTCAAGGGACCTTTTGATCTATTCACCATCAAGGGAAGGTGCTATGTTCCTTCTCTCCCCTCACCTTTAATGCACATTTATAGGTGTAGCAGTGACTCTAACCAACATTAATATGTATGGAACCCGGGAGTGATGATTGTTCCATTTTATAAAATTCTGAACTATAGCATTTATGGTATGTATCTAGAGCATCTACATCCAATCAGGCATGGAGTTAGTATCTTGAGCATCTGAGTTTTCGGGGGTGGGGCAATGGAACAAGTTTCTAGTCCATATGGTTGCAGAGGAAGAGGACTGGAATAAACAGGAATTCCACTGGTCTTGAATAGGCAGAGCTTCAGATCACTGCACAGCTCCTATTGATCACTCTGCATGTCTATAGTTGCCTGCCCCTCGGCCACCCAGCCCTCCTCTCCCTGTCCTTTTATTCTTTCTGCAAAAATCCGTAAGCCTTTGAAAAGCGAGGTCTTGGAAACAGGGCCAGCCCAAGACATTTCGGCACCTGAGGCAAACCACAAAATTGTGTGCCCCCACCTGCCAGGGAAGAACGGGCGAGTGAAGACCTTCATCAGGAACAAGGAGGGATTCAGGATCTAGTTTGGGAACAAGGAGGGAGTGCAGTGGCAGCACCAGCAGGCAATGTATTCCTTGGAGGTTGGATCTGTTGTCCCTGTGGATCCTGCCACCCGAGGCAGCCGCCTCACCTTGCCTCATGGGTGGGCCAGCCCTACTTGGAAACACAGGTACCATAACCTGCTTACGCTTTAAAAGAGACCGTGATTACAATCAACCAATCATCAGAGTTTACTGAAGGAAGATCCCATAACCCCAACAATAACCAGGGATGCCATGACAGCAGCCGGCGCAGTTCTGACAGTCAGCCGCAAGGGAGCAAAAGGAGCTGAAAAGACAGCATGCATGGGGCAACAGCTCTAACATAAAACAATTACATTTAAAATCATACAAGGAGGAGAAACGGCGCTGCAACTTCCACAACTGGTCATTAAAGGGAGCCCCAAGGTGGGAAGACGGGGCCAGCAATTTCCCAAGGGGCAGGGGATGCTGTGTCCCCAAACCATCATGAAATGGGGGGCAGAAGGAGGGGAGGAAGTCTAAAACCAAAAGCAAGACCACCTCTGTGTGTCTGGGCTACCTTTTTCAGCAGCCCCTTTCCACATGGGACCTGATTTTCTTCCTTTTTGTGAGGGCATTGGGTCAGGGCCTGCCACAGCATGGCAGAGCACGGTATGCCCTGCCCAGAGGCCCCTTCCCTCCGTAAGTGTCCCGAGAGGGGGGAAAGGGGCCAGCCAGCGTGTCCAGGGGTGCCCAAGCCCGGGGCGGCATCCGACTTCCTTGAAGGAGACGAGGTCTGCTGGTTCCGCCTCTCCTCCCTGGACTTCTGCTCCGTCTCCTCAAGTCGGCACGGAGGTCGCAGCTCAGCTGATGAGGCGGTAGAAGACCCAGGAGGCGAAGGTTGCCCAGTGGCTGGCCCAGCTCAGCTCAGACCATTTGTGCATGGTGTAGGACATCCCGTAGCCCTGCAGGGTAAGGAGGGAGGGCGGGGGAGAGAAAGTTCTTACAAATGTAAGCTTAACACAGACAAAAGAAGGGGACGGAGACTCCAGGCAGGCAGGTTCGACTGCCACCCAAATGCATCACAATCTTTCTGCAGCAATCAGTGGGCCCAGCCTATGCTACAGAACGGCATTTATTTTCTTTTTCAAAAAACAGCATAATTTGTAAGTAATCCCTCCCCCCCCCCCTCTTCTGGGCAGAGCCGGATTTAGTGCAGCACAAACAGTTTTGCCATTCTGAGCACTGGACCGAGGGGGCGCTGCAGGGTGCCGCAAATCATGATAAGAGTAAATTGAACAGAGCAGAAGGCAAGAGGCATGGGGCTCCGGATTTTGGGCTTGCAGAGGGCGCCGCGGAAATTTGAAAGACCAAAGTCTGCCCCTGCTTCTGGGGTCTCATGCCTTGTCCTGTTTCTGTAATGCTCCTGCTATCGCCTTAGTGTTCCTTTCTGACCCCCCCCCCAAAATAAGCTCAACAACTTTGCCTCCCCCCCAAAAAAAGCTCAACAGCTTCTGCCTGTTGGTATTTTCACCCCTCCCATTGCAAGAATCTGCTGATCTTATGTTATGAGGAAGGAGGCGGCGGAAACTGCTCTTCTGTTCTTCCGTCCCTGACACAGAAAAGGCTCCGCTCTTATCCATGTACAGATAAGATGGCTGCATGAGAGCTGTCTCTCTCATGTATGTCCGTAGTAGCTGTTAGAAATAAATTAGGTATGCCACAAAACCTCCACAGCTTGTTTCCGCATTTATACTCTGCTAAGTCTGGTGCTCACAAGGAGCAGTTGTGAGTCCCCTGCACCAGGACCTGTTCTCCAGGAGTGTTCCTGTGATCGGAAGGGCAGTGAAGCTGCTCAAGTCGCCTAGCCCATGCAAGCGCTTAAGGCGTGGGCTGAACCGGGGCATACTGACACTGCCAAACCCCACCCATCCACCCAAAAAAAGCCCCACAATTTTGGTCCACTCCTCCCTAAAAAAGCTCAACAACTCGTGGCAATGACAATGGGTAGATGTGAGGTTTGGAGCTTATAGGGTTAACAAGCTCAAGATGTGCGTACCGCCCACAGGGATGATGTCACACACCTGGGTATTTCTGCTGTAAACAGAAGCCTGTGTTGACACCGATGTTATTCTGTCCGTACATTCTGGTCTCGGTGTTAACCGAGCAAGATGTGTCCCGTATCTCCGGGAGTGTCTTGAGATTTATGCTTGTAAATAAAGCTTGCTTACTTAGAACAAGCTGGACTCTGTGGATTTTATAATGCTGGCAAGAAGGCACACACACTGAAGCTGCGCAAAAGAAGTTTGCAAAACTCTGCTGAAGCACAGAAGAAGCAGGTATGCAGAAAGCAGCAGAAACCTGCTGGACTCCATTTGTGTGTCCAAGTGCTACACTGTTTTGAGGCTTTTACAGCCCAAAACGAACACAGTAGATCACAGCCGTGAGTAGATCGCATTCTCTTGGGAGCTGGATGTGCCTGTCCTAAAGTATGGCCACCACAACTGCCCCCACGAGTCTGTGCTTTGCCCCTTTTTACCTGCTCTTCCACAGAGTCGTCCGCATCCATGTCAAATAACGAGCCCAGGTAGGTCAAGTGGAAAATGGCGAGCGCTCCAAAGAGCAGGTTGAGGAGGTAAACCCAAAGACTCTGCAGGAGAAGAAGGAGAAAAAGTGGAGGCTCAGTCCAGGTGCACCTAACCAGGGATCACTCTGTTATAACAGGCAGGGATGGAACCAAGCGAGGAATAAGGAGCACACTTGGCATGTTCAGCTGCACCCACCCCTATCCGAAAAAAGAGGCAGAGATGCAGGAGGCAGAGATGGACCGCCTCTCCTTGTATGTCCCGCAGAGGACGCTAAGGTCCATGAATAATAATAGCTTAAGGGTCCCGGGCCCTAAAGAAGCCAGATTATCCTCCACCAGGCCCAGGGCCTTTTCAGTAATGGCTCCGACCTGGTGGAATAATAATAATAATAATAATAATAATAATAATAATAATAATAATAATAATAATTTATTTGTACCCCGCCCATCTGGCTGGGTCTCCCCAGCCACTCTGGGTGGCTTCCAACAAATATTAAAATACATTAAAATATCACAGATTAAAAACTTCCCTAGACAGGGCTGCCTTCAGGTATTTTCTAAATGTCAGGTAGTTGTTTATCTCTTTGACATCTGAAGGGAAGGTGTTCCACAGGGCGGGCGCCACTACCGAGAAGGCCCTCTGCTTGGTTCCCTGTAGCTTTGATTCTCGCAGCGAGGGAACCGACAGAAGGCCCTCGACGCTGGATCTCAGTGTCCGGGCTGAACGATGGGGGTAGAGACGCTCCTTCAGGTATACAGGACCGAGGCCGTTTAGGGCTTTAAAGGTCAGCACCAACACTTTGAATTGTGCTTGGAAACGTACTGAGAGCCAATGCTCTGTCCCACGAGACTAGGGCCCTACAGGACTTGATCTCCTTCCGCAGGGCCTGTAAGACAGAGCTATTCCGCCTGGCCTTCAATCTAGCCCGATCCTTCATTCCTTTTTTCTCTTCCCTTTTTCTATGAAGAAACCCTTCTGAGACCCCACATTTAAACTCTTCCCTGGTCTCCTTGCTGGCCCTAGCAGGACTAACTTGGCCAGTTAGCCCTGGCGATGCTACATGTATGTTGTACTTTATGCTGTTTTTAAAGTCATTTTTAATCAATGTTTTATATTTGTTGTTAGCCGCCCTGAGACCTGAGGCACCAGGAAGACCCTATATATTGAGCTGCCAGACCATTGGTGTGGCGGTATAAAGGGGCGGCCCTAGATCCTCAGAACACATCTCACCGTGTTGTGGCGATGTGAACACCCTGGCGGGCACCTCTTGGAGAGTATGCAAGCATCAAAGATGACGGCGAGCCTCTTCCGGAGAACTAGGCAGAAAGAAAGCAGTGGTCCCAGTAAATTAGCGAAAATGTATAGAACTAACTCAAATCTGTTGGAAATGTCAGGAAAAAGAGGGCACCTTTTACCTTATGTGGTGAAATTGTAAAAAGAGAAAGGAATTCTGGGGAATGATATATAATGAATTTTTAAAAATGTTTAAAATAACTTTTGTTAAAAGACCAGGAATTTTAGGTGCAGATATACCAAAGAATTTCAGAAGACTGTTCATGTTGCTTGCCCAGCGATGGAAAGAAGGCAAGATACCGACAAAGTCGGAAAGGCAGATGAAATTACTTGACTATGCAGAGATGGCAAGACTGACAGGGAAAATCAGAAATCAGGAAGATCAAAACTTCAATAGAGAATGGGACAGATATAGATTGTACTTTGAAGAACACTGTAAACACTTGAACTCCTTGGCAGGCCTTGAATGACTCTTGCAATGTTACATACACTTTGGATATATTGGAGAACTGTAATTTGGATGAACTATAATACGCAGTTGATTAAGATACTTAAAGGACCCACAGAGGCGAGGAGGGAAGTCCTACGGAAGAATCTTGCTTTATTTTATTTTATTGAAAAATCTGATTTATTTTGTAAAACCAACAAAAATTATAGAAAGAAAGAAAGAAAGAAAGAAAGAAAGAAAGAAAGAAGTGGTTGCATGCGAGTGAGGCTGTGCTCAAGAGCTGTCTTTGCTGCTTGAAGCCTAAATACTGGTTTTAGATCATGGCTTGTTAACTGTGGTTTATTCAAAGCACAGTTTCCTGTATTTGGATTAAACCGGTCACTGTGGTTTGTTACATACGGCAACAGAAAGCTTTGAATGCCATCCCCGCGAGTGCAAAGGAGGGACCAAGGGGAGGAGGGGGCATGCATGTAACAAACCATGACCTGTCTTTATGTCTGAACTGGGCCAATTTCTGGGCCAAGGCTAGATGGAGGTAAAGAAGCACCTGAATTTGGTCCCCAGCCAAACAAAATAGGGAACTCACCGTGTTCAATGTAAGTGATAAACCCCAGGGAGAGCAGCACAGCCGCCAGGTGGAAGCTCAGCCCCTGGGAAGGAAGAGGAAGAGAGACAGTTCTTCAGTTGGAGCATCTTGCTTGCATTTTCGAAGAAAACAAACTGCTTTCTAAGGGTCTCCCCTTCCCAAGAAGAGGCTTAATGAAGCAAAGACGAATGGCAGTTCTGGCCCCCAATGCAATAGTGCCCACTCCCCTGAAGTCTTGCTGATTGCAAGAAGCTCTTTTGGAGGTGGGTCTCACAGGGAAAGAGCAAAATCTCTTCTGGGCAGGCAAAGTCATGCGGAGTCTCTTTCGGCAGAGATCACGGAAGTCAGGACCATGGGCAGCTGCCAGTAGGCCCTCCCATCTGCAGCTCTCCCTCCTGTTGCAGCTAGAGAGATGTTGCTTCAGCAGAGAGCTGAAGCCTTAAGGCAGCTGGCAAGACCTATACTGCAGTTAGCCTCAACTTCCTGAAGGAGCTGCCTGCGCTCTAGAAAAGGACTTTTTCTGCTTCTACAACTGTTGGCTTCTACATGGGGCTGGAGATGACCGGGGATTCATCCTCTGAGCTCAAGGAAGGTAAACAGGCCCTGTCCTTACAATGAGAGGGCACAGAAGAAGGCCCTGAAGGTTCCTCCCTGAGTGGATCAGCCTGTATCTCATAGACACCTGTGTCTTCCTCAGGGCTTGGCAGGGGATCTCAATGCCTCTTTTCCATATACAGCCCTTAGAGCACCCTGGAGCTGTCGCCTGCTGCCATTTCCACCTCTGTCTGGCAGCCATTTGGTGCATATTGGGAAGGAAACAGATGAAGGCCAACAGGTTTGTCCTGAGTAGCCATTAGCGAAAGGGAGGGATCATCAGGCCAGCCCTGCCTTGCAGCAGGGCAAAGCAACCTACAGCACCCAGGGGCAAGGTGAAGCACTGGCACAATGCCTGGGGACTAGTCCATGTGAGCTGCCTTGGCGCCTCTTACAGGTAGAAAGATGGGGCACAAATGTTTGAGATAAGCAAATCAGGACACGTTTCGTCATGACAGGGTGTGACCAAAGAACGGGAGATAGCGGCTTCTGTAGAGGGATACTCACATGTAGGAGGGCACTAGCTGCATAGGTTACAATGATTGCTGAGAAGGTGCCCAATTTCAGGGAGTTCTTGAAGACATCTGGAAACAGGTGGAGAAAGTTAGTGATGGGACAGCATGTTCTGCTTCCTACTGGGTGCCCTGGCCAGCTTTTCCCCACCTCAACTGAGATGCAGTAAAAGGCATTTACTTCAATCTACAGTGGTGCCTCGCAAGACGAAATTAATTCGTTCCGCAAGTCTTTTCGTCTTGCGGAAATTTCGTCTTGCGAAGCACGGTTTCCCATAGGAATGCATTGAAACTTAATTAATGCGTTCCTATGGGAAAAAACCAGTCGGGGCCGGGTGTCGGGAAAGCGAGCGGGGACAGCGGTTACTTACAGTACTGTAGTGAGCGGCGGTGGCGGGAGGAAGCCAGGTGTGGGGAGTGCGATGGGCAGCGTGGGGAGGGCGAGCGGGAGGAAGCCGGGTGTCGGGACTGCGATTGGGGAAGGCGGGGAGGGCGAACGGGAGGATCCAGGCGTGGGGAGTGCGATGGGGAGCGTGGAGAAGGCGAGCAGGAGGAAGCCGGCTGTCAGGTGTGCGATCGGGGAGCGCAGGGAGGGCAAACGGAAGGATCCAGGCGTGGGGAGTGCGATCGGGGAGCGCGGGGAGGGCGAGCGGGAGGAAGCCGGGTGTCGGGACTGCGATTGGGGAAGGCGGGGAGGGCGAACGGGAGGATCCAGGCGTGGGGAGTGCGATCGGGGAGCGCGGGGAGGGCGATCGTTAGTCAGCGGCAAGCAGGGAGGGCCAGCGCAAGCGGGAGGGTTCTTCTTACAGTGGTACCGCGCAAAACGAATGCCTCGTCTTGCGAAGCACGACCATAGAGAAATTCGTCTTGCGGGTCAACCAAAAAATCGCAAAACCCTTTCGTCTTGCGAGTTTTTCGTTGTGCGAGGCATTCGTCTTGCGGTGTACCACTGTACTACATTTATCTGTTCCAGATGCTCGGCCACCGAGTTTCAAAGTATTTTCTGGAAGCACTGGATTGCTGAGAATCTCTCATACCTGGCCAGTTCGAGGGCATGACACTTCCATAGACTTAAGAATCTGAACAGCCTTGCTGGTCGAGATTAATTTGGGGGGGAAAGGAAAATGTGGCTCTTCCAGATCTTGCTGGACTACAACTCCTATCAGCCCTGACCACTAGTCATGCTGGCTGAGGCTGATGGGATTTGGAATCAAACAATATCTGGAGAGTCACACGTTCGCTATGTGTCTTGTTCAGCATTCTGTTCCCAATACTGGCCACCTGGACACTTCTGGGAAGCTTACAGTAGCCTTCCCTTTGTCATTTAACCATATCATGGAAGCTCCATTTAGCCACCCTGCCAAGCAGCTTTTGATGGGCTCATCCTCCACAAATCTGTTCAAACGATTTTAAAGTCATCACACTTCATGGCAGAGAAACTCCACAGGTTAATCACACCTTGTGTGAAGAAGTACTTCCTTTTTTGTCAGCCCAGAACCTACTTAAAAGGGGCTCCTGCATCTCTTGACTATTAAGAGGCAAAGAGATTTGGATCCGTCAAAATGCCCAGCACCGGACAAGAAGATACCGTATTTTTTGCTCCATAGGGCACACCTCATTTTTAGAGGAGGAAACAAGGGGAAAAAATATTTTCCTGGTTTTCCTCTTCTAAAAGCCCTGTTTTTTGTGGATCAGCTAAAATTTTTGCAGCTTTTTTTTGCAAAGGGGAAAGCCCTGTTTTTTTGAGGATCAGCTAAATTTTTTGCAGCTTTTTTTGCAAAGGGGGAAAGCAAAGAGGAAAAGCCCAATTTTTATGGGGTTCAACTCACATTTCTGAAGCTTCTAAAGGCAAGGGAGCCTTTTCTACAGTTTCCAGACAGATAATCTAATCAGCCAGTCACATGTCGCTGGGGAAACAAACAACCTCCCTCTGCAGCACATTCAACAATGGAGGGCGGGGCTGAAAGGGAGCTGGGACTCTTATTTCTCTCCTGATCTCTTGCTGATCAGCTGCTGAGCGCGGTCCTTTCTACACTCCCTTTTCTCTTTGTAAAATAAAAAGCATGATCCTCTTTTGGCCCCTGGGCAATTCAGCTCCAGGGACCACCATTCGCTCCATAAGACGCACAGATATTTCCCCTTACTTTTTAGGAGGAAAAAAGTGTGTCTTATGGAGCGAAAAATACGGTAACTTAGTCCATTTCAGGGCTCACAGATCTGAAATCTGTCCCCCACTCCCCTATCTGCACATGTGGACAGAGCTGTCAACCTTCCTTTTTTTTTTGCATTGGGAAACGGCGCTGGAATAAGGGAATTTCCCGCAAAAAAAGGGAAAGTTGACAGCTATGCATGTGGATTAACCCTACCATACTATCTCTAGTCTACCCCAGGATTTGTAAATACTTATAGCAATAGAGAGAGGAGTTCTGGGTATTCTACATCCCCCTCCCCAGTAGTAAGAGGGGGGTGAAGACAATGGGAGACCCAGGAACCTAACTATGCTGGGAAGCATGTTCTGGGGGGCCACAGGTTCCCCATCCCTGCCGTAAGGGGCCACTGACCTCCCTTCCTCAGGGAGCCATTGTCAGGGGTGAGTCAGACACAGATGCCCGTGGTTGAGGGTCCTCATGCAGCCTGTTTCTAAGGCTCCACATAACTAACACAGCAGGTCTACACATCCTTACAGGAGTTGAGCCAACGGGACATGGGCAGGTTCCAGCTGCTGACAACCTCCACCATGGAACGGGGCAGCTCCACATTCAGTGGGCGAGACACTGTCAGATCCCTGGAAGGAGGAGGGAATAAAATCATTACGCAGGCCAGAAATCAGGAAGGGGGGATCTTTGGATTCATGGAAAGTCTCCACTGACCTGGCAACAGGAGGCTATAATCCGAATCATGTCTAGCCAGAAGTAAGTCCCGCTGCATTCAGCGGAGCTTACTCCCAGGTAAGGGCAGTTAAGATTGCAGACTAAATTCAACCGAGTCTGAATCGAAGCCATTATCCTATATAATAAAGTCCAAGTGTCTCTCTGCGTCCAGTCCCTGTGTCCGTGGGTTTGCGCTACTGCGCATGTGCCCCACGGACAGCCGTTGGGACTTGGAACGCAGAGACACTTGCATGGGCTGCCTCCAGTCGCAACCAGTCTATGGGGGGGTTGTGCGTGTGTGTGTTTTTCAGTTTAAAAAATCAATTGCAGGGGAAACTGGGGGGGGAGAGAGGGAGAGAGAGAGAGAGAGACCCGAACTGCAAGTCTGCGTGCAAGTGGTTTTTATTACTTTTTTTTTAAGGGCCTCGGAAAGCACAGCGGCTTCTTCATCTCCTCCCCCCCGAGGTAAAAAAGCGGGCAAGAGGAGCCTTTAAAAACTCTTCTCTCTCGACCCGCAACCGACACCCTCCCGCTGCTGCTGCTGCTGCCGCCCTCCTCCTCCTCCTCTTTCCGGGTCTCGCCCAGGCCGCTGGTGGAGGAGGAGGAGAGCCGGCAGCGAGGGAGGGAGGGAGGGAGGCCGGTCACCTAAGGCGAGACCGCCGCCGCCGGCCACGCTGAGGGGAACGCACCGTTCTAGCGCCCGTTAATTTGACGGGCATAATACCCACTAGTTATTAATAACTACCCACCCAAAAACAAACCATGAAGGGGGGAACCTGCCCACCTCTAACACATTTGCAAAAACAATTCCAGCAGCAATGCATAAAAGTTACTTTAACACCTGTTTTCTGATTTGCCTATTTGTGGGATTTAAGGAGGTACAGTATCCTAGGCACACACACACACCCCACCTCGCAACAACACTCACCATTTCAGGTTGTCTTTCTCCTCTGTGAAGCCAGACCCTGCCAACGTGGCCGTTGTTTCGGACAGGAAGCCCACAAAATAGTTGCTGAAGTGGAAGGAGCTAGCGCTTTCGTAAGCCCGGAGCCAGCTACATTGCAACAGCAAGACACAAGGATGTAAGAGCAGTCCAGCTGGATCAGGACAAAGGCCTCTCTGTCTTCGCAGTGGCCAAGCAGGTGCCTATGGGAAGCCTACAAGCAGGACCTGAGAGGAACAGCACTCTCCACATTGGTGATTCCCAGAAACAGGTGTTCACAGACATACTGGCAGCGGAATGTAACCTTATTCCCCCATGAATTTGTTTAATCCTTTTCTAAAGACATCCAGTTCCATTGTGCTGTATGAAGAAGTGCTCCCTTTATTTTATTTAGATAGGCGGAACAATTAAAACGCCAAGAAGTAAAAACCAGGTAATAATACAGGTGAAACTCGTAAAATTAGAATATCGTGGAAAAGTCCATTTACCGGTATGTAAGCAATTGTTTTCATTACCTACTGGAGTTTAATATATGAGAAAATTCATGACATGCAAAGCAAGATATGTCAAGCCTTTGTTTGTTATAATTGTGATGATTACAGCGCACAGCTGATGAAAACTATAAAGTTGAAATTGTGAATTTGGGGTTCTCATCAGCTGTACGCCATAATCATCACAATTATAACCAATAAAGGCTTGACATATCTCGCTTTGCATGTCATGAGTCTATCTCGTATATTAGCTTCACCTTTTAAGTTGAATTACTGAAAGAAATGAACCTTTCCACGATATTCTAATTTTTCGAGTTTCACCTGTACAATAAATGAAAAAACAACACATCGGAACTACAATTAGTATCCTGGATACTATGGAACAGCACTGCAGGGCTGCAAAGAACACATTATGTATAGAGTATACAGTCAAACCTCAGTTCCCAAATGGCTCTGTTTTGGAACATTTTGGCTCCCAAACACTGAAAACCTGGAAGCAAATGCTCCGGTTTTCGAAGGTTTTTTGGAAGCCGAATGTCCGACGTGGCTTCCGTTGAGTGCAGGAAGCTCTTGCAACCAATTGGAAGCAACGCCTCGGTTGTCGAACATTTCGGAAGCTGGCCGGGCTTCCGGAACGGATTCCATTCAACAACCAAAGTTTGACTGTACTTGTCTTTGTAGGTGGTCACAGTCCCAAATAAAGAGCTTCCCAAAGTTGGGTTTTGAGAGAGGAGGTCCGAATTAGCTATCCATACAACCAATAAACACCAGAAGAAGCCACCAGGTACCTTTGACTCAAGAAGCCTTAGCAAGACCCTTACACCAGCAAATCTGACCATAGCTGTCAACTTTCTCTTTTTTTGCTGGAAATTCCCTTATTCCAGCGCCGTTTCCCATTGCAAAAAAAAGGGAAAGTTGACAGCTATGGCCGTTTCCCAGTGCAAAAAAAAAAGGAAGGCTGACAGCTCTGAATCTGACACACTTTGCCCAGCAACCCTCCAAAGCAAAGGGAGAATGAGAACTCCAAGGGGGGGGGGTGATTTCCAGCTTAATAGCCACTTTAAAAAAATAAAAAAGGGCTAAGTTCTTCATAGATCACCTGTTTCATGCTTGATGAAAAGATAGACAACAGAGTCCGAGCTGGGTCTGAGGGAACAAGCTGCAGAAACAACCACCAATATTTCCTGAAAAACGCAGGTCCAAAAAGCTGCCACTACTAGGCACAACTACCATCTGTGGTAGTCCATGACCAATATGCAACAACCCCACCAGCATCGCACGGGTAGATTTCGGTTTACTCTTCCCATTGTAACAGGTGCACTGTATCATCAGAGGCCCACCTGATGCATCAATTCTTTAACTCTGGCTGAAACTGAGCAGAGTGGGAGCTTGCCTCATTGGACTCCCAACTCTCCTTCATCAACATTTCTGCCCAGATCTGCTTCCCTCTCTCAGACTAGATGCTGTCCCTCCTCCTTCCGATAGAAAGCCTTTGTACAATAAAGAAACCGCCCCCTTCAAGTTTCCAGACAAGCCCATACAAAGGTGCTCACAAAAGGGGAGCATTCTGAGTGGGCCTTCCGTTCTAAGGACAAGTGCACTAAAAGACTGAATTTGCACTATTTGAAAACCACTCCCCAGAGAGCCAATGAGCTTCAGGCACGGCTGCTCATTTGTTGCCCTCTAACAGATCCAAAACACGGAAGAAACTCTTGACTGCCCAATGACCAAAGTGACTGCTCTCAATAGTAGATTGAAAACGAGGGTGTTCTCCAAATGGAGTAAGAGGAAGAAGAAGAAGAGTTTGGATTTGATATCCCGCTTTTCACTACCCGAAGGAGTCTCAAAGCGGCTAACATTCTCCTTTCCCTAACTCCCCCACAACAAACACTCTGTGAGGTGAGTGGGGCTGAGAGACTTCAGAGAAGTGTGACTAGCCCAAGGTCACCCAGCAGCTGCATGTGGAGGAGTGGAGACGCGAACCCGGTTCCCCAGATTACGAGTCTACCGCTCTTAACCACTACACCACACTGGCTCTCAGAGGAGAAAAGTGTGGGGGCCAAGACTTTGACGGAGCCGCTCCAGATTTTGAGTGTTGGCCTGTCAAATGGATTTTCTATCAACTGCAGCCTCTCCAGGGTGAGCTTCAGAAAGGGAGCTGATGGATCAACTACGCCACCCTTGAAGATCAGGTATCTATCTGCTCCTTATATAATTGAGGGCGAGCAATGGGGGTTGACCACATAAGATTGGCGGTATAGATGCCCCGCCCCACCCCAAGGGCCAGATCATAAGGCATGTTTCATAATAAAGGGCAGTAATGCAGTGTGAGGTGGCAGTAAAAAATGGGGACAGTTAAACTATATTCGAAACGCAAACGAAAAACCCCCACCAGGGTAAACATAAACCAGGACATTAAAAGAATATGAAGAGAGGGGCCTTGATGGATATCACTCGGAGGCTCTGCTCTCTTTCTCAGCTCCCAGCCAGGGCTGTTGCAGTCCAAAGGTTCTTGCTTTTAGAGCTCTCCTTCTGCTGTTCCCAGGGCAAGGAAAACAGATGTGCACAAACATATTGTTTTACTGTGTTCTTTATCCCAGCCATTGTCAGCTGGGATCAGGTCTTTGCAGCTCTTCTGGGACTTCCAGGCGTACTTTGGATAGTAGCACACCTGTATCTCATAGAGTAGGTGCAGTATAGAAATCATCTTTATGTCAGGAAGCCAGCTTGAAAGGGAAGCCCCCTACCCCTTAATACTCCCCCCCTTTTGCAGCAGTAATGGGTCTAAAACCCTGTTGCCGCCTTAACTTTAATCTTGTAAAATCAGAATTGTGCTCTCCCCATATCTCATCATGTAAACATTATGCGCACCTTCAAATACTGCTCCTTTAACTTTAGAAATCATAGCACTAAGTCCTGTGTTTGGCTGCCCTGTGAGCCCCCAGCCTGACAAACCTGTTCAATGTCTAAAGAAGTCACTTCGACTGGTAATTTCAAGTCAGTGAGCCAAAGACGCAGGTCCATACCTGCCCCCTGAGAAGATCCTGGGATCTGGTTATGGGATCTGCACCCTATGTACTACTGCTCCTCCAGACGTAACTGCAAATCTCAAGTCACAATTTTTCGTTTCTCCATTTTTCTTAGGTGACAGGTGTTCGTGCCAAAGATCTCCCTAGCAGTTTTAGTAACCCCAGACAATCGGTCTTCATTCACGGAGAGTTTCTGATTAGTAGAGACAAGAGGTCAGCAGATACCGTAACTCTCGATCCCTCACCGTTCTGATCCCTCTGATGGCGTTAACTCTGCATAATGGGGATTTGAAACCTTTGTCGGCTCAATGCCAATTGCATTCCCTGTATTACCCTGGGATAATACTAGTTTGGCACAACTGCCACTTGATGTGTTAAAGGAGCTCTCAGGGGCAGGGAGTAAAAGAGCTAGACAACCATCTTGCTTGGTATGAAGCCACGCCACATCAATCCTGAATCTTCCAACATTCAGCTTCCCTGGCTCGGAGCTCCCATATTATGGGAGAGGAAGCAAAACTTCTCCCGATCCACTTTCTCCCCGCTGTGCCTGAAGTTCTACACCTATACACTGTCCTGCTGACTTACTCACCTTTTCTCTAAACAAAAAAACCCCAAATGTTGAAACTTCCCCTCCCTACAGGCGCTGCTCCAAGAAGCCCTTGATTGTTTTGCTTGCTTGCCTTAGAAGCCAGTGAACCTCTGCAAACCCACACAGTGGGTAAGAGAGGAAACAGAAGCCCCATTAAGACTCACCTCACCACGGTGCTCCTGGCAGAAGCAAGAAGGGAAAGAACATGGCAGGAGCGAGAAACAGAGAGGAAAGAATAAAGGTATCAGTAGATATTGGGGCATTGAGGTGGTCCATATAGAGCGAACCACAGAACTATAAATAAGCCACAGAGAGCCATGGCTGGCAGTGCCCATATGCTGAAGATTTCAGTTGTATTTTGGAGAGCATTGGTTCACATTGAATGAAGCCAGGCCTGTGGGTATTGTATGATATGACAGTGCGCAAGTGCAGAAATTTCATTAACAGCTCTTTCATTAACAGCTGCACGACAAACTTGTCAAACAGAAGGTGCTTTCTTCCTCTGTGCCAGGAAAAGGCAGGAGCCCTGGCTTAAAAACATAATACTTGCCTCACTGGATCAGAACAAGCTTCGTATTTCTCACTGTGGCCTCCTAGACACTTCTTAAAGGTAAAGGTAAAGGGGCCCCTGACCGTTAGGCCCAGCCGTGGATGACTCTGGGGTTGCGTGCTCATCTCACTCTATAGGCCAAGGGAGCTGGTGTTTGTCCACAGACAGCTTCCGGGTCATGTGGCCAGCATGACTAAGCTGCTTCTGGCGAACCAGAGCAGCGCATGGAAACACCGTTTACCTTCCCGCTGGAGCGGTACCTATTTATCTACTTGCACTTTGACGTGCTTTCGAACTGCTAGGTTGGCAGGAGCAGGGACCGAGCAACGGGAGCTCACCCCGTCGCAGGGATTCGAACCGCCAACCTTCTGATCGGCAAGCCCTAGACTCTGTGGTGTAACCACAGAACTCCACTTCTTAGGAGCTCACAAAGAACAGCATAAAGGCAGGGGTGTGGCATGGGGGTGCCAGAGGGGCTGTAGCCCTGGGCGTGGATTTTTGAAGGCGTGGGAAGCAGGTGCCCTCAACGCAGCGGGGCGCTCCTCTGTCAGCGTCGGAGGAACCAACCCTCAGGGAGAGGAGCACTGGGCTGGGCCTCACTGGGGGCACTGGCATGGGGGGCACCTGGTTCATGCCCACCCCAGGCACCGTGAACTCATGCAACGCTGCTGCCTAAAGCCCGCCCTGTGGAACACCCTCCCATCAGAGGTCAAAGAGATAAACAACTACCTGACATTTAGAAAATACCTGAAGGCAGCCCTGTTTAGGGAAGTTTTTAATCTGAGACATTTTAATGTATTTTAATATTTGTTGACTCAGCCAGATGGACGGGGCACAAATAAAATTATTATTATTATTATTATTATTATTATTATTATTATTATTATTATTATTATTATTATTATTACCACACGCTGTTGTTTGATGCCAGCATTTGGTACTTTAAAGGCAGGGTGCCTTTACAGACGGAGGGCCCTCCATTGAGCTAAGTGCCTGCGTAGGTTGTGATTAAGGTTCTGGCACGAGTGCAGACTAGGCCTCACTGCACAGAAAGAAGTGGAGTGCTCAAGCCATGGAATAAGTCACACTACACAAGACTCGGGGAAAGAAAGCCAAGCCTTACTTCAAAGCCACCAGGTGACACAGACCTAAGCAGGGCGGACTGGTGCAGACCACAGAAACGTCAAGCAAAACAGCCACAAGAGGCACTGACTAGACAAGGACAGCACACACCGGACACAGGCCACAAGGCAAGACACAGCGAGCACAATGGAAACGAGCCAATGAGGACACGTCGGTTGCTGGGCCTCACAGAGAAACAACAAACCGTGTCTGGAACATGGCGGACAGACTGAGGGAGCCATGACCCCACGGTGCCTCCCGCCAAGAGGCAGAACAAATGGGTTGCCACTGATGGAAGCCACAAAAGACATGTGAAGGTTAAGAATGCAGCTGTGCAATGAGTGAGATGGTGCAGCCCGGCAGCTAGAGAGATGCGCTGGGGGAGTGTTACCTGCTTCTGCGCTTCCTGTTGCAAGTAGCGCGATCCCAACAGAGAGAGGACCAGGAGGGAGAGGGTAGATGAAAGGAAGGAAAAGAACGCAGAAGAGGAAGAGGAAGAAAATGAGCTCATCAGGCTTTAGGACATTCCAAATAATATTTAAAATAGCTGCCCTTGAATGCTCTTACGCTATTTAACCATGTGGCAGGAAAAGGTTTGATAAAGAGCTGCTTCTCCCAGTATGGATGGAAAAGGCCACAACTGCTGAAATTCTTCTCCCTGGCCTAGCATCCACTGAATTCAAGGGCAACTGTTAAATGCCTCAGTTTTCCTGGGATCCTCTCTTCGTTCGCAGTACCAATGCAAAATTTTAACACAGAAGAACTGGAAAGGACAACTGGAACGAGAGGCTCCACAACAGGGCTTCACTGACAAAAAAAACCAAAACCCCACACACACCAAAAACCAACCACTTAGCCCAGTAACTAACTGGCAGCCACTTTTGATAGGCTCTTCCTTCACAGATTTGTTCAAAACACTTTTGGCCCACCACATTTCATGGCAGAGAAACTCCATAGTTGATTGTGCCTTGTGTGAAGAAGTACCGTACTTTTCCGTCTATAAGACACCCCCGTGTATAAGACGCCCCCTATTTTTGGGGACTCAAATTTAAGAAAATGGGGGGGGGGATGGCACAGAATTGCTGAGTTTTTTTGCAAAGGATTACCCAGGGTTGTTGAGCTTTTTTAGGGGGGATTGCCGAAAATCGCTCACCTGCACGCGTTGCTAGATCCGCCTCCCGTCTGTCCCATAGCCGGCAGAAGCTGCCAATTGCCCACCCAACTGCAGGAGCGCCAGCCAATCAACACCACCCATTGACGCAGCAACCAATAACAGGCACAATAGCCGCTGACAGCTGCAGCAGAAACCAATCAAACGTCCACCCTATGCACTATCCATGTATAAGACGACCCCCACTTTTTAGCATGATTTTAAAAGAAAAAAACATAGTCTTATACCCGGAAATGTACAGTACTTTCTGTTTCTGCAGATACATTGTCAGTCTTAAAAGTGGGGTCCTGCAGAAACACAGGTTCCTCACCCCCACAGCAAAGGGCCACAGCACCCTTATCTGCTACAGTTATTCCAATAACTACCTCAGGGTAATGATGCCAGGCACATATCAGAGCCCCAGTCCAGGCATGGGAAATCCGTGTGGCTCTCCAGAGGTTGTGAGACACACACACAACTCCTATCATCTTCAGCCACTGGCCTCCTGGGAGCTGATACCGTCTAACAAATAGACCAGAGCTTCCCAAACTTTTCATGTTTGTGACACACTTTTTAGATATGCATCATTTTGCGACACAGCAATTTGGTTTTACTAGCAAACCGGAGGTTAAACTAACCCTTTTCAGCTGACACACTAATGTGTCGTGACTCACAGTTTGGAAAGCTCTGAACTAGAGGGCCACAGTTTCCTCCCTTCTGCCCTAGTTGCCAAATGGCTTGTGGATGTGAAAGCTATTCTCTCAGGGCCTGAAAGGAGGAGGATGGGAGCCCTTCTGAAATGTATATATAGCCAGCAGCAGAATGGCTGCTGGTCGGAGTTTAGAGTAGCTCACCCTGTACAAAACATATCCCCCTCTGTCCCCTAGGTGCTAAACAGCATCACGGATGGAAGATAAATGCCATATTTTGACACACCAAGCCCAAAGATTATAACTTTGGGCAGGCGTGAAGTAGAAGCTGAAGTTTTAGAACAAGGGATGTAATACTGTTACATCATGAGAACTTTGCCCAGAACTGTATTTTGAGATGCCTCCACAGCAGGAAACATATTAATTAGTACCCATGTTAAATAACCTAACCCTGATAAAAAAAATAAAAAAATAATAATAACCTAACCCTGGGTCAACAAATTCAGAATAGCTTCACCCACAAACACCCGCAGAAAGGGGTAGAACATTCAGCCTTTTCCTTATGTTTAGCCACTCTGATTCCAGTCACAAGGTGGCAAAAGAGTGTTAAGGGGCAGCTAACCTGCATTAAATGACCCGATATATATGGTCATGGACCATATCCCATATACCCTATTTCACCTTCCTCCCCCCCCCTTCCAATATTCGCAGGATAGCTTTTTAGTTTTTTTACAAGTTTAAAGTAAGTGCAATACATCTCTCTGAACAATTCAGAGGCATGGAGGAAGGGAGGAACTCGGACAATAAAGTGCACTTGCCTTTAAAAACATCCAGGAATTAAAAAATATACTAGGGCCTACCATTTTATGGGAGGCCTGTTCTACAGCACACTTCCCATCAGGGCTAATCTGGCATGTGAGAAAGCAAAAATCTCCATTAGCTCACTGGCTGGATTCCCTAACAAACCCAATAGGCCAGCTGTAGGGAGCCTGGGGCTGAGGTCAGAGCATCTCTTCGGAGCAACCAACTTACTTCCTGAGTAGCTTGTAGCTGTAGAGGGGTATCAAGTAAGAGAAGAGATAGGGGGCCACACAAGTGGACACGATGAGGCACACAAGGCAGAGGAAGAAGCTCAGGCAGACCTTCTGGAGCCAGGAGAAGCTCTGTATGAGAGGAAAGAGTGAGAAAGACAAAGAAAATATCATCACAGGCATGTGTCTTTCACGCTGTTTTTAGGTCATTATCTTAGTATGAATAGAAATGAGAGACCCTTTTCAATCTCAACTCATCAGATATAAGGCTGCTGCTGCTGCTGCTGCTGCTGCTGCTGCTACTGCTGCTGCTGCTGTTGTTGTTGTTGTTGTTGACATACCGCCCTATACCCAGAGAACTCAAGGCGGTCACAGAACAAAATCAAAATGTGTTTGAACAAGTGATGCAGACCCTCCAAGTGTTCCTATTTTCCAGGAACAGTCTCAGATTTACAAAAGCCACCCCAGATTCTGATTTGATCCCTGAATGTCCTGGTTTTCCTTAGTACACCCTTATTTTCATCAGAGAAATGTTGGCGGGTATGGAATTATCCAACCCCAAAGCCGTCGGAAGGCAGTCCTGTATAGGGAAGTCTTTTTAATGTTTAATTTTTTTAAATGGTTTTATTTATGTTGGAAGCTGCCTAGAGCGACTGGGGCAAACCAGTCAGATGGGCGGGGTATAATAATAATAATAATAATAATAATAATAATAATAATAATAATGGAATAGAATGCTTGGGTAGGATGGATATGGGTTTCCAATATTCAAAGATGGTGCCCTTTTACTGAACCCCCAACTATCCAGGCCCTGTTCCCTACGCTCTGCTAGGAATAAACATGCAATAGGGAGCTCACCATTTTCCTGCTTTCCACGGCCTGCTGGTAGGTGCGGAAGCGGAACCAGGGTCCAAAGATGACAGTCCCAATGAAGTAGATATATCCCATGAACTCTACTGGGGACGGGATGGCTGGCACCTCGCCCCGGTCCAGATCAAAGCCCAACGACACAGCCTTCATTGCCACAATCATCTGGGCACCTGGTGGGAGGGAGAAGACAGACATACAAGAGAGATTCAGTGCTTCAGTGCTTGCCGGTAACCTATGGACCTCACTGCCCAAGATGTGACATGACTTTTGAAAAAGTATCAGGCAAATGGAGAGAAGATATGCCCAAGGTAGTAGTCCATGGTAGCTGAATGGGACCGCCAAATAGAGGGGAATATAATTCCTTTTAATGGAAAACTCAAGTGCTGAGTGCCAAGAGGGTTGTAGAGAAAACAGAGCCACTGAGAAACAAGGAGGAGCTATTGGCAGCCAAACTCAAGAGTCGAAGAAGTACTATATACTGTGTTTCAAAACCCTAAAGAGAACCCTGGTTGGATAGTGTTCTCGAAGCGACTAGCATGAGTTTGGCCAAACTGCGGGAGGCAGTGGAGGATAGGGGTGCCTGGCGTGCTCTGGTCCATGGGGTCACGAAGAGTCGGACACGAGTGAACGACTGAACAACAAAAGAGAACCCACCTCCCTGCAAAAAAACAATAACAACCCAGCCCAAGGAGAACCAAGCATGTTGTGTTAGCCGCAGAATGTAGTGACAAGTTGTTGTTGTTGTTTTTCAGTCGTGTCCGACTCTTCGTGACCCCATGGACCAGAGCACGCCAGGCATGCCTATCCTTCACTGCCTCTCGTAGTTTGGCCAAACTCATGTTAGTAGCTTCGAGAACACTGTCCAACCATCTCATCCTCTGTCGTCCCCTTCTCCTTGTGCCCTCCATCTTTCCCAGCATCAGGGTCTTTTCTAGGGACTCTTCTCTTCTCATGAGGTGGCCAAAGTACTGGAGCCTCAACTTCAGGATCTGTCCTTCTAGTGAGCACTCAGGGCTGATTTCTTTGAGAATGGATAGGTTTGATCTTCTTGCAGTCCATGGGACTCTCAAGAGTCTCCTCCAGCACTAGTGACAAGTAGAAAAGATAAATGGAACACATGGGGAGAGGAGATGCCTGCTTGGAGGAAACACCTAGCTTATCCCGCCCCCCATCTAACCTACAAAAAAAAACTAGCTTCCCTTTGAGACCCAAATCCCAGGGCCCTGGCTGCCTCACAGTCCCATTGGTTCTATTGCCACTTCCCAAAGCCAGGCGCAGAATCTGGGTGTCCTCCTTGCTCAGAGTTCCCCATTATCAGAGTTCCCCATTGGTGTAAGATGGAGGAATGTCTGGGGGGAGACCCCGAGATGGCGAAAGAAAATGGTTAGAAAAGGGATAGGGTGAAATACATTAAGGACAAAATTAGGATGGTTTACTATGGTACCCTGAAGCCGGTGTGTTAAGATTTTAAGCTTTTGAACTAGAGAAGAGATATTTGAATTTCTTTATTAGCAGCAGTCTAAGTGAAAGAAGATGTATGATTTGATACAAGAAGTAATATGTTGTGTTATGTAGTTATATCATTAATTATTATGAAGTTATATATGGAATAGATTTGATTCAAGCTAAGAAGTGATAGATTATTTTGGAGTAAAAACTAGATTTTAAGAAGTATGTTTAGTTTTGATTTTTGAATGATTTAATTTTAGAGATGAGAAGTTATTAAAGTAAAATTAGAATTGGAACCAAAGGAGAGAAAATGGGGGAAGTCACCTAGTATTGATTCGAACAAGAAAAGTTTTTTTTTTTTTTGTAAACAAGAAAAAGAATTTTGGTGTGATATGTATTTGTTTTTATTATGGTTTGATTGTTGGGTTTGTGTTTGTGTTTGTGTTGGTGTAGGTGTTATGTTGTTCTTTGTTTTGCAAAAACCAATAAATTCTTTATAAAAAAAAAAAGAGTTCCCCATTATCCGTTCCTTGCAGAGTGGTAAGTATGAATGCTGCACTTGGAGCAACCTTTACGTTTTTGGAAAGGAAGCACATTCCCCCCCCACACACACACACACATTGACTAGCCCCAGCAAGCTCCAATGTCTTATCCCACGATACCCCAAGGCTTGATCAGGGCCTAGAAAGAGAAGATCTACAAAAAAGCACTCACCTCTCATCTTATGCCAGCTCACTGTGTCCACCATGTGCATCTCCCTGCAAAAAGGAAGGGCGGGGGGAGAAGGGGAGAAGGTCAAAGATGGGAAATGGTTATGATCCCTCAGGTGGTGCAATGGGTCAGTATGTCTGACTGTGAACCAGAAGGTTGGTGGTTCGAGCCCACCCAGGGACAGCTGTGGGCTGGATTCCTGCATTGTAGGGGGTGGGTTGGACTAGATCAGGGGTGGCCAACACCCAAGAGACTACAATCTACTCACAGAGTTAAAAACTGGCAGTGATCTACCCCCTTTTTTGGGGTTCAGGTCAAAGTTGTTGAGTTTTCTTCAGGGAGGAAGTAAAATGTTGAGTTTTTTTAAAGGGGGTCCACAGTTGTTCAGTTTCTTTGGGGGGAGCCAATGATCTACCAGTGATCTACTGCAGACGTCCAGTGATCTAGCAGTAGATCATGATCCACCTGTTGGACATGCTTGGAGTAGATGAACCACAGGGGTCCCTTCCAATTCTACAATTCTATGCGTCTATTAATATATATATTAAGTAATGGTTCCTCCTATCGCCAAACTGCCAACTTTGCTCCACAATTGTCTAGATCTTCTTAACTTCTGTTGCACTCCGCTTCCCATTAACTACCATATTTTTCGCTCCACAGGGCGCACCGGACCATAGGGCACATCTCATTTTTAGAGGAGGAAACAAGAAAAAAAAATTCTGGTTTTCCTCCTCTAAAAGCCCTGTTTTTTTGAGGATCAGCTAAAAGTTTTGCAGCTTTTTTGCAAAGGGAAAAGCCCTGGTTTTTTGAGGATCAGCTAAAAGTTTTGCAGCTTTTTTTGCAAAGGGAAAACCCCTGTTTTTTTGAGGATCAGCTAAATGTTTTGCAGTTTTTTTGCAAAGGGGGAAAAGCAAAGCTCCTTTTGCAAAGGGGGAAAAGCAAAGAGGAAAAGCTCTGTTTTTATGGGGTTCAACTCACATTTCTGCAGCTTCTAAAGGAAAGGGAGCCTTTTCTACAGTTTCCAGACAGATAATCTAATCAGCCAGTCACATGTAGCGGGGGAAACAAACAACCTCTCTCTGCAGCACATTCAACAAAGGAGGGCGGGGCTAAAAGGGATTTCAACACCCCCTTTTCTCTTTGTAAAATAAAAAGCATGATCCTCTTTTGGCCCCTGGGCAATTCAGCTCCAGGGACCACCACTCGCTCCATAAGACGCACAGATATTTCCCCATACTTTTTAGGATGAAAAGGGTGCGTCTTATGGAGCGAAAAATACGGTACTCTCTTCATCCAGCCAACCGCTTAGGACTACAGCAGCATGTGAGCAGCCCTCCCTAGCTGCTCCTCGCCCTCACTCACCCCATGAGCAAGTAGATGAGGATGGTGATGGAGAGGAGGACGCCGCGCTGCGTTGAGTGGCGGCACAGGAACAGCACCAGGTAGCACAGGAGGCTGAGGAGGACGACCCAAACCATCTGCAGCTGGAAGAAGTGGTAGAGGGCATAGAAGCCGCTGGCGACTGTGCTCAGGTGCTTGACGTAGGATGGCAGAGCTGCAAGGAGAAGGCCAAAGAGGAAAAATGGAGGTCGGGTGGAGAGAGGGTCAGGGGACATAGGAAGCTGCCCATGGCCCCATCTGCACTATACATTTAAAGCAGTATCATAGCACTTCAACAGTCATGCATTCCCCCAAAGCATTGTGGGAAATGCAGCTTGTTACAAGGGGCAGAATGCTGTCAGGAGACCCCTATTACCTTCCTGGAGCTACAATTTCCAGAGTGGTCTTAACAGTCAATCCCTATTCCCTGGGAATGCTGGGAACTGTAGCTTCATGAGGGGAACGGGAGCCTCCTAACAGCACTCAGCACCCTTAACAAACTACAGCTCTCAGGATGCTTTGAGGGAAGCCATGACTGCTTAAAGCAGTTTGAAATGTATGGTTTGAAAGGGGCATGGACTGTTTTGTCTATCTGGCCCAGTATTGCCCATTGACATGGGCAGCAGCTCTCCATAGTCTCAGGCCTTCCACATCACCTCCTCCCTGCTCCCTTTAAATTTGAACTTGGAACCTTCTGTGTGCAAATTAGGTGCTCCATCACTGAACTATGTTCCCTCCCTCAGGATTCCTCTTCCATACTCCCCAGCTGTGTATTTACCTTGGATGAGAAAGAAGACACTCAGAGCCCCCTCCTGGGTCATTTGACACTACACACGAAGCAGCAGTTGTAAGAAGGGAAGGAGCCGTAACTAGAAGGTGAAAGAAAGCTAGGGCTTGCATTAGGACCTGGTAGGTAAAAGCCATTTTGATAGGGGAATGCTGAAAACTGCAGGTCCACTACAAATAAAGGGAAACGCTTGAGCTTTGAGTGGAGGGAATGACACTGCGGCTCCTCCCTCCCTGAGCATCACTCCAGTCTGCCTGGAACTCTGCCCTCCATCTCATCTCTGGCGTTGCCAATGTGGTGTAGTGGTTAAGAGCGGTAGACTCGTAATCTGGTGAACCGGGTTCGCGTCTCCGCTCCTCCACATGCAGCTGCTGGGTGACCTTGAGCTAGTCACACTTCTCTGAAGTCTCTCAGCCCCACTCACCTCACAGAGTGTTTGTTGTGGGGGAGGAAGGGAAAGGAGAATGTTAGCCGCTTTGAGACTCCTTCGGGTAGTGATAAAGCGGGATATCAAATCCAAACTCTTCTTCTTCTTCTGCCCAGGGATGTAGCTCAGCAATGACATGCTAAGGCACTCCAGACTGAGAGAGAGTAGTGGTTGTTGCAGCAGCAGGAGGAAATGCAGGCACCCTGTGTGCATAAATCCCCAGCAGGTGACCAATGGGGTGCCCTCCAGATGTTTTGGGCTACAGGTCCTATCACCCTCGACTGTTGCCACTGACAACTGGGATTGGTGGGAACTGAAGTCCGGAAAGCATGACCTTGGTCATCCCTGGTTTAGGCATGTATGGTTCAACCAAAATTAAATGGCAACCACAGCATTTCTTAGTTCATCATAACAATATCTTAAATGATGCAGCACTTCATCCTGAGCATTTTGGTGTAAGAATGCTTTTGCTGCGAACAGGAGTAGAGAACTAGGATCTCCCCAACTCCTATCAGCTTCAGCTAGCATGGCCAGGAATGATGGGAGTTGTAGTCCAGAAGCATCTGCAAGGCCACATGTTCCCCAATTACTGTCAAATCTAGTGAGGGGGGCATGGAATCCCAAGACTCATTCTCGTAACACCAAACCATGGTTTGGCATTACTTCTGAACAGTCTTTATTTCCACTGGGCCACAGCTGTGATGCAACTGCGCAAAGCAAGAGAGCTGGGGGAAGGTGGATTTAGATGCAGATTTGTGAGTGAAAGCAGTATGGGGTTGCAACGCAGAGTTCCTCATGGGTTTGGTGAAAGCCCTGGAAGACTGCGTGCCTAAGATTGTCTGCACTTACCCAATCTCCAGAGGAGACGGCACACGAGGCACAAGAGCAGGAGTGTCCAGACCTGCTCAAAGCCTTGCTGAGCAGTAGGCAACACGCAGCCGCTCAGGAGCTGCTGGTAGAACTCTTGCCGGGTGAATGTGGCCATGGCCGCAGCCTGGAGGAAGCAGGAGACAAAGGGATGTCAAGATGGGTAGCTGAGAAATCCCCTCCCCATAGCTAGTGTGCAAGCTCTAGCACAGGGGTCAGCAACCTTTTTCAGCCGTGGGCCGGTCCAGCATCCCTCAGACCACGTGGTGGACCAGACTATATTTTGAAAAAAAATATGAACGAATTCCTATGCCCCACAAATAACCTAGAGATGCATTTTAAATAAAAGCACACATTCTGCTCATGTAAAAACACCAGGCAGGCCCCACAAATAACCCAGAGACACATTTTAAATAAAAGGACACATTCTACTCATGTAAAAACATGCTGGTTCCTGGACCATCTGCGGGCCAGATTGGGAAAGCGATTGGGCCGCATGCGGCCCATGGGCCTTAGGTTGCCTACCCCTGCTCTAGCACATGTGCCCGTCTCCAGATGCAAGGCCAGGTGGGATTTCCAGGCTGCTGAGATCCATGCCACCATGTGCTGATTTGGGTACTCAGGTTGTACAGTTGCAGAATATGCACGACTGCATTTTACTTTAAGCCTCCGCCATTCCCTCTCAACACAGAGCAAGCTAAGGATTAGTTTCAGCACATGCTTACTTCCACAAAGGCTCAGGTAGGCATGCTGAATCTGCCTAGATCCTGGAATCCTCTCATCACGGTGATCCTTCTTAAGCCAAGCAACAGGCACGGCAGTGATGGGCACTTGGCACATGTAGCAATGGTGCACAACAAACCCACAAAGCGGTACTGTGCTGCATTTTTTGTAGGTCCTCTGTTCTGTATTAGCATTAAAGTAGCAGGGGAAGCCCCCCATTTAGGCATTCTCTTGGTAGCAGCCCTTAACATGCTTGCAATGGCGGAATTTTTCACTAAATACAAAAGCTACTAAGGTTGCTTGTGATTTAAGATTAAGCTTCCTCTGCTTGATCCCCTGGAAGCAATTCTTCGCGGGTCACAGGGCAGATAGCTGAGTGGTTGTATGCAGGCCTGGTAAAAATAAGAGTAAGACTACCAGCATATGTTATTCCCAAATCTCCAAAAAGCTTCCTTTAAGGGCAGGGAAAGGGAGGCAGGATGCTCTTTACTGAACAGCATCTCCAGCTCCACCAAAATATGGACCAAGACCAGGGGTGCCAACTTGAATAAAATATTGGGGGCTCCTGTGACCACGGCTGATGGACAAGAAAGGGAAAAAAAGAAGGAAGGGAACAGCCAGATGAATAGTAATCTACGGCGCAGGAGAGATGGCCGGTGAGAAATAGGTGATGGATGAATAAATGAGTTGAACGGCTGAAAAGTTGCATATGGAGTGATCACGGGTACATAAAGGGAGGCTGCGGCCTATTCGGGAGCCCGCCGGCTGGAAGATCCAGGGAGCGGTTTTGCAGGCCGGGGATTTGCTAGGTGCAGGAAGGAAACGCCGCCTGGGGAAACGCATGGACCATAGACAAAGGAAAACTCGTCGTCGGGATTCGAGAGAAAACCAGATCGGGGTCCTTCCTGCGCGGCAGCCACTCGCTTTCCTTTCCCCCTTCCGGCATGCAACTCTGGGGGAAGCCCTTTCCCCTTCCTCGATCTCCCCAGGACACACCGGCCCGTTTCCCTGGGAGACAAGAGATTCTAGAAGGAGGAGCGGGGACGAGGGGAGGGGAATCCCCTTAAAAGATGCCCAGACTCCGTCGATCTAGACGTGCCCTCGAGGGATTCACATCTAGGAGGGGGCAAATCCTAAACAGATTAAGATGCCCTTTCGCTAGCTGCAATGCGGGAGACCCGGGAAGAGGCCATAGCTCCCCCTCCCCCCCAGCGTGCGCCCTCTCTCTCCTTTCCGGCCAGATGTTCCCTGCAGCTCCAGCTGCGCTTCTTAAAGAGGCATCCCCTGGGTCGCGGCGAACTCACCGAGGCGCCTCCTTCCTCCACCACCCTCCTTTTCCAGCTCTCCGGGGATGCGCGTCGGGTTTTCTCCCCTTACCCCCACCCCCACCCCCCAAGCTGGAAAACTGGAAAAGGAAGGGGAGGTCGGCGCTGGGAAAGAGGAGCAATAATCCCTTTTAAAATTGGAGGCGGATCGACTCGGGAGGCCAATGGGAATGCCGGAAAGGAGCAGTTGGATCTCCGCAGTGACCAATCCGAGGGAAGGGGTTGCGGGAGGCTGTAGGTGGGCAGCCAATGCGGAAGAGGAGCAGGGAAACAAAAATAAAAATGCAATAAAATATCTTCGCATTCCCGGGTTCGACTCGTGTTTGTGATACGGCGAGTCCTTCAAACGATGGGGAAGGAATCCGCGGTGCGAGAGCGCATCCGCGTCCACGCGCACTCGGTGGTGGGACAAGGGGCAAAACTGCCCGGCAGCATTCTTACCAAGCTACACACACCCGTGAATATTTTACGGAAGCGTTGGGGGTTACAACCAGCATAGAATTAATGAAAGTTTGCGGTGCATATATGGACTGGAGTGAATAGGAGGAGACTGGAGGTAACTAGGTGGTAACATTTGGAGTAGAATCATAGAATTGTAGAGATGGAAGGAACCCCCGGGGTCATCTAGTCCAACCCCCTGCAATGCAGGAATCTCAACTAAAGCATCCATATCAGGTGGCCATCCAACCTCTGCTTAAAAAATTCCAGTCCATCACCTTTTGTGGGGACCATTACATTGACGAACTGCTTTTACTGTCAGAAAGTTATTCCTGATATTTAGTCAGAATCTCCATTCTTGTAACTTGAAGCCATTGGTTCCAGTCGTAGCCTCTGGAGTAGGATAAAACAAGCTTGCTCCCTCTTCCATGTGACAGGCCTTGAGATATTTGAAGATGGCTATCATATCTCCTCTGTCTCCTCTTTACCAGGCTAAATGTAGCCAACTGCCTCAACCGTTTCGAAGTACTTATGGCGTGGAAAATATTACACAGGACCTGGACATTAAACACACAATGTATGGAAATTTAACTCCTCAAACAAGAACAATAAAAGGACAAGAGAAACCTGAGACTATTTGGGCTATTTAGTACAACTATTAATTTTACAAACCACCGGTGTTCCTTTTCCAATTTATCTTCAACTCTGCGTTTCTTAAGGGAGTGAGCTTTATAGAATCCTCTCTTATTCTTTTGTCAATCAAGCTCCTTGCAGGTGTGACCTGGCAATTTCTACTGTAGACAAAACACTTACGGCAGGGCTTTTGCGGACAAGAGTTCATTAGGTGAATCCCACCACCCATAGTATGCAGCCACATCAGAACAGCATAATCCGTGCCACAACTGGAAAGCAGGAAAATGTGTTGTGTGCAGTGCATATAACCCAAGGCAGTAAAACCAAGCACAGTTTATTGATTTATTCATTTTATTTTATTTTATTTCTAAACGGTATATTCCAAGGAATCTCCAAGCACATGATATACATCAGAGCATCAATAATTTAGACTTCCCAGAATACATCTGCCAGTTTTAGAGATGGAAACATAGCACTACATTTGAGACGTGTAATTCCTCTGCCCCCCCCAGTTAGATTATGGCTATGTTTGCAGACCTGTTTACTGCGCATGATGTGCTCTCCCAAGAATTCAGAGGTTAAGTCACCTACACACAGCATCAGCTACAGTCCATCTCTATCCTGTTGTTTCTTATTAGATACTGTATTTTGATGTGGTCCCCCACCAAATAGCTTCAAACTGAATTGAGAAAAAGAATGATCTTGCTGTATTTTAAGCCAGTAGCATGTACACAGGATGTAACACAGATTTCTCTGTGTTGTCAATACCAGGTGGTGGTAACAAATAACAGGAGAATGCCTGTATACTTCCCATATACCTGCATATCATATATTTAAAACACATTTTAAGCACATACACACAGCAAGAATCTTGGGAACTGTAGTTTACCTCTTTTAAAAGCTACAATTCCAAGCACCCTTAAACTTAAATGTACGGTATGCGCACTGCCATTTTCATCCTGCTCATTCCTCAACGACAGGGGTCAGCAACCATTTTCAGCCTTGGGCCGGTCCACCATCCCTCAGACCATGTGGTGGGCCGGACTATATTTTGGAAAAAAAATATGAACGAATTCCTATGCCCCACAAATAACCCAGAGATGCATTTTAAATAAAAGGACACATTCTACTCATGTAAAAACACGCTGATTCCTGGACCATCTGTGGGCTGGATTATTTTTTTATTTATTTTTTTGCACATGATTTTTATTAAATTTTCTCGTAATTCTTCTTTAAACAAAATTTGTACAGCATTTCAGAATTACATATATATACAGAAATTATATCTCACACACATAAAAAATACTCTTATGCTAATATCCTGTAGAAAACTTGTACAGTTTGTTATAAAAAAGAAGAAAAAAGAAAGAAAGAAAGAAAACCCACTTCCCCCCTTCTGCTTCCCCCTGTTCTTCTTCTGTTTTCCTTTGCCACCTGTATCCACGGATATATGCTTCTTTATTATAATTATCATCTGTCACATATTTTCAATCTGTTCCCATATTGTAAAGACACTCCTTCCAATTTATCTTATATTATTAATAAAACATTAACTTATATTGTCCCCCCAAAAAACAACTTTGTTATAAATATAACAGAACTAAATAATATATTCATATTCCATTTGTGTCTTTTCCCTCTTAATATTGTTTTATAACTTCTTTGATTTCCCAATAAAGATTTTTTTTGAATAACTATGAGACTTGCGTTTTCCTTTCATTTTCTATATTCCATATAACTTATTCAAATACACCCTAAATTTGTCCCATTCTTTTCCAAAAGTTTCACCTCCTTGTTGCCTAATCTTTGATGTTAGTTTTGCTATATCCATATATTCGACCATCTTTTGCCTCCATTCCTCTATGGTAGGAGTCTGTTGCTGTCTCCATACTTGGGCCAGCAAAATTCTCGCTCCTGTTGTTGCATAAAGAAATGTTCTCACATCATTTTTCTCGATGCCTTCTCCTACCATTCCTAACAGGAATGCTCCAGGTATTTTTTTAAAGTTGTATCTGTAGATCTTTTTTAATTCATTGTATACTTTTTCCCAGTATTGTTTTATTTTGTCGCAGAGCCACCACATATGTATAAAATTACCTTCTTTGGCTCCACATTTCCAACATTTCTTATCCCCAGACTTATACATTTTAAACAGTTTTGTTGGTGTGAGGTATCACCTGTACATCATTTTGTATAGGTTTTCCTTGAGCTGTACACATGCCGTAAACTTGATTGTAACATTCCATAGCTTATACCACTTTTCATAATCGATATTATACCCTAGGTCCATTGCCCACTTAATCATAGAGCTCTTAATTTCCTCGTCTTTAGTATGCCATTCTAGTAGAAAATTGTAAATATTCGATAGATTTTTAGTATTATCACCTATGACTGTTTTCTCCAGTATTGTTTTTGTTTGTTCAAACCCTTTCTCTTTTTTATCTTTCAAGAACAAACTATGAATCTGTCGATATTCTAGCCATCCTTGCAATCTATCTTTTATGTCCTCATAAGGTTTCATTACATATTCATTGTCTTTCTCTACTAGAATGTCTCTATAGGAAAGCCACTGTTGTTCCGAGTTTTGTTTTTTGACAGAGAGTGCTTCTTGAGGGGATATCCAGCCTGGAATTTTCCTTTCAAACCATTCTTTGTATTTAGCCCACACCAAATATGATTTCCTTATTGAATGCTTCAAAAAGGCCTTGTTGACTTTGACCTTGTCGTACCACAGGTACGCATGCCAGCCGTATCTGTTTGTAAATCCTTCTAAGTCCAGGAGTTCTACATTTTCTAATTTGAACCACTCTCTTAACCATACTATACAGGCCGACTCATAATAAATCTGCAGGTCAGGTACACCAAAAACCCCTTTTTCTTTCTTGTCTGTTAAGATCTTAAATTTAATTCTAGGCTTCTTTCTTTGCCATATAAACCTAGATATTGTCCTCTGCCATTCTTTAAATTGGCTTTGTCCCATCACAATTGGAATCATTTGGAAAAGAAAGAGCATCTTAGGTAACACCATCATTTTTACCGTGGCTATTCTCCCTCTGTGGGCTGGATTGGTAAAGCGATTGGGCCGCATCTCTCTGCATTTTTCTTGAAGCTGCCGAGCAGTGAAAATCATGTCTGCTGCCAAGCAGTGAAAAACTTGTCCACTACCCCTAGAAGGTCTAAAACCATTTTGGGATTCAGGAAGGTTCGCCTTGGATATAGTTAAGAGACGCTTTGCTAAGATCTTTACAAGAATTTTGCTGGCTGCAGCTAAAAGAGATCCCATATTTTTTCAATGAGCTTGTGAAGTTGTTGTGTAAGTTCAATTCCACCCACTTTGAAGACTTTGGCTTCCCAGATTTGGAGATACTGCAAGCTCATCTCTAATTTGTTTTTGCAGAATTTGTAAGAGGACCTCAGCAGCCATAAGGGTGTTGCAGTTAAGGAGATGCTGGTAATGTTCTTCCCAGCACAGTGCAATAACTTCTTTCTCTTTTAGAAGTGTGGTACAGTCTGTTCAGCATAGGAGGCATATGTCATGATTTATTGGCCGCTAGATGGTCTCTGTGGCTATAAAGAAACTCAGTGCATCATGAGTGTTGGCTAAGTGCTGGATCTCTTGAGCTTTTTTAATCCACCAGGTGTTATTTGGTTCTCTGGTTCTTCTTTGAACCTCAGCCTTATCGTTGGCAGAGGTTTTTTTTCTTAGTGGCACAGTTTCTATCTCTTTGCCAGATCTGAACGGCCTTCCTTTTCTTGTCAATAATGCATTCTGTCATTCTAATCAAACCAGTCCTGATGTTTCTTGGTTTGGTATCCAATAGGTTGTTCACTGGACCAAGCTAAAAATGCCTATTACTGCAGCCTGTGAACAAACAAACCAACAAACCAACGCGAAGGCTGAAGTTCAAAGAAGAACCAGAGAAGTAAAGAACACCAGGTGGATCACTTATACAGATGAAACTTGAAAAATTAGAATATCGTGGAAAAGTCCATTTATGTAAGCAATTGTTTTCATTAGCTACTGGAGTTTAATAAGTGAGATATGTCAAGCCTTTATTAGTTATAATTGTGATGATTAATGGCGTACAGCTGATGAAAACCCCAAAGTTGAAATTGTTAATTTGGGGTTCACATCAGCTGTACACCATAATCATCACAATTATAACAAATAAAGGCTTGACATATCTCGCTTTGCATGTCATGAGTCTATCTTATATATGAGTTTCACCTTTTAAGTTGAATTACTGAAATAAATGAACCTTTCCATGATACTCTAATTTTTCGAGTTTCACAGAAAGATTCCATCAATGGTGTCCCTGGAAAATGTTTACATATCACTTGATAAGAAAGGAAAACTAATGTCAATGTACTGGAAGAAGCAAAGGTCACCACTGTTGCAATAATTTTTCAATATAAACTTCGTTGGACTGGTCACATTGTTTGGAAGGAACAACTGGCAGATCTATCACACTCACATCGCCTCAGCCGCTCCGCAACCAATCATTATGCTGAGCTGCCCGTGACGTTAATATTTACGCTCCCGTGTTGGAACCGTAGTTGGACGCCCGCCTCCGACTTGCCGCAAGATGATTGGGTGAAGTGCCTGCCAATCAACACCAGAGGGAAACCCTATTGGCTGTGGAGGTAATAGGGCCATATCGGTCAGGGTAGCAGCTGCTGAGCTGCTGGTTCATTTGTCCTGCAGGCGCCTTTGTGGACGGAGGGCAGCGCTGGTAAGTAAGGGCTCGAAAGTGCATTTATAAGTAAGGGCTCGAAAGTGCATTTATTGCTGTTAGTAGGGAAGGCATGCACGGGTGCAATGCATTCTCATCTCTCTTCCTAACCTCGGATTGTGGGTGGTGGTGGTGGTGGGGAAAACACTCTGTGCATGCCCAGGGGCATGCGAGTTCCTCTCTGAGGAATGGGAATCTGACCTGTCTTCACTACATTATTTATTACTTCCTTCAATGGTACCATTACCTGTTGGTTCCGTTTTTTATAATATTTTATAGGTAACCCGTCTGGCCCGGGCGCTTTTCCGTTTTCTCCTTTTTTAATTGCATTTCGAATTTCCTCTTCTGTTATTGGTTTTTTCTAACAGATCTGACTTTTGTGTGAAATTTCCTTTAATTTATGTATTTCCAAATATTTTTTTTAATTTCTCTTCATCCTCTTTTGATGTTTTATATAATTCTTTGTAGAATTCCAGGAATGCATTCTTTATCTTTCCCTGTTTGTCTAGTATTTCGTTATTTTGAATAATTTTATTTATTGTATTTGCCTCTCTTCTTTTCTTCAGTTGCCAAGCCAACCATCTTCCTGTTTTGTTGGCAGATTCAAAACTCTTTAATTTCAATAAATTTATTTTCCCCTCTACCTCCTGATTAATTCCTTCCATTTGTGTTTGTAACAGCTTATATTTTTGTTTTATTTCTAAATCTTTTTTACCAATTGATTTTTTACATCCTTTATTTTCTTCAATGTATTTTCTTTATACCTCTCTCTTTCTCTCTTCCTAATTGAACTCTGTTGGATAAGATATCCCCTTATTGCAGCCTTACTTGCGTCCCATACTACATTTATATCCGTTCCTTGGTTTAAGTTAAATTCAAAGTATGTGTTTACTTGTTCTTTTACTTTTGTTAGAATCTTTTCATCATCTAATATGGTTTCATTCATCCTCCACCTGAAAGTTTTATTTCGTTTCATCTCCCATTCCATACATACAGCTCTATGATCCGACAGAGTTTTTGGTAATATTTCCCATCTGTGGACCCTAATTGTTAATTCCTTCGTTATCCAAATGTGATCTATTCTACTCCAACTTCTGTTTGCATCAGAGTAAAATGAAAATTCTTTCACAGTCGGATTTTTTCATCTCCATATATCTATCAAGCCATTCTTTTCTGCCATCGATTCAAATATCATTGGCAGCTTTCCCTGATTTGTTCTCTTTTTCTCCGATCTGTCCATTTCTAGAGATGGTACTCCATTAAAGTCACCCATCAATATTACTTTACAGTCTATATAGTCATTTAATATTTCGTCTAATTTCCTGTAAAATTCCACTTTATTGTTGTTTGCTGCATAAATTCCTACAACTATTATTTTTTCGTCTTCAATTTGAATCTGCAATCCTAGAATTCTGCCTTCCTTGTCTTTAAATATTTGCTTTGCATCATATTTATTTTTTTACATATATCACCACCCCTCTCTTTTTTTGAATGTCTGAGGATATGAATTCATTTCCCAATTTTTTATTTTTTAGGACTCTGTTATGTCTTTTTATCACATGAGTTTCTTGCAGGCATATTATGCCTGCCTTTTCTTTTTCCAACACATGTCCGATCCTATTTCTCTTATTTTTATCATTCATGCCGTTCACATTCCACGAAATTATTTTAACACCCATTTTGTTCATTTATTTAAATAATTTTATTTCAATTTGTTTATTCTACAAAAAATGTTTATGAATCTAGCTCTTTAATCTCCTGCTCTTGTACATCTCTCTCATCTCTTGATTCCTCTTCAACACCTTCTATCTTTCCTAATTCTTTGTATCTCCTTCCAAACTTCTCTATTTCCGAGTTGAGTCAATTTTAAATTTTTTGTCTTTGTAAAAAAAAGACACACCCTCTGGATATTCCCATCTGAATCTTATCTTTTTTGCCGTCAAAATCTTAGTCAGTCCTTTATAAACATTTCTTTTGTGCAAGAACCTTTTCGAAATGTCTTTAAAGACTACTATTTGTTTCCCATTTACAACCCACTTTGTTTCTCTACCTTTCCTTAAAATTTCATTTCTAACTTCTAGAGAGTTTAGGGTTACTAAACAGTCTCCTGGATATTTTTTTGTTCTTCCCTGGGTTGGGTTAGGCCTAATCCTGAAAACCTTTATAATCTGTTCTTCCACTTCCTCTATTTTCCAGTCAAGCACTTTAGCTCTTTCATTAGCAATTTTCCCTCTTAAATCCTCCCCTTCCTCTTCTGTTAATCCTCTAATTTTCACATTTTGTATTTTTTGATTCATTTCCAACAATGCTATATTATCCAAAGTCGATTCCTGTATTTTTTCCAGTTCCTCCATTTTTGCTTTAAATTTCTCCCCCTCTTTCTTATTCTCTCTAACTTCTTTTTGAATTTCAGTCAATTTTCCCCCAATACTTTTTTCGCTTTCTTTCATTTCTCTCCTTATTTCCCTTATTTCAGATACAGCGGTGCCCCGCTAGACAAATGCCTCGCTAGACGAAAAACTCGCTAGACGAAAGGCATTCACTAGCGGAAGGCAGCTATTGACTTTCCTCTTCTCTGTCTCTGGGCTCCTGCTGATAGTGACTTGGCTCATAGCAAGATGGCAGAACAGGACAGCTACACCGCTTGGAACCTGGCGCTCCTTGGCTATCTGCTGGTTTGCCATCTGTGGCTTTATTCATGGTGTATTTGAAGGCTGGTTCAGCCTGTACCACAAGGAAATCGCAGGGGACCAGTCTTCTTTCACAGCTCTGTAAGACTGGCTTGATTTGGGTGTGTGTGTGTGTGTGTGTGTGAAGGGCATGTATGCAAAACACCAGAGTTCTTCTCCCAGTTCTGGGGAAAGTATGCCGTAGCAGGTTGAATAAGGGGAGCATTATATAGACTCTATCATTAACATTTTATTTTATTTATTCAGTATCTATCCCGCCCTTTCTCCCAAAACCAGAAAATAGAAAAAGTAGCATTTCTTTTTTTTGCAGAGATGTAATATCCTTAAATTGGCTTTGTTTCCACTTGGAAATTGGTGCTGAATTCAAAAGTCTGAACAGTTCTCTTTACCTGGGTAGTACTAATTGCTAGTTAGTGAAATACATAAGCTTTCCAATTTATGTGAAATTTTGTGCTTCTCAGCTTATTATAACCAATGATGTGCCTTGTTTTCTCTCCTCACTATACTATAGGGAAGGAATACGCCAAAGCTGACAGCAGATACGTCATGTGAGTGTCTGCTTTGAGGCGGTGGGAGAGCTGTTTGTCTATATCGTAATGGAGGAAAAGGATTCAGTCATGCAAAGATCCAGCACTGAATCATTCGAAACAGAAAGATGGGTGTGGGGGAGCACTAACAGCTTTCAAAGGCTATACAGTAGATGCATATTCAATTCAACACCTTTATTGGCATATATAAGACAATAGAATCATAAAAAGGCCATCCATATGCATTATATTCATATTACATACAGTAAAAAGGGGATCCTCCTCAGCCTATTTATGTAGACCAAACTACCCCTGATTTAACTTCAAAGATCCTGGTCAGAAATTGTACCAAATCTCTAGTGAGTGTTGGGGGGTCATCTCTCAAAAGGAACTGCACCTTGAGTTGTTCGTTAGGTGGGGCCTCAAGCCATAGAGAGGACATTATAAAATCAGCACGGAGCATGTTAAAAAGAGGACAGTCCAGAATTATGTGGTCTAGAGAATCAGGTACATTCTGGCCACAGGTGCAGAGTCTGTTCTGGTAAGGAATGCCTCTGAGCCTTCCAGACAACACAGAGGACAGAAAGGCATTCAAATAGATGCATATTTTAAGCTAGATCTTATAACATGGCAGCCCATAAGCAGGTAAAGTGGGACAGCCTTGCATGGGATTACCCTGAGTCATTTCTCTTGTGTTTCCTCAGCAGAGCTTGCATTTCGGAGCAAATAATACTTTACCTGAAAAGCCACTGTTGTTGGCCTTAGATGGTTAACATTTTGCTTATTTCCTGCAGAATAATGGGGAGTTGTTAGTTAGCAACTGTTGTGCATGTGCTAAAAGCTTCCAGGGGGTAGCCATGTTAATCCGTTGCAACAAGAAAATTTGTCTTGTTGTGGCTTAAAGAAGAAGACATTTGTTGTAGCCCAGGGGTCAGCAACCTTTTTCAGTCCACCGTCCCTCAGACCATGTGGTGGGCCAGACTATATTGGGGGGTGGGGGAAATGAACGAATTCCTATGCCCCACAAATAACCCAGAGATGCCTTTTTAATAAAAGGACACATTCTACTCATGTAAAAACATGCTGATTCCTGGACCGTCCGTGGGCCTGACTGAGAAGGCGATTGGGCCGCATCCGGCTCACAGGCCTTAGGTTGGCTACCCCTGTTGTAGCCTAAGCTAAACTTAGAGAAACCTGGACCTGGGTATCAAATGCAGCCCCTGAGGCCTCTCTGCATGGTTCTCAGGACTCTTCCTCAGGCAACACCTCTGCTCCCCAAAACACACCCCTTGAGTTTGCCTGGCTGGAATGTGTCCTTGGACTCTTGTGTGCCTAGATGAAGGGGAATATCTGACTTCTGTGCAGTTGCAGTGCAGCCTGTAGTACAAAGTCACATCCAGTAAAAGCTCTGCTTGCTTTTCTTCCTGGCCCCACCCACCAGTGGAATGCGGCCCCCAGAAAGCTTTCTGCAGGGTAGTGAAACACTTGGTCCGAAAAAGCTCCCCGCCCCCCTCTAGCATAAGCATTTGTGGACTCAAGTCTGCTTCGTAATAGTGCTTCAGTGCATCTGATGTTGGCAGGTATGTAAACAGATGGAGCAGGGGAGGTGGAAATGTGAAGAGTGAGACCAGAGAGAAATGCAGTGCAAAAAAAGTATGGATGCTTCTCGACCCCCAAGTGATTTCTACCGGTATTTCACTTTCGTCCCTACAGATCAGACAATTTCATAGTTTGTGTGGAGACCGTCACAGCCTTCGTCTGGGCCCCCCTCTGCATCTGGACTGTGTTAGCATTTCTTTCAGACCAGCCCCATCGGTTCGTGCTGCAGCTGATTGTGTCGCTGGGTAGGTATATGAGGCAAACACAAGGACAGATCTCTAAATATTATGACGGCCGAGCTCAACTGCCTCCTAATCCCCTGTGCTTTTTCACCACATGTTCTGCACTGGAAGAATGCCTTAAAATGTTGCTGTATGCTCCCCATGTTCCTTGCAACCATAACCCCTCACCTTTGTCTTCTCCCTCTGTCCACCCCAAACAATTAAAAAAATCCCAGTTATCTCTCACAAACTCAGTTACAACCACTGGAAAACTAGGAAACTCATGAAACTATGAAATTCTGGCTGTGTATCTTTTTTGCCTGCTTCTAATCCAGACGTGGGGAACCTTGGGCCCAGAGGCCAAATGTGGCTGTCCAGATCTCTTGCATCTGGCACTCAGGGTTCTCCCCAAGGCCCTGCCCGCTCCTGTGCCTGACCCTTCACTGGCCCTGCTCAACTCGCTTCCTTGTGTGCTCTTGTGTCTCTGGAACTGTGGTCATGCTTTTCACTTACCTGGCTGGAGTGATGTGTGTGAAAACCTCTGAAGTATTCATGACTTGATGTATCCCATGGGACAAAAGCAGGAGTCGAAGTTGTTCCGCCACTCTAGGCACACCCATCGCTGGTAAGTGGCCCCCAGATGGTTGCCCATGAAGGGATGTGGCCCCTTGGGCTGAAAGGGGTTCCTTACCCCCTGCTCTAATTGGTTGTCTTGTCTCTGCCATTCACTGCAGCCCACCTCTATGGAGTTGTTCTGTACTTTTCTACCGAGTATTTCGAGGGCTTCAGTCACAGTGAGCTAGGGCACCCGATATACTTCTGGTTTTATTTCTTCTTCCTGAATTTTTTGTGGTTCATCATTCCTTCTATCCTCATCCTGGATGCTTGGAAACACCTCACCACTTGCCAGAAGATGACGGATGCTGGCAAAATCAAGAAGCACTGAGCTCTTGCATAGTGGATCATCTTGAACACATACGCCATTGGAGAAGCACTGCAATAATTCAGGGATTGGTTGGCTACTTTCTGGTGCCTTGTCTCGGTCCGTTTCCTCCTCTGCCCCCATCGATCAGGGACATTCTCCTAGTATCCACCAATTAACCCTCCTTGGGATTAAGATGAGGGAAGCTGTAGGCCAGAAACAACTCAAATCTCAGAATACTGTGGTTTTGTTCCCACCGTGTTTGTTGCTAGACACTGGAACATTAGAGGATGAATTGCTTGTGTGAATCAGCTGTCATGGGTTTAAGTTCATATATGAGACATGCTAAAACAAATGAAAAACTGTGATTTTGTGAGGAAGGCCTGCATTGTTTTAGAAAATGTTATAGAGAAAACATTAGACACTTTATAATTAAAATAATAACCCTCTCCATAATTTCGTTTCTCTGCATTTACCTGTTGAATGAGCAAACTGACTCCAGTGAGGGAAAACAATATTGCCTTTGAAGTGTGGTAAAAGTCCAGACTTTGGTGTCCATTCACAGGTGAAACGTATTGCTGGGCGTTGCAGTGATCTGGTGATGAATATTTGTGTGTGTACCAGCCGTGAAAGCAAACTAGAAAACTAAATACTTGTTTCTGCACTAGCAATTTATTCAAGGATCACCCGCCCCCCCTTACAGTGCATGGCAGTAATGCCACTCTGGAGGCTACCAGAGCATGGATAACTGGGGCAAGACTATCCTGTTTCAGGAACAGCAATGGCTGGTGAGAAGCGCTCTTGGGTCTCTTTACACAAGCACCAACCCAGGTTTCAGCATGCGTCCCTTCAAGAGGGAGCTGCAAGCTGCAAGTGTAACTTTTGACAAATGCCAAACAGAAATTCAACAAGTGAAGCTTTCACCAGAATGCAAAGGTGGGGAAGTTTTGCTTGCTGCTTAAAAGTAGGAGCCCTGCCAGAAAGAAAGAAAAAAGGCAAATCTTGCTATATAAATAGGACTTCAAGGCCAGACCATCTGTTTTGGCTCCTCTGCCGCTTGGCCCCCCTCCTCTTCCTCACTGCCAACTATTAGCTGCTTTCCCCCTGGTGAAATACTAAACCGTGTATATCTCTGGATAGAAACGTGTATAAATATTGAACTAAACTGACAATATCATCATACAAAAAGCATACATAGATATTTCCTCAGAGGCAAAGCCTATATATACTATCAAACGTCAAAGTGCTAATTCAAAGTGCAATATACGAAGTGCAATACATAATGTAAAAGATGGTTATGCAAAGTCTATAAGACATATGGGTCTATCTTCCCAATGTTGGAGAAGGTTATACAAAGTCATTCAGACGTGTGGGTATGTCCTCCTGACGGGTGGCCAGCTTCAAATCTTCCCGTTTCACCAGCAGTTTCGTCAAGGTCTGGACTTTATCTTAGATAACAACAGTACGAACCATCAACTTTACTAAAGCTATGAATTCAAATATACAATGAAAAGGCTTAATAAAGATTCATGTACTCACCATCCAATCAGAACGAGGATATTAACCATAGCTAAGCTATTCAAAGTGACTCAGACTCCCATCATTCCAATATTGCTAATGCGGACTCAAACACACTCCAGGTTAAATACTTGCAGGCAGGCTCAGCCAGGGGACTTAGCATCTTGGCATGCAGTCTCTGCAGAGGAGGTAGGGAAATATTGTGCAACTTAAGAACAACAAAGCTCCGGGCATAGACTATATACCTGCAGAACTCCTGAAGGCAAATATAGGCTGGTGGGCCCCCCTATTGGCAAGAATGTTCTCCTACATCGACTCTACAGGCATAAACCCCGACTGCTAGGCAGAGGCGATAATCATCCCAATCTATAAGAAAGGACCCACGTCAGACCCAGCGAGTTATAGGCCCATCAGTCTCCTCCCTATAGGCCCTACCCAGCAAATTATATGCCAAACACCTTCACATTAAATTAATTAACTGGGTGGAATCCGAGGCAATTCTGGTGGAAGAGCAAGCCGGGTTTAGACAGGGCAGAATGACAATAGGCCACTGCTTCGTATTAGCACACCTCATTGATAAATATGTCAAAAAAAAACCACGTGGGGTGCTATACGCGGCCTTCATAGACCTGAGGGCGGCCTTCGACTCAATTTCACGAGTCAGACTTTGGACCAAACTGAACGCAACTAGTATTGATTAAAGACTTGCGATTGATAAATTGTCTTTACAAAGATACCAAACTTTATGTAAGAACATCACTTAATGGACAACTCATCGGCCCTATTACAGCCACCAAAGGGGTCAAACAAGGTTGCATTTTAGCCCCGGCCCTATTTAACTTATACATCAATGACATGATCAACTGTCTAACAGTCCCGGAGTTCCACGCCCCAAAATTGGCTGAAAAACCAATTTCATCTCTCCTGTACGTGGATGACGCAGTTCTCCTTTCACGAATTAAAATTGGCCTCAAAAGATTGATGGGGGAATTTTCGGCTTACTTCAGGAGAGAACAATTGGTGGTGAACTGCCAGAAAACTAAGGTTATGGTGTTTGCTAGGAGACACAGAACACACAGATGGGCAATGGATGATCAGATAATAGAGCAGGTCAAGGTCTTCAAATACCTGGGAATCGTCTTCCAGTCCACAGGGCCGTGGGTGGCAAATCAAAAATATGTCAGTGAAAAAGCGTCCCAAAGCGCTAAGATTCTGTCGCGCTTTTTCTATACAAAGGGAGGCAGGTATATCCCAGCAGCCTTAGAGGTATTTCAAGCAAAACCTCTGGCGCAATTACTCTACGGGGCTCCAGTTTGGACGGGGAATCAGTGTAGCATTCTGGAAACGGTCCAATTAAAATTTCTAAGACAGATTTTTGCCGTTCTGCCATGCGCACCAAATGCGGCTCTACGCCTTGAGGCCAGCCTTCCACCTGTTGAAACACGGACTTGGCAAAGAACACTAAATTACTGGCTCCGTCTAAATCTAAATCCATCTGGGCTATTGCATCTAGTCACACGGGACATACACAAAAGCTCATGGGTAAAAGCTGTACACCAAAAACTCCTCTCGTGTGGCTTGCATGCACAGCATTTACTCACAATGGGCCTATCCAAGTCAAAAAGCCTCATAAACCAGCGCCTGAAGAATATCGAACAGCAAAATAACCTGGCCATCATTAAGAAATTTAGTGCATGGTACATTCATCTTCCCCCCTCCTACCTGGACTCCCAGGCAGCATACCTGTCCAATTTAACTATTCCAAAATATAGACGAGCTTATACATTGGCCAGATTAGATATGCTACCTTCCGCTGTTCTTGAAGGCCGATTCTCAAAAACACCATTCCAGAATCGACTCTGCCCCTGTGGAGTCGGTAATGTGGAGACTGTGTCACATGTACTCCTGTCTTGCCCCTTATATAAAGACTTGAGGGAAGAGATCATCACGCTGCTTATATTTGCCATTCCGGGCCGCTCGTCTGAGGACATACTGTTTTTCCTCCTGGCAGACCAGAATATTCAGACAACGGAGAAGGTAGCCAGATTTCTTGAGAGGGCCATGAAATTGAGGGCTGCCAGCTGAAGGATAACAGCGCCCCCTCATAATTAAGATCCCATTTATTCTTGTTTTAATTGTGCCGAATCCCGATTCAGCTCATTTTATTGGTTTATATAGGGTTTTTATCAGTATCTGTAATATGTGTCTTTTTGATGCAATGGCCTGTAGGCTATGCAAATAAAGTTTGTTGTTGTTGTTGTTGTTGTTGTTGCTGCTGCTGCTGCTGCTGTAAAAAACTATATAAATATGTGATAGATTTGTATAAGCAACAAATTTGTATACAAAGGTTTCCCGCAGCTTACAAATAAGTACTAAAATCAATATTGAGATTTAAACCTGTGGGGGCTAATGACCCAAATCTGTATATCCAATAGGATTCTTTCTGATGTAATTTCTTTTTTAGAACTTCAGTATTTATCTGAGGGATGGAATGCTTGTAAATCACAAACCAATGAAAGTCAGTGGGCTTATGGTTTGCCTTGACAAAATGTGAAGTGAGGGGTGCTTCCATGATTTTATTTAGAATGTGATTTTTGTGCTCCAATATTCACATTTTAACTGGTCTTATGGTGCTTCCTATGTACCATAAGCCACAAGTGCATTGTATTGCATATACGACTCCTCTAGAGTCGCAGGTTGTGAATGATTCTAGTTGGATGGTATTGTTTGTCCCTGGTATAGTGAATTTTTTCACTTCTTTGGATAATTTGCCCGCAGCACATTTACCACATTTAAAATGTCCCTGTAAATCTAATTGGTTAAGATGTTCTAGGTCTGGTAATGCTGCATGTACTGGCATGTTTTTAAGGTTTTTTGTTCTGTGGAAACCGATGTGTGGTGTTTTTTGAATAGACTATATCTAGGTCTTTGAAGGGCTCTGGTTTGTGCCATTTTAATCACTTCATGTGGGTAACCCCTTGAGAAGAATTCTTGTGCCATGACCTGACTATCATTCTTGTAATCCTTAGGAGAACGTCCCAGACAAGAAATTTCACCCACAACATGTGCCATTGATCACACTCCACTTTCATATTCTATCAGCAAAATAATTAAAAAGCACTGGCACCTAATAAAAGAAATACCAGGTTGTTCTTTAACACCACGCATCGGTTTCTGCAGAACAAAAAACCTTAAAAACATGCTAGTACATGCAGCATTGCTTCTTGTAGAAGTGGGCGCCTTGCAACATGCAAGGTGTTCTCCGTCACGTCCAGTTCCTTGCTGATCCCTTAAGAGTTATGAAGTTGCAGACAGAACACAATCAAGGTTCTTGATTGTGACATTTGGTGTGTTATGCACAGCAAGCTGAGGCTAATTTGCTGGCTTACTTATGAGGCGAGACTCTTTTCTGCAACATTTTCCATTGCAATTTTGGTGCACTGCATGGAAACGCCGTTTACCTTCCCACCGCAGCAGTACCTATTTATCTACTTGCACTGGCATTATTTCGAACTGCTAGGTTGGCAGGAGCTGGGACAGAGCAACGGGAGCTCACCCCATCGTGCGGATTTGCACCGCCAACCTTCCAATCAGCAAGCCCAAGAGGCTCAGGGACCTCCCGCTCCTATAGCTCCCATGAAGCAGTTGCTGAGACTGAAGGTCCCTGCCTCCCCACAGCTGCCTTAGTCCCCTCATCTTCAGAGTTTTCCCCAAGCAATCAGAGTTTGCGCCTGCGTAAAGCTAACTTCTCTTCCATCCTCTTCATACCTCTCCTGGTTCTGGGAGACCAGCAGGGAGGGGAGCTCATTGCAGCGGGAGGGGGAGAAATCCATGCCTCTTCACCAACTGGACTCATCCCTCATCCCTCTTGGCCTCCCTCCTCTCCTGCTTCATCTTCTGCCTCTGATTCTATACTTCTCTCTACCACAGACTCTAACTCTTAGCTTTCGACAACTTCTTCTCCCAATCTTCTCCCTCTGACCACTCATTGTCATCCCACCACCGCCCCGCCCCCCCCAGCTCTGAGCCTTCTTTCCTTGGGGGTTCCCCAGCTCGTTCCTCCCACCATTCCTCTGTGTCCATCCAGTCTGTGATATCAGGTGCAGCAAACGTCTCCTCAGCCCCATTCCCAGTGCTCGCTTGCACACAGACCCACTTTGGACACCCTCAAGGTGCCAAATGAAAACGAAGGCTACCGTCACACCATCTATTTAAAGCACTATGGTACAACTTTAAACAGTCTTGTTTTTATGCTGTGAACCATCTGTGGGTGAAGGGCAGTATACAAATTTCTTCTTCTTCTTTGGCAATCACTCGTAGCCGAGTCAGATTGTCTTCCATGAACACAATCTTAACAGTGAGTCCGTAAGTGAATGTGGAGGCCAATTCTGGATGCATACGTCCTTTCACAGTGAGGACATAGGTTTCCTGATGGGAGTTGGTCCAGGGAGGGTTTGCCAAGCATGCCTTCCTCTTAGCTCATTTCTCCCTTTCGTCCTCAGCTCAAGCGTCTTCAAAGTCCATGAAGCCTTTGGTAAAGCCTTTTCTCCAATTAGAGCGCTCACAGGCCAATGATTCCCAGTTGTCAGTGTTTATACTACCGGTACTTTTTTTTTTTAAAGATTTGCCTTGAGAGAGTCTTTAAACCTCTTTTGTTGACCACCAGCATTACACTTTCCATTTTTAAGTTCGGAATAGAGTAGTTGCTTTGAAGATGATAATCAGGCATCCGAACAACATGACCAGTCCAACAAAGTTGATGTTGAATAAGTCTTGCTTCCACACTGGTGATCTTTGCTTCTTCCAGTACACTGGCATTTGTTCGCCTGCCTTCCCAAGTGATGTGTAAAAAATTTCTGTAGACACCGCTGATGGAATCTTTCAAGGAGCTGGAGGCTGGCATTTATAAGTGGTCCATGTTTCACAAGCATACAGTAAGGTTGGTTGTACAATAGCTTTGTAGACAAGCATTTTGGATTCCCTGCAAATGTCCCGGTCCTCAAACACTCTGAACTTCAATTGGGAGAAAGCTGCATTCGCAGAACACATGTGATGCTGGATTTCAGCATCAATGTCGGCCCTTGTCGAAAGATAAATGCCCAGGTAGGAAAAGTGATTGACACTTTCTACGTACACAAATTTAATAACTAAATTAATCTAGAAATCTCCCCCAACAGAATCCTGGGAGTTGTAGTTCAAGGTGCTGCGAATTGTTAGGAGACCCCACAGCCCTGATTCCCCTCACAAAGCTACAGTTCTTAGAGCTCCCCATGAAGGGGGATTGCTTATTAAACCTTTCTGAAATTGTAACTCCAGGAGGGGATCAAGGGTACCCTAACAGAATGGTTTATTAAATTAATGGATTATGCTGAAAAAGCTAAATTGACTGTGAAACTAAGAGATCAAGATGATGAACTGCTTATGGATGCCCCAGAATATTTTAGCAATATGGCATCATGTGCAGTATTTGAGTGGCAGAAAAAATGAAATAACGTTAAGACAGGTTTTAGTAACAAGTATAATGCAGCAATTAAGGATAAGAATAAAAACATCAGCAAAGGAGGGGTGGGAAGTCAAAAAGAAAAATATAAGTGAATCATATATTGTATTTGTAGTGAATTTCGAATTTATTTTTTAAAAACTGATAAAAATGAATGATAAAAATAATAAAAAGGGTTCGCTAACTACGCTCGGCGCTCTTAGGAAAATTAAAGTCAGAAGTCGGGCAGAGCGGGTGCATCTAAACTTTCATAGGTCTATAGAATGAACAACTGGCAGCTCTATAACATGAACTCACATCGCCTCAGCCGCTCCGCAACCAATCATTATGCTGAGCTGCCCGTGACGTTATTATTTCGCTCCCGTTGTAAGCGTAGTTGGTCGCCCGCCTCCGACTTGCCGCAAGATGATTGGGTGAAGTGCCTGCCAATCAACACCGAAGGGAAACCCTATTGGCTGTGGAGGTAATAGGGCGATATCGGCCTGGGTAGCAGCTGCTGAGCTGCTGGTTCATTTGTCCTGCAGGCGCCTTTGTGGACGGAGGGCAGCGCTGGTAAGTAAGGGCTCGAAAGTGCATTTATTGCTGTTAGTAGGGAAGGCATGCACGGGTGCAATGCATTCTCATCTCTCTTCCTAACCTCGGATTGTGGGTGGTGGTGGTGGTGGGGAAAACACTCTGTGCATGCCCAGGGGCATGCGAGTTCGTCTCTGAGAATTGGGAATCGGGAGAACTGCATTCTTCTTTGGCCATCACTCTTAGCCGAGTAAGATTGTCTTCCATGACCACGGTCTTAACAATGAGTCTGACTGCGGAGGCTAATTCTGGATCCATACATCCTTCCACAGTGGGGACATAGGTTTCTGGGAGGGAGTTGATCACGATGAGAGTTTGCCAAGCCTGCCTTCCTCTTAGCACATTTCTCCCTTGCGTCTTGAGTTCAAGTGTCTTCAAAGCCCATCTAGAGATGTATAATTTCCGGAAATCTTGAAGCTCGGAGAGAAAACACCCGGTCCCCCCCCCCCCCCCAGTTTTTTTTCAGAAAAAAACAACCCGGAAATTTTCAGAAAAATTGAAAAAAATGCTACATTAGCACTTCTTTTTTCTTTTCCAGATTGAAAGTCATTCTGTTACTTTAGAAACATAAAATATAGCTATGGACAATTTTAATGGGCATAAAATTATCACAACTAGCATATTAAAAATACAGTGTATCCAAACAATTATTACAAACAGAATTTACTTTTAAAATGATATTTATTTGTATTTGTAACAAATGGAGCAACAGTCTCCTGAACTGTTTACTAGTTTATGTGGAACAAAAACAAAACAAAACTCCACAAAACAATTTTTAAAAATCCAGAAGTAACAATTATTAATATTCCTCTCCACAGTATTTAAAAAAAAAAAACATTCTCATAAAAAGAACTGAAGAAGGAAGTGGGACTAAGTTTCAGTGAATGGGCATAAAATTTAATCAGAATCATTTACTGAGATGTAATGATCAGATACTGTTTCAGTCTCTGCTTCTGCATCTACTCTGTTGTGTCTGTCATTATCACAGTTATTATGAAATTCTAAAAACTGAAGGTTTGCTCGGATTGAAACAAGCTTCTCTACCCTTTCACATGCCAGCTTATTTCTTGATTTAGTGTGTGTGTTTCCAAACATAGACCAGATTCTTTCACATGCTGCAGAAGATTGAGAAATCTGAAGAAGGCGAGAAGCAAGAGGAGTCAGAGGCTGTGATGTACAAAGACCTTGCCACCATGTTGCAGGAGGAATATGTTAGGCAGAATCCCAGATTGCATTCCTGGACCAAATCCTTGAAGATGTTCTATGTTCTGCAACATTTGAAAGTACCTTCCTAACATCAAGGCCTAAATGTGATGCTTGTTTTGTAATCCAGTCAAATGCAGTAACAGCCTTAGCGTTGACATAGGTTTTTTTCTTAGTGGCACAGTTTCTGTAAGGTCCTCAAGTGTTGCTCATGAGTAACCAGCCAAATTCCGTGGCTCTTTGCTATAAAGCATTTATTGTGCATATATATACAGTTATGAGCATCAAAGGTCACGTCTGACTCATCCTAGTTCAGAGTCCGGGAATGAGTCCTTCCGGTTTTTGGACCAACATAAAAGCCGCGGGAAACAGTGTGGTGTAGTGGTTAAGAGCGGTAGACTCGTAATCTGGGGAACCAGGTTCGCGTCTCCACTCCTCTACATGCAGCTGCTGGGTGACCTTGGGCTTGTCACACTTCTCTGAAGTCTCTCAGCCCCACTCACCTCACAGAGTGTTTGTTGTGGGGGAGGAAGGGAAAGGAGAATGCTAGCCGCTTTGAGACTCCTTCGGGTAGTGAAAAGCGGGATATCAAATCCAAACTCTTCTTCTTCTTCCTCCTCCTATCTCCCCTGCGCTGAACCCCTCTGCGCAGATGGGGCACCGGAAGAGATGCGCCTTCCCTTGATCCTGCTTGGTGTGAGGGCTCTGCTACCCTGCTAAAGCCCCGACACTCCCTGCCTCCCCGCAGTCCCCTTTCCCCACTAGAGGGATCACTGCTACCCCCACTGGACGATGAGGAATTGCTCAGGATGACCGGATAGGGTTCCCTGTACGCCGGAGCGTACTAACTCCACGCTGCTCTGCGATGACGGCGGTTCCCTGACAGTTTCTATCTGTTTGCCAGATCTGAAAGGCCTTCTCTGGTCAATAATGTGTTCATTCTCACTATCATTCTAATCAAACCAGTCCTGATGTTTCTTGGTTTGGTATCCAATAGTTTTTTCACTGGACTAAGCCAAAAAGCTATTACTGCAGCCTGTGAACAAACCAACAAACCAACGCTAAGGATGAAGTTCGAAGAAGAACCAGAGAACTAAAGAACACCAGGTGGATCACTTATAAATGCCATCTCTAACTCCTAGAAAGATTCCATTATATCACTTGGGAAGACATAATAATAATAATAATAATAATAATAATAATTTATTATTTATACCCCGCCCATCTGGCCGGGTCTCCCCAGCCACTCTGGGCGGCCTCCAACAATCAAAATACAATACAGAGTCACAAATTAAAAACTTCCCTAAACAGGGCTGCCTTTAGGTGTTTTCTGAATGTCAGGTAGTTGTTTATTCCCTTGACTTCTGACGGGAGGGCATTCCACAGGGCGGGCGCCACTACCGAGAAGGCCCTCTGCCTGGTTCCCTGTAGTTTTGCTTCTCGCAGTGAGGGAATTGCGCTCGGAAACGTACTGGGAGCCAATGCAGATCTCTCAGGACCGGTGTTATGGAAACTAATGTCAGTGTACTGGAAAGAAGCCATGGTCACCAATGTTGAAATGATTTTTCAGCATCAGCTTCTTTGGATTGGTCACGTTGTTCATATGCCTGATTATTGTCTTCAACTACTCTGTTCCGAATTTTAAAAAGGAAAGCGTAGTGCTGGTGGTCAACAAAAGAGCCAGTGTGGTGTAGTGGTTAAGAGCAGTGGACGCATAATCTGGTGAACCGGATTTGCGTCCCGGCTCCTCCACATGCAGCTGCTGGGTGAGCTTGGGCTAGTCACACTTCTTTGAAGTCTCTCAGCCTCACTCACCTCACAGAGTGTTTGTTATGGGGGAGGAAGGGAAAGGAGAATGTTAGCCGCTTTGAGACTCCTTAGGATAGTGAAAAAGCGGGGTGTCAAATCCAAACTCTTCTTAAATATGCTCTCAAGGCAAATCTAAAAACTGTAGTATAAACACCAACAACTGCGAATCACTGGCCTGTGAGTGCTCCAGTTGGAGACAGCCTTCACCAAAGGCGTCATGAACTTTGAAGAAGCTTGAACTCAGGGTGAAAAGGAGAAATGAGCTAAGAGAAAGGTATGTTTTGGAAGATCCTCACCGTGATGAACTCCTCCCCAGAAAGCTATGTCCCCACTGGGGAAGGATGTATGGATCCAGAGTTGGCCTCCGTAGTCACTTATGGACACACTGTTAAGACCATATTCAAGGAAGACAATCTTACTCGGCTACGAGTGATCGCCAAAGAAGAAAGAAGTACCTGCTGCTCACCTGAGATCATCTGGTGTTAGGTGTGGAGCGGGTGCAGTGTGGTTTGGGAAAAACAGTCTCAGGGGCCTAATTGGGGCCTCTGGTGGGCCCAGTTTGACTAGAGCTTCCCCGTCGATGCTCTACATAGTTTTATGTGGAAGGCGTAAAAATATTTTGATGACCGGCTGCTGAATGTTAGGAAGACAGCATAGAGAAATCTTCATCTGGAGGTGGTTTCCTGCTTCCTCTAAGTGATCTAGTACTTCTGGAGTCTCTTATCTAATAGAGGTTTGGCAATGAAAGATTCTTAAAGGAAATATATTCTGGACTACTAAACAGCGGGGACCTATGTGTAAATCTGCTGGATAGATAACACATTGATTTATTTGTATATGTTGTATATCTGCCCCTTTTGATACGGGCTACAGTTCTAGCTTTCTGGACCCCCCATGACCTCAAATTACATTATCCTGTGTCCTTCTAAATAATAGTTCAAGCATTTCCCATAGTTGTGACAATGTTAACTCATTAGCCCAGAATCCGTATTCATTTCACATGTGCTTTCTAGTGAGTTAACACTCTTCTCATTACCAACTCTGTTTCTTTATTGCAGGCTGAAAGAGCATTCACCGGTTTCAGCAACTTGGTTTCGTTCTCTTCGAGTGCCATGGGGTTAGAAGCGAAGCCCCTTGCTGTTCCCCACCCTTACTGGCCTCGAAACATGGAGCTCCAGCACTACATCCCCAATGACATCCCCGTGTGGCAGATATTGACTTTCCTCTTCTCTGTCTCTGGGCTCCTGCTGATAGTGACTTGGCTCATAGCAAGATGGCAGAACAGGACAGCTACACCGCTTGGAACCTGGCGCTCCTTGGCTATCTGCTGGTTTGCCATCTGTGGCTTTATTCATGGTGTCATTGAAGGCTGGTTTAGCCTGTACCACAAGGAAATCGCAGGGGACCAGTCTTTTCTTTCACAGCTCTGTAAGACTGGCTTGATTTGGGGGGGGGGGGGAAGCATGAAGGGCATGTATGCAAAGCACCAGAGTTCTTCTCCCAGTTCTGGGGAAAGTATGTTGTAGCAAATTAAATAAGGGGAGAATAATAATAATAATAATAATAATAATTATTATTATTATTATTATTATTATTTATTTATACCCCGCTCATCTGGTTTGGTCTCCCCGGCCACTCTGGGCGGCCTCCAACAAATATTAAAATACAATACAAAGTCACAAATTAAAAACTTCCCTAAACAGGGCTGCCTTCAGGTATTTTCTAAATTACAGGTAGTTGTTTTTCTCTCTGACCCCTGATGGGAGGGCGTTCCACAGGGCGGGGGCCACTACCGAGAAGGCCCTCTGCCTGGTTCCCTGTAGCTTTGCTTCTCGCAGTGAGGGAACCGCCAGAAGGCCCTCTGCGCTGGATCTCAGTGTCCAGGCTGAACGGTGGGGGTGGAGACGCTCCTTCAGGTATACAGGACTGAGGCCGTTTAGGGCTTTAAAGGTCAACACCAACACTTTGAATTGTGCTCGGAAACATACTAGGAGCCAATCATATAGACTTTATTCAGTATCTATCCCGCCCTTTCTCCCCAAACCAGCAAGTAGCATTTTTTTTTTTTTTTTTTTTTTTGCAGAGATGTAATATCCTTAAATTGGCTTTGTTTCCACTTGGAAATTGGTGCTGAATTCGAAAGTCTGAACAGTTCTCTTTACCTGGGTAGTACTAATTGCTAGTTAGTGAAATAAACAAGCTTTTCTGTAGCACCTTAGAGACCTACTAAGTTTGTTCTTGGTATGAGCTTTCGTGTGCTGAAAGGATTTTTTGATTTTATATTTTGTTTTGACTATGGCAGACCAACACTGCTACCTACCTGTAACAAGCTTTTCAATTCTTGTGAAATTTTGTGCTTCTCAGCTTATTATTACCAATGATGTGCCTTGTTTTCTCTCCTCACTATACTATAGGGAAGGAATACGCCAAAGGTGACAGCAGATACGTCATGTGAGTGTCTGCTTTGAGGCGGTGGGATAGCTCTTTGTCTATATCGTAATGCAGGAAAAGGATTCAGTCGTGCAAAGATCCAGTACTGAATCATTTGAAACAGAAAGATGGGTGTGGGGGAGCACTAACAGCTTTCAAAGGCTATAGATGCATATTTTAAGCTAGATCTTATAACATGGCAGCCCATAAGGAGGTAAAGTGGGACAGCCTTGCATGGGATTACCCTGAGTCATTTCTCTTGTGTTTCCTCAGCAGAGCTTGCATTTTGGAGCAAATAATACTTTACCTGAGAAGCCACTGTTGTTGGCCTTAGATGGTTAACATTTTGCTTACTGCCTGCAGAATGATGGGGAGTTGTTAGTTAGCAACTGTTGAGTATTTGCTAAAAGCTTCCAGGGGATAGCCATGTTAATCCTTTGCGACAAGAAAATTTGTCTTATTGTGCCTTAAAGAAGAAGACATTTGTTGTAGCCCAGGGGTCAGCAACCTTTTTCAGCCGTGGGCCGGTCCACTGTCCCTCAGACCATGTGGTGGGCCAGACTTTATGGGGTGGAGGAGTAGGGAATGAATGAATTCCTATGCTCCACAAATAACCCAGAGATGCCTTTTTAATAAAAGGACACATTCTACTCATGTAAAAACATGCTGGTTCCTGGACTCTCCGTGGGCCGGACTGAGAAGGCGATTGGGCCGCATCCAGCTACCCCTGTTGTTGCCTAAGCTTAACTTGGAGAAACTTGGGCCTGGGGTGTCAAATGCAGCCCTTGAGGCCTCTCTGCGTGGTTCTCAGGACTCTTCCCCAGGCAACACCTCTGCTCCCCAAAACACACCCCTTGAGTTGTTCTGCCTGGCTGGAAATTGTCCTTGGACTCTTGTGTGCCTAGATGAAGGGGAATCTCTGACTTCTGGGCAGTTGCTGTGCAGCCTGTTGTACAAAGTCACATCCAGTTCCTCAACCAATTGAGGAATTAGAAAAGTGCAGAAGTACATTGAAGCGGAGGTAGAAAAGAAAATGTTAGTAATTAATTATGGAATATAAATATTTATAAAAATAGAAAATTCTTTCCAGTAGCACCTTATAGACCAACTGAGTTTGTTCTTGGTATGAGCTTTCGTGTGCACACGAAAGCTCATACCAAGAACAAACTCAGTTGGTCTATAAGGTGCTACTGGAAAGAATTTTCTATTTTGTTTCGACTATGGCAGACTAACACGGCTACCCACCTGTAATATATAAAAATGTTAAGGAGGAAAGAAATGTGGTTTAAATTAGATTTGGAAGATGAGAGGAAAACTGGAAATTATATGTTACTTTGAAGTCAACTGGTGGGGATCTGGGGAAGTCAGTTAAAAATTTGATGGATGTATGAATACCTGGCCCAGGAAAGGGGCGGGGCTTAAGCAATGATTTTAGTATAATATGAGGTTAAACGTGGAATGACTTTGTGTGCTCCTGTGAGAGGGGGATTTGGATATTTTGCTCCCCTTGGTGGGAGAGGGGGGGAGAATGAAAAGTTTAACCATGTATTGATTTGTGCTTATAATTGGAAAATCTTACAAATTTCTAATAAAAAAAAACAAAGTCACATCCAGAAAAAGCTCTGCTTGCTTTTCTTCCCGGCCCCACCCACCAGTGGAATGCGGCCCCCAGAAAGCTTTCTACAGGGTAGTGCAACCCTTGGGCCGAAAAAGCTCCCTGGCCCCCTCTGGCATAAGCATTTGTGGACTCAAGTCTGTTTCTTAATAATGCTTCAGTGCATCAGATATTGGCAGGTGTGTAAACAGATGGAGCAGGGGAGGTGGAAATGTGAAGAGTGAGACCAGAGAGAAATGCAGTGCAAAAAAAGTATGGATGCTTCTCGACCCCCAAGTGATTTCTATTTCACTTTTGTCCCTACAGATCAGACAATTTCACAGTTTGTGTGGAGACTGTCACAGCCTTCGCCTGGGGCCCCCTCTGCATCTGGACTGTGTTAGCATTTCTTTCAGACCAGCCCCATCGGTTCGTGCTGCAGCTGATTGTGTCGCTGGGTAGGTATATGAGGCAAACACAAGGACAGATCTCTAAATATTATGACGGCCGAGCTCAACTGCCTCCTAATCCCCTGTGCCTTTTCGCCACATGTTCTGCACTGGAAGAATGCCTTAAAATGTTGCTGTATGCTCCCTATGTTCCTGGCAACCATAACCCCTCACCCTTGTCTTTTCCCTCTCCCCACCCCAAACAATTAAGAAAATCCCAGTTATCTCTCACACATTCAATTACAGTTACAGGTAGGTAGCCGTGTTGGTCTGCCATAGTAAAAACAAAATTAATTTTTTTAAAAAAAATCCTTCCAGTAGCACCTTAGAGACCAACTAAGTTTCTTGGTATGAGCTTTCGTGTGCATGCACACTTCTTCAGATACACTGAAACAGAAGTCACCAGACCCTTATATATAGTGAGGGAGTGGGGAGGGGTATTACTCAGAAGGGTGGTGGGAATGGGTGATAGGCTGATAGGTGTGGAATATCTGTTGACGACTGTTAACGACTGCAATTGGGCTTACAGGAAAAGGCAAGGGGTGAGATGGCTAAAGATAGCTTTGTCGTGTATAATGAGATAAGAATTCAGTGTCTTTGTCAGACCAGGTTTCTCCATGGTTTTAAGTTTGGTAATTAGTTGCAATTCAGCAACTTCTGTTTCCAGTCTATTTTTGAAATTCCTTTGTAGTAGGACAGACACTCAATTACTGCCACTGGAAAACTAGAAAACTCATGAAACTAGGAAATTCGGGCTGTGTATCTTTTTTGCCTGGTTCTAATCCAGACGTGGGGAACCTTGGGCCCAGAGGCCAAATGTGGCTGTCCAGATCTCTTGTGTTTGGCACTCAGGGTTCTCCCCCAGGCCCTGCCCGCTCCTGTGCCAGACCCTTCACTGGCCCTGCTCAACTCACTTCCTTGTGTGCTCTTGTGTGTCTTGAATTGTGGCCATGTGTTTCACTTACCTGGCTGGAGAGATGTGTGTGAAAACCTCTGAAGTATTCATGACTTGAATGTAGACTTGAATGGGACAAAAACAGGAGTTGAAGTTGTTCCGCCACTCTAGACCATAGCTATCAACTTTCCCATTTTTTGCGGGAAATTCCCTTATTCCAGTGCCGTTTCCCACTGCAAAAAAGGGAAGGTTGACAGCTATACTCTAGACACACCCATCGCTGGTACGTGGCCCCCAGATGGTTGCCCATGAAGGGATGTGGCCCCTTGGGCTGAAAAGGGTTCCTTACCCCCTGATCTAATTGGTTGTCTTGTCTCTGCCATTCACTGCAGGCCAACTCTATGGAGATGTTCTGTACTTTTCCACCGAGTATCTCGAGGGCTTCAGTCACAGTGAGATAGGGCACCCGATATACTTCTGGTTTTATTTTGTCTTCATGAATGCTTTGTGGATCATCATTCCTTCTATCCTCATCCTGGATGCTTGGAAACACCTCAGCACTTGCCAGAAGATAACGGATGCTGGCAAAATCAAGAAGCACTGAGCTCTTGCATAGTGGATCATCTTGAACACATACGCCATTGGAGAAGCACTGCAATTATTCAGGAATTGGTTGGCTACTTTCTGGTGCCTTGTCTCGGTCCATTTCCTCCTCTGCCCCCATCGATCAGGGACATTCTCCTAGTATCCACCAATTAACCCTCCTCGGGATTAAGATGAGGGAAGCTGTAGGCCAGCAACAACTCACATCTCAGAATACTGTGGTTTTGTTCCCACAAAGTTCGTCGCTAGACACTGGAACATTAGAGGATGAATTTCTAGTGTGATTCAGCTCTCATGGGTTTAAGTTCATATACGAGACATGCTAAAACAAAGGAAAGACTGTAATTCTGCGAGCAGGTCCTGCATTGTTTTAGAAAATGTTATAGAGAAAAAATTGGACACTTTATAATTAAAATAATAGCCCTCTCCATAATTTCGTCACTCTGCATTTACCTGTTGAATGTGCAAACTGACTCCATTGAGGGAAAACAATATTGCCTTTGAAGTGTGGTAAAAGTCCAGTCTGTGGTGTCCATTCACAGTTGAAACGTATTGCTGGGCATTGCAGTGATCTGGTGATGAATATTTGTGTGTGTACCAGCCGTGAAAGCAAACTACAAAACTACATACTTGTTTCTGCGCTAGTAATTTATTCAAGGATCACCCGCCCCCCCTTACAGTGCACGGCAGCAATCCCATTCTGGAGGTTACCAGAGTATGGATAACTGGGGCAAGACTATCCTGTTTCAGGAACAGCAATGGCTGGCGAGAAGCGCTCTTGGGTCCTGGTGGCAAGAGAGACAGAGAGACGCAGCAATGGGGATGGGGATCCTGTGTCTCTGCAGATGCTGCAAGGACTACAACTCCCATTATCCCTGACCCTCGGCCATATGGGATGGGCCTGAAGAGAACTGGAGTCCAGCAACACCTGGAGAAACACTATGATTAAGATTTGGTTGTGTTTGTGTTGCTTACGCAATATGGTGAGCCGGCTTAAATATATTTAATCAATTAAGACATGCAGACAATAAATTAAAGTACAATGGATAATTTATTAGAGCACCAGATTCCATGTACTTTCTCTTATATCAAAGCAGTCCCAGACTTGTCTGCTTCTCAGCACCCAAAATCTATCAATGTCCAAGCGTATCCGAGAGCAAAGAGTTCCCCGCTGGCTCCAGAACACAAAGCAACATCTTGGCTCTAAGGATGGCATGTTCAGGGGCCTCCTCTGACATCAGTAGCCCAGGGGCAAGTCCAGCGTCCAGCCAAGACTATTGGGAAGCTTCCTGTTGCAACCATCTATCAAGCCACAGGAGGCCAAAACAGGTCCATAGTTTCCACCACCAAGAAGAGATGCTCCAGGAATGAGCTGATGGACACACACAGAATCCGGGCTTCATCTGCTCTCCATCGACTGCAAAAGAAAATAAGATATATATATTTTGTGTAGACTGAAACAGAAAACGTCAACACTTGCACTACACTGAAGAGTCCAATGAACATGCCACTCCTGCGAATATCCTCTTGGCAGACACTGGGCACCTGGTCCAATACATTTTGATACCAGAAAATATACTGTTTCACTAATTAATTTATTCTTATCATAGAACCACCTGAATGCAAAGGACTCAACAGAGAGGATGGGAGGAATTATTCTTATTATACTCCTCCTCCTCTATATAGTATCATCAGCATGTATAGCACTTTACAGAAAATACAAGGAGATCTGCATCCCACCAACTTTCATTCACTAGCAGTGGGCACAACCCCCACCCCTTGGGGAAGGGCCCCAGCTCAGTGGGAAAGCAGCCACTTTGCATGCAGATGGTCAATCCCTGGTAGGTCTGGGAGCTATGCCTATCTGTACCCCTAAAAAACTGCAGGTGGTCCTGTGCTAAATGGATGATCGGCAGATTCCTACGTCCCCAGGAAGTTGTCCTGTGTGAGCCTCACAGGAGGTTTGCAGAAACACGGATCCAAATGCAGGTCTTGGTCAGCACACCACTTTATTTTACTTGCACCCCACTCTTCCTGCAAGTTATGCTCAAAACAACCCTGCAGTGTAGGTCAGGCCAAGAACCAGGCTCATTCAAAAGGGTTCAGCTCCAAGGGCCTTTTGGCGGTTCCCTCCTGTAAGAAATGAGGTTACAGAAAACCAGGCAGAGGGCCTCCTCAGTGGTGGCACCTGCCCTGTGGAACGTTCTCCCATCAATGTCAATGAGATAAATAACTATACCACTTTTAGAAGAGATCTAAAAGCAGCCCTGTATAGGGACGTTTTAAATGTTTTATATCTATTAGAAGCTGCCCTGAGTGGCTGAGGCAACCTGGTCAGATGGGCGGGGAACAAATAATAAAATTGTTGTTTAAACCCTGGTTCAAGTCCAACATGCCATCCATTATGGCACCACCTTGTCTCTTGTGCAAGAGACCTTCCAGCAGGCTGCACCCAGGACTCAGAGCCCACCATCTGCCCCAACTGCCACCACACCTTGCCTCTTGTAGAAGGGGGTGCCTGGCCAGTACTCACACATGCAAGATGTCCTCCGTCACGTCCAGTTCCTTGCTCTTCCCTTCTTTGCGGAGCTCAGGCTCAGGGACCAGGGAGCGCAATCTCTGCCAATGATGATGATGGGAAAGGGATCCTCAGCTCACAGGTGTCGGGGTAGCGATAAGGAGCATAAAATGTACAAGAATGTTTGTATATTTAGGTTACTTCCTACAGTCATTCACACACACACACACACACTATATGTAAAAGAAGTAAGTTTTTTGTTCCCTATGGCAAGGAGTGCTAGGATGGGAAGCATCCATGTAATCCACCTTGTCTTAGACACACACCAGTGACCTTGCTTCATTTAGCTCTTAAGGGGGAGAGAGAGAGAGAGGTTGCATTGGAAGTAAGCGGGGACACCGCAGGGGCTTGAAACCAGGAGCGCCAACCACCAGCGTCTTTTGCTTTTTTTTTTTGGCCAATGCAAGAAGGTGAAAAGCAAAACCTGAGAGAACACTCTGAATACAGAATGTTCTCTCAGGAAAAAAGAAAACCCTTAAGAGTTATGAAGTTGCAGAAACACAATCGAGGTTTTATCCCTTGCCAAGCAAAGGATATTCACCTAGATGTGTTTACGTCACAGACTGCCATTAATTTGCAGGGCAGAACAGACAGACTGGTCCCAGTCTTCCAACTCTGCCTTTATGCTAAATAAATTTATTGCCATCAGTAGACTCATCCTCAAAATGCCTTATTTGCTTTTTCACACTGAAATCAGCAAGGCAACTGTTCCAGACAAAGGAAGCCGTTTCAAGCATTAGGTCTTAAAATGAGTATTCTAAATGAGAATTCTACCTTAGAAACATACGTAGTGGCGAACATTCAAATTTTAGTATTTATCAGAAACCCAGCGACTATCAACCCTATCGTGCAAGTTTTCACCAAAATGCCAGTAATACAATTTGGGTCAAATTCTATTTCTAATAAAGTCGCAGCATTTATGCATCATATTTCCTGCATTAAAGAGAAATATCTGTACCCCAGGCAAAGAAAACTGGTAGCTAATGCCCCCTTTATCTACAGGATTTAAGGGTACAGTTATCTATTCCAAAATGTATCACAAATGTGGGTTATTACGATTTGGTGTGGCCCCGCTCTGGTCATTAGTGGAACAATCAGCCACCCCCTTATGTACGAGTCAAAATGGCCAGAGAGTCAGGAATCATAACATTTCAAATATTTCCTCAGTCATTTTAGCCTTACCATTAGCAGACAAAATCTTCTGCCCTTTATGTACAGGAAAAAATGGTCCAGGCTGATCCTTCCTAATTCTGAATATTATGTACTTAAACATTTGCTGGACTTTTTTTGCTTAAAAGTGGCCGACAAAATGGTGAAAACCTCTACTCACTCCAATGCCTCTACCATTGCCATCAGTAAATTCATCCTGAAAATGCCTTATTTGCTTTTTCACACTGAAATCAGCAAGGCAACTATTACAGACAAAGGAAGCCGTTTCATGCATCAGGTCTTAAAATGAGTATGCTAAATGAGAATTCTACCTTAGAAACGTAAGTACTGGCGAGGATTCAAATTTTAGTATTTGTCGGAAACCCATCGACTATCAACCCTATCATGCAAGTTTTCACCAAAATGCCAATAATACAATTTGGGTCAAATTCAATTTCTAACAAAGTCGCAGCATTTATGCATCATTTTTCCTGCATTAAAGAGAAATATCTGTACCCCAGGCAAAGAAAACTGGTAGCTAATGCCCCCTTTATCTACAGGATTTAAGGGTACAGTCATCTATTCCAAAATGTATCACAAATGTGGGTTTTTGCGATTTGGTGTGGCCCCGCTCTGGTCATTAGTGGAAAAATCACCCACCCCCTTATGTACGAGTCAAAATGGCCAGAGAGTCGGGATTCATAACATTTCAAATATTTCCTCAGTCATTTTAGCCTTACCATTAGCAGACAAAATCTTCTGCCCTTTATGTACAGGAAAAAATGGTCCAGGCTGATCCTTCTAATTCTGAATATGTATGTACTTAAACATTTGCTGGACTTTTTTAGCTTAAAAATGGCCGACAAAATGGTGAAAACCTCTCCTCACTCCAACGCCTCTACCATTGCCATCCGTAAATTCATCCTCAAAATGCCTTATTTGCTTTTTCACACTGAAATCAGCAAGGCAACTGTTACAGACAAAGGAAGGCGTTTCATGCATCAGGTCTTAAAATGAGTATTCTAAATGAGAATTCTACCTTAGAAACATACGTAGTGGCGAACATTCAAATTTTAGTATTTATCGGAAACCCAGCGACTATCAACCCTATCGTGCAAGTTTTCACCAAAATGCCAGTAATAAAATTTGGGTCAAATTCTATTTCTAATACAGTAAAGTCGCAGCATTTATGCATCATTTTCCCTGCATTAAAGAGAAATAACTGTACCCCAGGCAAAGAAAACTGGTAGCTAATGCCCCCTTTATCTACAGGATTTAAGGGTACAGTCATCTATTCCAAAATGTATCACAAATGTGGGTTATTACGATTTGGTGTGGCCCCGCCCTGGTCATTAGTGGAACAATCAGCCACCCCCTTATGTACGAGTCAAAATGGCCAGAGAGTCGGGATTCATAACATTTCAAATATTTCCTCAGTCATTTTAGCCTTACCATTAGCAGACAAAATCTTCTGCCCTTTATGTACAGGAAAAAATGGTCCAGGCTGATCCTTCCTAATTCTGAATATGTATGTACTTAAACATTTGCTGGACTTTTTTTGCTTAAAAGTGGCCGACAAAATGGTGAAAACCTCTCCTCACTCCAATGCCTCTACCACTGCCATCAGTAAATTCATCCTCAAAATGCCTTATTTGCTTTTTCACACTGAAATCAGCAAGGCAACTGTTACAAAGGAAGCCGTTTCATGCATCAGGTCTTAAAATGAGTGGTACGTCTACATATGAACGGGATCTGTTCCAGAGCCCCGTTCATACCCTGAGCAGTCTGCAACCCGCAGCGCCGCTTCTGCCCACGCGTGGGTTGCGATTCGGCGTGCATGCGCGTGACGTCACTGTGCACGTCCATGCATGCTCGACCTGCCGAACCCGGAAGTACTCCGTTCCATTACTTCAGAGTCGGCGCTTTTGTATCCCATGTCATTCGCAACCCGCAATGAACGCAACCCGAGGTACGACTGTATTCTAAATGGGTATTCTACCTTAGGAACTGAAGGAGGATCCAAAATGCTGGCATGTTTGGAACCTTCTGGATTTATACACATCTGAAGGAACAAAAACTCCACAATATTTTGGTGACCCTCCTCTGCAGTTGCCCAGTAACAACCATTAGGTATAATACTCTCACCCTTGGTTGAGAGCAGATCCAGGTGCTCTTGGAAGAAGCTTGTTTTCTGGATCCGTTACCATCAGGGTTGAGACCTGCTTTTGGCACAGAAACTGCCTTGGTCCCCCTGTGCGATTACCTCTGTCGAGAGAGAGATAAGAGAAAGCGCTCAGTGACCTGGAGTGCCTTCCATCAGCTTCGGCTTGTGCCCCTATCTGTTGCAGACTGCCTTTTCTGTGATGTAGGTATGATGTATCTGGGGGGTGGTCTTGGACTCCAGGGCAGGCAATTTAAAATATCTATATAAGGGTGTAACGAATCGGGTCTAAGTTAAGGGATTTTCAGAAACCCACAGTGTTTTATGAGTTAATGGGCACCCCAGTTTGAGTGGCAGATATCCCATGGGAGGCGGGACATTCCACTCTTTAAAAAAGGAGGGAACAGCCGTTAGAGTGGAAGGAGTGGTGACTGGAAGAAGGAGGGCGTGGGGCCAGGATAGTGGTGGGTAGGTTAGGTTAGGTTAGGATACGTTGAAGATGTGTATATGATGCTGAAAGAAAGAGTTTACACTGTTAGGAAACTAAGCTTATAAACCATTACTGAAACCGTTATGTTCTGAAAGAAATAAAGACTTATTATTGTTGAGCTAAGAAAATATCGTCGTTCATTGGGTCCAGGGAGTTATGTATGCTCATGAGGAGGTGAACTCAGGGAAAGGACAAAACTGACCTGCAGGGTGATAGTTTGTGTCTTGGAGTTCCCTCAGGAGGGGCTAGCGGGCGGAAACCCTGGTATTGCCACAGAGTTGCTAAGATGGCTTAGCTAACTGATATAGTGAGGGATCTAATGAAAGAGAGACCCCGAACTGTAGGCAAAGAAGAGTTTAACCCCTGAAGCCCAGAGCACAGGATATAACCAGCTACGGCCGCTGGACAGGAAAACTCCCATTACTAAGAGATCCCCAGATTATAAATAAAAGGGGATTGAAATCACAGACGGACCTCAGAGGGACAGGTGGGGTGGATTGAAATTTGACCGAGAACACCTGATTAGAAATTCACTTAGTAAGAAGGGGAGAGTGTGAAGTGGAGGTACGTCGCAAAGGGCTTGCATGCATATCTCTGGGTTCCTCCTCCTCCCTCCTGTGCCTGTGGGGAGCACCCTGTTGCAACAGCTTTTAATAAAGATCAGGCTTAACTAGCCGCCTTGCTTTTCACTAGACTAGAACTCTGGTCTGGTCTCTGTCATTTACTAGCCGGTAAGGGCTTCCAATTGTGCTCTGCCGGAGGTCCGGGCTGCCTCCCGGAGAAGGACAACTTTTAACTCTTATTACAACAGTACACTATCATAAGAATATAAAAAGCTGACGGAAAGGGATCCCTGACGGTCAAGTCCAGTTGTGGACGACTCTGGGGTTGCGGTGCTCATCTCGCTTTAATGGCCGAGGGAGCCGGAGTTTGTCCGCAGGCAGCTTTCAGGTCATGTGGCCAGCATGACTAAGCCGCTTCTGGCGAACCAGAGTAGCGCACGGAAACGCTTTTTACCTTCCCGCCGGAGCGGTACCTATGTATCTACTTGCACTTTGATGTGCTTTCAAACTGCTAGGTTGGCAGGAGCAGGGACCGAGCAACGGGAGCTCACCCCATCGTGGGGATTCAAACCGCCGACCTTCTGATCAGCAAGCCCTAGGCTCTGTGGTTTAGACCACAGCGCCACCAGCATCCATCATAAGATTATACCATCCAACATTTCTCTGATGAAAATAGGGACATCCGTGGCTTTCTCAGTTATTTTTCCCTTTTATGCTTCCCCCAGAACCAATTCTTGATCCTAGTGGTTTCCAGACCTTTTCTTGTTTAATAGTTATTTCTCTTTTTGTGCCTTCATTCTTTTCTAACTTCACCAATTTGAAGTGGCTCCCAGAATGCTTGTTACTTGCCTTGATTCCCATCAGGGAAAAGGGTGGTGTATTATTAAAATATAATAATAATAATAATAATAATAACGCCTCTTCCTAGCTTCATATGCCAAATGCCACCACTTTTAAGCTCAAGAGGGTTTGTTATTCATGGAAGCCACATTATAAATAAAAGGAAGTTCTGCCCATTAGCGAAGGAGCTTTTTTATAGCCCCCAAGAAGCTATCACAAATGCAGTGCAATGCATTTTTGGTCAACAAGTCAACCTGAGCTAACATGAAATTAAAAGGAACTATGTTGTCTTCTCCCTCTCCTCTTTCCTCTTTATCACATGCACAGCTTTCTTTCCCCCTGGATCCCCCTACCCTTCTCACTTATAGGTCTTACCTGTGTTAAAATCTTCCCAATATTGGTTTTTCTAAATTCTGAAGCGAGATTCTGGAGCGAGTGGTTACAGAACAGATCCAGGTGCTCTTGGAGGAAGCTGATTTTATGGATGCATTTCAATCAGGGTTTAGGCCTGCTTTTGGCACAGAAACTGCCTTGGTCGCCCTGCATGATGAGCTCTGTTGAGAGAGAGACCCAGAGTGCCTTCCATCAGCTTTGGCTGGTGCCCCTATCTGGCTACGCCCCTATCTGGACAGGGATAGCCTGACTATTGTTGGCTATGCTCTGTTATTGGGTTGTTATTTTTGTTTTGATTCTATCTATCTACATATCTACAAGCAACATTTAAAATTGCCAACTGTGGAGATAACAAGTGACAATTTGTTGTATCATTTTTTGGGGTTGTAAATTACAATTTCAGCTCTGACCAATTAGAGGGCTAAAACCAGTATTACAGCCAGGGACAGTCTCACTCACTAGACTCTGGCTCGCCCCTTCCACCACCTGTCAGTCATAATGACACATAAAAAAGTCCCTTGGCGCATTAATACAGTGGATACAAATGTGTTGGTTTTCAACATAGGATCATTGCGCATGGGTGAGAAATTAGTACCGGCCCCACTCCCTAATAATAGGGTTGCTCCATGGGGGGCGCTAAGCCCTGCCCTACATAATCACATGACACACCACACACCATTTAAACTTAGTTGGTCTCTAAGGTGCTACTGGAAAAAAAATTATTTTATTTTGTTTTGACTATGGCAGACCAACATGGCTACCCACCTGTAACTGGAGCCATTTAAATGGCAATGCCCATCAACTTGAGGGGGGTCCCTGGACCCCTCATATGTATTGGGGGAGGGGCTTAAGAAGAGTTCGCTCCTAAGCTGGGGTATGTGTCATTCCTGGATCAATGTCTTTGCTTGCTTGGCTATGCGTAGCACCTGCTGTGCCTTTTAATGGCATTTTGCCCATGTATCACACTGATCTGAGCATTAAAGATTTTGGGAGACACTGCAGCCTGAGTTCGAATTCTTCACTGAGTGGGAGCCAGGAAACTCTCCTCCGCAGTGTGCTTTTCTGGAGGTTCTCCTGATCCTCCCATAGCCAGTTTTGGGGGGGCTTGGGGGGAATATATGCTCTTCCCTTTTCCTATAATAAGAAGTTATTGTTCAGCATGAACAAACATCTCCTAAGGGATCGCAGGTAGAACATTAGTTTCAATGGGTTAAGGTTTCCTGTATCACCTATTTTGGGATGCAACTGTCCATATATCACTTAATCTGTTTTTAAGCACAGTTTCCACTGTGTGAGAAGACTGAAGCAATCCTGTCTGCTCCCTGTCACCTGCAAACACTGTCCTTCACACTGTCAACCAACCATTTCCTGAACACTGCAAAACACACACAATTAAATAATAATAATAATAATAATAATAATAAATCTAAATTTATTATTTATATGCACACACCATGTTACCTCTCAGCTGTTTAGCTACAATGGCTGGAGATTCTATTTAACTGTAGTGGCAAATAGCTTGTAATTGATCCATTCTCCATTGACTTAGTTACCACCTCCTCCTGGGTCATTGAATCAATTCATGCATTATGTGAAATATTCCCAGTGGAGGACTGCAGGATCATATTAACAAAACTGCTTGTGGCTGGTTGTTAAAAGCAATGTAAACCATGGGTTGGCATTGCATCTGAACCAACTCCAAGAAAGCCAGGGGTAAGAGTGAAGGGATCCCCATCAACTGAGTTAAATGATACTGACAATATTTGCACAGACATTAGATGGCATATGTACCACACTTTCCAATGCATTATCCCAGTGCTTTTTCTCTGGGGGGACGCAGGGGTACGCATACCCCTAAACCTTTTGTGAAACTTTGTACTTTTGTCCATTTACTGTATTTATTTCCCCCGATTTGAACTATAAAATGGTGATTTTCTTGAGTCAAAATGAGGGCACCCCTAAACATTTTTAAAGAAAAAAAGCACGGCATTATCCCATCGCTTCACTTATCGCCGAAAGTCCAATCTTTTGGAGAAGAAGGTTGTTGCGCAAGACCTACCAATCGACTACAATTGTGCAGCTTGAATTTGCCAATAGGTGTTGGTTCCTATTTTGGGGTAGGATTCTATCTGGAAGCACCCTAAAAGTCCATCAAATTATACAGTAGGTTTAATAGTCACTCCTCCACAGTGAACTTTGGAAACTGTTGCTCTGGTGAAAGGAATAGGAGTCCCCTAAGAGCTCTTTTGGCAAGTTACAGTTCCCATAATTCTTTTGGGGAAAGCCCTCACTGTTTAATAATCACACTAATTTTATTATTATTACCACACACATCTGGCATCATAGTGTTTTAAATGCATGGTGCAGATGAAGCCTGTGATTGTGGGGGCCAGATAATTTGATGATCCAATTGCTTGAATATGGTAGTTATTATGCCTTGTTTGTTGATAGCACAGATAATCCTCCTTTGTGGAAATATGGAGCTATTATGAGGATTAGTGTTTTTCACTACTTCCCCTCTCTTTTACCAGCATAGACAATGAGGCCTATGGGGCACCAGCATATGAGGAGGTGGTGACTGCTGGCTACTTATTGGGACCAACCTTTTGGACCATCACATCCCGTCCAGGAACAACTCCAGTGGAGCCCCCTCTGTGCAGTGTGGTCATTGAGCCTCCTGCCCACGGAGAGACTGTGGCCGAGGCATTCAGTGTCTTGGTGGCACCAGGCACTTGGACGCAGATCTACGGTCCAGGTAGCAATTTGTCTCTGATAACCATGAACTCAAAGGAGTTGAAGAATGGGCGGAACGCCTGGAGCCCCTCACACCCCCTCCTGCTTATGAGAACACGACGGTGGAGGAGCAGTGGCCTATGGAGCCGCTTTGCCACCCGGAGTGGCAAACGCGGGGGCACCCCTGGGGGGCAGGATGCTGCTCCGTAGCGTTGTGACATCAAGACTCATGCACGCTATGGATCGCAGTCTGGGCTGCTGGGCACGAGCAGCCGCCGCATGAAAGTCTACGGCATCCTGTCCATGCGGCTGCTGCTCGCACGGCAACTTATAAGGCTGCAGCGCGTGAGCAGCAGCTGCACGGAAGTGGGGCCGGGTGGCGGCTTGGGAGTCGTGGGGGTGGTGCAAAGTGTCACCCCCCTCCAGGGTGGAACATGGGGCGCTCCGCCCCCCAATGCCCCCTCCTTGCTACGCCCCTGTGGAGGAGGTCTTTGAAGACAAATTTCAGTCCTCCAGGATATGAGAACGGTGCACTGTGGACAAATGCACATATACGGGACTGCATTTCTTGTGGGAAATGCAAATACATATATACAAAACGAAGCTGTGTTTTCTGACATTTCCAGAATGTTCTTGGACTTACAGTCTAGGCCAGTGGTGGCGGAACTATGGCACACGGGCCAGAGAGGGCATTCAGAGCCCTCTCTGTGGGCACACGTGCCGTCGCCTCAGCAGGGCCGGAGCTTCCATGCCGGGGTGGGGGAAGAGTGAAGAGGAGAGGAGGGCTGGGTTAGGGTCAGTGTTGTTTTATGTTTGCTTGTGATTTTGATTCATTTGCGGTTGGTTTGCTTTTTTCAATTTGTTGTGTGGCTGCGTTTTCACAAGTTGCAAGTTTGTTGGCTTTGTGGTTTTCTGGAAAGTTTCAGTTTTTATTTTGAATGCAGCCTTGCAGCACCGGCGCTGAGTGAGGGGAGGCTGGGCCGAGGCAGCAAGCGAGCAGGCAAGGGATGTCGCTGCCCCCCACTCCACTTCTGAGAGACCCCCGCCTCCACTCCTGCGTGCAGGCAAGTAGGAGTGGGGGATATGGCTTTTCCGCAGGGCAGCGTTGCTGCTTGCATGGGAACAGGAGCTGGATGGGGGCTGCTCAGCTGGGGAGGTGCAGGCTCCGTCACACTTTCCGTTGAGGGGTTCGTGGCTGCACTCCCCTCAAGGGAGAAATTTAAAGGAGCCCCCACCTCCGCATCAGATCCCCTCCAACCCCATGAAGGCAGCCAGGATGAATAGTTGCTGGGGTTGGGGAAGGTGGAGGCAGTCCGGAAGCTGAAGGCAGCCAGGCACTCCTCAGCTTCCGAAAAAAGTACCAAAACTGGACCACTCATTTCAGGGTTTGAAGTGTTCAGTTTCAAGTAGTTAGAGAACTAATCTGTTCGAAAAATGAGGTACCACTGTATTTATTTCCCCCAATTTGAATTGTATTTCTTTTTCCCAATTTGAACTGTATTTATTTTTCCCCCAGTGGTGATTTTCTTGAGTCAAAATGAGAGTATTCCTAAACATTTTTTTTAGAAAAAAGCACTGAGTTATACCATAAAATTATGTATCAATGGAAAGATAATTTAATGAAGAATGTAATGCAATAACTTTTATGAAGGATTATTTATTACAACAGCAGTCATAAAGAAGAAACGTGAAACACAAAAAATGAGATATACAGATTAAATTGCCGTGTTGGCACTTTATTTATTTTATTTTTTAATGTATTTTTATTAAAGATTTTCTTGATTTACAAAAGTATGTGCAATGTCTCTCTCTCGTATTTTTTCCCATGTAACATTTTTACAGATCAGTTTCATTTGTAAAAGAAAAGGGGGAAAGAGGTGGATGGGGGAAGATGGGTGGGGGTGGGTGACGGTGTTTCTATTTTTACTTAATATATGTTGGGTTTGATGTCAGCGTTGCTTGTGCAGGTTCCCTGCTGTTCGCTTGTGTTCCTTTGGTGGTGAGAGAGGTTGGGGTTGGCCATGTTGGCACTTTACAGTAAATAAGTGGGTTGCGGGTTTCAGTTTGCACACTCGGTCTTTAAAAGGTTCGCCATCCATGCCTTAAATGGTTAGGAGGTGAAACCAACTGAAAAATGTAATGAAGCTCTTTTTCTAGTTCCGTTACTTAAATTCTTGCTTTGATCAATCTGAGGGTTAACTTGTAACTTTTCTCCACTTACTTTAAAGCAGAGGAAGAGTTATGAGTGCAGGTTTAATTGCTATTATCCTCACAGTAACTTTGTGAAATAGATTTGGCAGAGAGGCAATTACCTGCATATCTTAGAGCTGCATTTTATCACCTATGTTCCATCTACATTTTGTAACAGTCTCTGGTGAAACACTCTTTCTGTTTCTCTTTTGGGATGCCTTTGATAAGTAGTATGTGCATGTGTGTTCCTCCATCCCCTCTTAACTCCCTATCCAGAGTGTTAATGCTAATGAATATGGTTTGAGTTGGAGCGTTTCTACAATAAGTATATCCAGATCTATTGTGAAATAAAGCAGTTCATTAAACTTACTTGAGTTTTCCAAAAGCAACACACCCTGCTTTAAAAGCCAGCATGGCCAGTGGTGAGAGAAGATTGGCATTGTGGAAGGCATGAGGTGGGGAAAGGCCGATGTAAATAGCACATGCACACTTGTGCAGTACATGAACCTTTGTGAACCATGGTTGTTGTTGTTCAGTCGTGACCCCATGGACCAGAGCACGCCAGGCACACCTATCTTCCACTGCCTCCTGCAGTTTGGCCAAACTCATGCTAGTCGCTTCGAGAACACTGTCCAACCATCTCGTCCTCTGTCATCCCCTTCTCCTTGTGCCCTCCATCTTTCCCATCATCAGGGTCTTTTCTAGGGAGTCTTCTCATGAGGTGGCCAAAGTACTGGAGCCTCAACTTCAGGATCTGTCCTTCCAGTCCAACCCCCTGAACCATGGTAGGGGTATTAAAAATATAGAATGAAGTATTGCTTGTTTTCAAGTGACATAGTAGCTATGCTTGCCAAGAGCACTTATCATTTGTCTGCCTACTCCCTTTGCAAGGCTCAGGAGTGTTGGCACCTGACCTGCAGATGCCCCACTAGCTCATGATAAGAGCCATCTCTGAGTCCCAGCTGCTGAAAGCCTCCCAGTGGAAAGCAGATGCACTCATGGTCTCTGCTTGTCATGATGTTATCTTGCATAACAGATTAGAATAGAGAAATAGAGAGATTTAATTCCATTAATGCTCTTATTTAATATATCCTAATTTTTTATTCATTCATTGCTTGTTTTTACGTTGTTGTAAATCGCTGTGATGTATCTTTATGATACATAATTTTCATAAATGAATACATCAACAATTGAGTTGTTACATCCTCCGAAGGTTGTAGACTCTCCTTCCTTGGAGGTTTTTAAGCAGAGATTGGATGGCCACCTGTCATGGATGCTTTAGCTGATATTCCTTGCAGGGGGTTGGACTAAATGACCCTCGGGGTCCCTTCCAACTCTTTAAGATTCTATGATCACAGACCAATCCTGGTGCAATAAAGGCCCGTCCGTTATCCCAAGCGCGCTATTGTGACGTCACCGGCACGGCCCCCTTTCCCATTGGCTTCAATGAACAGAAACTGCACGCCCGCCCCGCCCCGTGCTTGGCCAGCCCCGTGGCGCAAGATGCTTCCGCACACAGAAGCCGGAGTGAGGGGCCCTACGTAGGCAGCTCTCATAATTTTTTGTATTTATGGCTCGGACACGCGTCCCTGTTCGACCCGGATGTTGTTCCCCTTCACACAAGGATATTGCCCTTCACTAGTTTCCGTTTGACCCGGATGTTGCTCGTCACGGCCCCTTTCTTGATTGGTTGGTCCTCTCATTTCCCCCCCCCCGCCTTTTGTTCCGTCCGCGGGAGCCGCTTCCTCTTTTAACCCCTCTCTCGCCACCCTTGAGCATTTCAGTTCCTCGGGCGGTTAAAGCACAGAAAGAGCGGGAAACGCGCGCAAAAACCCGCAGAGGCGAAGGAGTTAAGCCGCCTCCTTCCTCGCGCATACGCGCTTAAATAAAGAACTTGAGCCGGCAGCAGCTTTGCGCTCTGCGCCTTTAAGGCCGGGGCGGTGACGTCAGCGCCGGACGCGGCGAGGGGGCGGAAGTAGCCGGCGCGGGGAGGAGGTCACGTGATGGAAGCGGCGCCTCTCCGTCCGCCTGCCTCCCGCCTGCCTTACGCGGGAGTCCTGGCGAAGCGAGGCGGCTGACTGCGCGGGGCCCTGTTCCCCCCTCCTCCCCCCCCAGGGCGCGTGACGTGGAGGGGGAGGGGGCTGCAACGGCCCCGGCGCGAGGCGCCTCCTCCCCCCGCCCTCACACACAAGACGCGCAACACACACAAGAAGGTGGAGGGGCCGCCGGGATGGCGGCGGCGGCGGCGGCGGGGGCGCCTGGAGGGGGCGGGGCCGGGGCGCCAGAGGAGGAGGAGCACGAAGTGGTCCGCGTGCGGGTCAAGGTGAGCGGCCTGAGGGGACTCTGCGGCGGGGGGGGGGGGGAGGCGGTGTGTGGCGCGACCGTGTTTCGTATTGAAGCGGTTTGTGGGACGGAGACCTGAAAGGAGCCGCCCTTTGTTTCAGGAGGGATACGGCAGGCAGTGCCACGTAGCGGTTAGAGCAGCGTGGTAAACCTACGGCCCTCCGACTGCTGGGTTTTGGTTTACAATCAGGTTTCTCGCTTGCCCTCTCAGCCACTTGGTCCTAGGGTGGGTTGCGGAGATTTAAAGATGGAATGGCAAAAGCAGAGTGCAAGACAGAGCATAGTGTGGTTCCTAAATATATATGTGTGCCTTCAGCATTTCACGAAAACTGCAAAATGAGGGTGCCAGGTGCACCTATTTGGGGAGGGAATTGCCACAGAGAAAAAACTCCTGGGCCACCTACCTGCTGAACCTCTGAGGGCAGTGGAACTACCCAAAGACTCCCCTCTGCCGATCTTAACGCCTGGGAGGGTCTGTAGGGAAGAAAGCGGTCTTTCAGGTATGCTGCTGAACTACGACCCCCACCACCCATGGCCATTGGCCATGCTGGACCATGGCATTACACTGTTTTGCACAAGTCATTGCTTCAGTGCAGACATCACACCAAACAGTTGTTTATAGTAGCCATGCTTCTAGTTCTCAAAGGGTTAGAGCCGCTTTCTTTCAACTTGATGTACCTCTCATTGCTGTCAAATTGTGAGTGGCCTCCTTGGTGCAAGGATGTGGATACAAATAACAAGTGGTGTATTGACACTTTTACACAGTTATTAGTTGCAGTTTAGGAACCTAGATGTGGAGAGAGATTAACTTGCTCTCAGCGTGCAGTGGGAATTCACACTTCTTAGTGCTTTATTACTCTAAGAAACTTTACTAAATTTAATCGTAGCTGCAGACAATCTGAGTATAAAATAATGTTGTAAAGGAACTGTATTTCATTTCGTAGAAGAAGAAAGAGAATGAGTTCACAATTGTTGATTCACTATACACAACCTCTTACAGGTTTGGAGATGATTTCTTCTTCACAAGAAGAATGCCTTCAGTTACACACTTCCTAAAATAAGGACAACTTGATAACGCTTGGGTTTCTCCCTACTCTACGATTCTGTCCCTAATGGTTGTACTAATCTATATCCAAGCAGGTAGCCGTGTTGGTCTGCCGTAGTCGAAATAAATTAAAACAATTATTTTAGAAGGTAGTTAAAAAGACTCTTCTTAAAAATCTAAAAACTCCTTTAAAAGAATCAAGTCTTCAAAAAAGTTATATGATCTAAGAAAGTCTTTAAAAGAATCCTTCCCAAAGAGTTTAAAAATTATAATGTAGCACCTTAGAGACCAACTGAGTACCGTAGTTTTAGTTATGAGCTTTCGTGTGATACAACACTTCTTCACATACAGATAATCTATAACACACTGATCTATAAAACACACATATTTTATACTCAGATTGTCCAGTTTGCAGTAGTTGCACCTGCTTCTCTTGTCAGGTTTCTAGCACTGTTACTTTGACAGTAATTGATATTTAGATTACATTTTGGGCAAATATTCTCTCAAATTTTTCTGTCAGGAATGTAATTAGTGCAGTAGAACCTCGGTTCCCAAACGCCTCTGTCGTCATACATTTTGGTTCTCAAACACCCCAAAACCCGGAAATAAATTTTTTGAACGTTTTTCAGAACCCGAATGTGTGGCGCGGCTTCCGCTGAAAGCAGAAAACTCTTGCAACCAATGGGAAGCCGTGCCTCGGTTTTCAAATGTTTCTGAAGCCGAATGGGCTTTTGGAACGGATTTCACTTGAGAACTGAAGTACCACTGTATTTGGTTTTATACTAGTCAAAAGTGTTGTTTTGGCTTGGGGATAGGTTCAACTGAGTTCTCTGGCTTGTTTCCTGGTAAAGCTTGTTAACTCACCTTGGAAGTATGTTGATTGATTCAGTGGGATTATCAAAGTAATATACTTAGGGTTGTGCAGTTTTTTAATTAGAAACCACTGTTTTGCTAATAATAATAATAATAATAATAATAATAATAATAATAATAATAAATTTATTATTTGTACCCCACTCATCAGACTGGGGAGCCCTATGTCTCTGTGGCTGTAAACCTTCTGCAAATGATATAATCTGGACCATACTCCAGACTGCATTAAGATCTTCTCACTCCATTGTTTCTGTTAGCTTGAAGAGACATTGTATATGGAAGTAGCCAAAAGTCATTTTGGACCCTTTTGCTTTTGTGCGATGTTGAAGGATTATTGCCAACCTTGTAGCTATCTAGATACTGCAATAGCTGAGTGATAGATCAAATGTTTTGTAAATTTCAGGTCACATGTTTGGCCCCCCAGTATCCCTGGTTACAAAATATTGAGAAACACCTGTCTATGAGATCTATCTTTCCAGTGGTAAATCTGATGTAAAAGAGCTGAATTTGCCCCTTGATAAATTCTAGGTTGATAAGAAGCAAGTTGCACTGACCAATATACTTCAGAAGGCCTACTTTTGTGAGAGAGATTGCCAAGCACTTAGCTTGGTGTAACTCCATTGATGTAAATGGAATTGCATCAGTTCATGGTCAGTGAATGATCCCCTTTGTGTATTAATACACTAACAATAGAACCCTTTGTTGTTCCTCTCTTGTTAGGGTTATCCTAGGGGAAGGAGCTGTTCTTTGGTCTGTAAAGTATCAAGCTTATGTGTTTGATATATATAGAACTACCCCTTAGAACTTAGTATCATTGTGGTAGAAAAGCAGAGTGTGTTGCTGATGGTGTGGAGATTTGGAGACAAGCTTTTTATTTTTGTCAATAGGGAAATTAAGAGATTATAGTTGGATTGCATTTTGAACTTGTTTTCCCCGACCTCTCAATCACTGGATCTCTGCTGTCTCCAAGTTATAGGGTTGGTTCTTTGGTCTTGCTTACTTCTTGTAATCCTTTCAGAAATGTGAAGGCTTCTTTCAACCTGAGTTCCGTACCTTTGCTGTGGATCCACAGATCACCTCACTGGATGTATTGCAGCACATCCTCATCAGGGCATTTGACCTAAATGGGTGAGTCTGGGAAGAGGATAGAAAATATGGAACTGGGTAGTCCCGACTTTTAGCTCCCATGCTACTTTCCCACTAAATGAAAACGGGGTCAGTGAAGGTGGAGCTGAGAGATAGAGCTTCTGTTTTCATATCTAGGAGGGGAATGAGGTTTGAAGGGACATGAGTAAAAGTGACATGAGAACAGGAAGCCTTTCATTCCTTTCCCTGTTCTGACATCAAATCTTCTGAAAGCTATGGATTTGATCCCCTGTTCAAAGGAGAGCCATTCATACCAAGGGATGTTCTCATAAGTAAGGAGAGGGAGAGTGGTTAAACTTTGGATCACCAGTCTTCTGTCATTTCAAATAAACATAAACAGTCTATAAAGGTAAAGGGACCCCTGACTGTTAGGTCTAGTCGCGGACGACTCTGGAGTTGCGGCGCTCATCTCGCTTTATTGGCCGAGGGAGCTTCCGGGTCATGTGGCTGCTTCTAGTGAACAAGAGCAGCGCACGGAAACGCCGTTTACCTTCCTGCTGAAGTGGTCCCTATTTATCTACTTGCACTTTGACGTGCTTTCGAGCTGCTAGGTTGGCAGGAGCAGGGACCGAGCAACAGGAGCTCCCACCGTCGCGGGGATTCGAACCGCCAACCTTCTGATCGGCAAGCCCTAGGCTCTGTGGTTTAGACCACAGTGCCACCCGCGTCCCAAACAATCTTTACCTTCATTATTATTAACAGCTTCTGTTTTCAGTAGTGACTTAGAGTTACAGTAAAATCATAATTAAAAAAGCACATGGTACTATCCAACAAATCATTTTACTACCTTCCTCTTTGCTTGTGAGAACTAAACAGTTACCTCATGCAGAGAGTGAGATAGGGTCCCTTGCAGAAAACACCCAGATGTTAGCACAACAAGGTGCTAAGTCTGCATGGGATTTAGCTGTTACGTCCTGGGTAAGCCAGATCTAATTTCATCACATGTAAAGCTGGACAGCCTGTCTGCTACACAGATAGTAGGAAGCTTTGTCCTGAGAGCCACTTTACATGGAATAGATCTCGTTTTGTTGTGGGATGCAGCATGCATGCTTCTTGTACAGTTGTGAATGATGAAGGCACATATATTTGCCCCACTGCATGTATGTACCATGCAGTGAATTAAATATATTCAGCAACTGTGACTGCATATTGTTGTTTTCTAAACAACATCAAAAGAGCAGCCGTGTAGATTTTGTTAAACAAAAGAGGTCTCCTGTTTTAAATGCGGGGAAAGAATATGAACATGTCTGTCTTTACTCACCTTAGGAAGAAGAATTTTGCCATCAGCTACCTGGGCCGAGATAAGCAAGGCCAAGAATCATACTTGTCATTGATGTCAGATTGGGATCTGGGCATGGCGTTTGCTGGAGCCTCCAAGCCTTACTTGCAGCTCAAGATAGACATCAAGCCCTCAGAGGATAGTAAGTAACACACACACACACACACAGAGAGAGAGAGAGAGAGAGAGAGAGAGAGAACAAGAGAGGGAGTCATTTTTCCAGCCCTTGCATCCTTTGGTCCCATCCCAAGTCCTCACTTGGCTCTTTATGCTATGGACATGTCCAAGGAATTCAGTTATTTCATCTTCTCTGCCAGTGTTGTTTTCTCTTGTAGAAATAGTTACAGGTAGGTAGCTGTGTTGGTCTGTCGTAGTCAAAACAAAATAAAAAAAATTCCTTCCAGTAGCACCTTAGAGACCAACTAAGTTTGCTATCGGTAGAAATGTTACCTGATCCCTGCTGTAAATAAAGGAATTATATTTACTGGAGACTTTGAGGGGGGGTGGAATCTTAGGACTGAAGAGGGGGATTGACTATGTTTTCCCCCCATATACCTTTCCAACTCTGGCTATTGTATATTGCTCAGTTTATTTTAGAACTCCCTGTGGCCTTTTTATAGAGTGCAGTTTGATCTCTCCCATTTATGGGTGGCATGCAAAGCCCCCAAACCTTGTTTCAGACTTTGTGAATTTTGTGTTTGCAACACACGAGTGCAGAATTTGCTACTGTAGAATCTAGTCCCCTGTAACTCATCCTTCTTTTCAAAGCAAATTTCTAGGGCTTTTTGAAACATATTGTTGTTTTCAAGCATGTGATCCAGCAGAATCAGAATTGACCCTTCACGGCAGAAGCAGAATTATGTAAAATAAGCAAGAATGTGTAAATGTTAATACTTTGTTTTCATCATTTATACAGATCATGAAACTCTACTTTGCTTTATGCTCTTTTTTCTTTTTAAAGTGAGGTATGCACAGCATGATTATTTTGTTTGTGTCCTTTCTGTAGCATTTCTCAACATGCAGTGAGATTTGATCCTGTGAAATTATGCTGGGTGGTGGTGAGGGAATGGCAGATCCTGGGCTTGAGGAGTTGGCTCATGTCATTGCCATATTCTCTTAGGCCCCCTGCTAGAAGACTGGGACATCATCAGCCCCAAGGATGTGATCAGCACCGACCTGCTGCTGGTGGAGAAGCGGTCTCTGGCTGCAGCAGCCCTGCCCTTCACTCAATCCATCATCTCCCAGGTAAGCCGTAAGAGGATGATTCTTTTGACTTGGACTTTCATGATGCGATGTTCCACAAACAAATATCCAGGAAGTACTTCTTAACTCCTTGGATGGAAAGAGGCAGAGGAGAGAAACCAGTTCTAATTTCCATGATCTTTTAGCCTAGCTCTATTCATGAACCACAAAATATCCAGTTTGTCTCCATACCAGCTTTTTTGGCTCAGAAGATTAACTCCCTCTCCTAAGCTCCAGAGGTTACCCTAAAGCCAAGATATAACTACATACAATGTGTGAGACAGGTTGCCCTGTTCTCTTACCTTCGTGTTTTAAGTTACTGAGCTCATGTTGTAGAACTTACAAGTTCTTTCTTTTGAGCATGGTTGTGTACAGGTTACTTTCTGACCTCAGCTTTACTTTTGTCAACTGGCAGGTGGGCAGGACACTGTCTAAGGTCCAACAAGCACTCAGCTGGTCCTATGGCGAGGACGTCAAACCTTTCAAGCCCCCGCTGAGCGACTCCGAGTTCCACACGTACCTGAACCATGAAGGGCAGCTGACAAGACCTGCAGAGCTGCGTCTTCGAATTTTCCACGGTGGAGTTGAGCCCTCTCTACGCAAGGTGGGGATGGGGATTCTGGAGGTCAGTTTTCTGCCTCGAGAGACGAGCATGTGGTTAAGGGGGCCAGGGCAAGGCTTCTCTCCCTTTGCTCCCACTCTGAGGCCATTTGTCTTGACCTTGGCATGGATGCATGTCCGCTGCTCTGAGGGCGGGTGTCTTCCTGTAACTGATCCTTGCCATTGATGGGAAAAGCAGTTCCGGTGTTGAGTCATCCCTGTTTCCCACAGGTGGTTTGGCGATATTTGCTAAATGTCTATCCTGATGGGTTGACGGGTCAGGAGCGCATGGATTACATGAAGCGGAAGACTCGGGAGTATGAGCAGCTGAAGGGGGAATGGGAAGCTCGCGCCAGCCCCGAGGACCTGGACTTTATTCGCAGCAACGTGCTGAAGGACGTTCTGCGAACAGATCGCACCCATCCCTACTACGCAGGCTCAGATGACAACCCCCACTTGACAGCCCTGCACGACCTCTTGACCACCTATGCCGTCACCCACCCACAAATCTCCTATTGCCAGGGCATGAGTGACATCGCCTCCCCCATTCTGGCTGTCATGGACAACGAAGCTCATGCCTTCATCTGCTTCTGTGGCATCATGAAACGCCTGGAGGGCAATTTCCAGGTGGATGGTGAAGTCATGTCGGTGAAGTTCTCCCACCTCAAGCTTCTCCTCCGCCATTCAGACCCAGAGTTCTACTCCTACCTCCTCTCCCGGGGCGCCGATGACCTCTTCTTCTGCTATCGCTGGCTGCTGCTGGAACTCAAGCGTGAGTTTGCCTTTGAGGATGCCTTGCGTATGCTGGAGGTCACCTGGAGCTCCTTTCCTCCCGACCCTCCTGAGAAGGAAGTGGAGTTGGTGGGCCCGCCGGCCAGGCCCGGAGACAGCAGCCAGCCTGTTCGAAGGAGACACATGTTGCGTCCAGCTTGCACTTTTGAGGCAGCTGGGGACCAACCCTGCCAAGGGGCAGTTTCTGATGAAAAGACACTAGTGAAACAGTCTAGCTTTGGGGAGTTCAAGTATTACAGCACTCATAATGAGGACAGCTCAGAGGATGACCCATCGCCCAGATTTCAGCGCTCCGTAGAAGAGGACGAGGACTGTAGCAATGAGCAGGATCCATTGATCCAGACAACTAACGTGGCCAAGTCTTTTTCTGCTCCATCCCTTCGGGCCTTGACTCCACCCTCTCGGGACTCAGCCTCCTCCTCAACCAACGGCAATGAGGAAAGCCAGTCAGATGAGGAGAAGGGGGACTCAGTGGTTCACACCCCTTCCTCTCCCTCCCGTGGAACTGCTGCTCCTTCTCCTGTTGCTGCAGTCAGCCTGCCACCCCCACAGGAGTTTGGCAGAGGCAACCCCTTTGTGCTCTTCCTGTGCCTCGCCATCCTCCTGGAGCACCGAGACCATATCATCAAGAACAACATGGACTACAATGAGCTGGCCATGCATTTTGACCGCTTGGTCCGTCGTCACAACCTGAATAAGATCCTTCACCGCGCCAAGGCCCTCTTTGCCAACTACCTGCAGTCTGAAGTCTGGGACTCTGAAGAGGGTGATGAGGCAGCAGCTGAATCTCCTGCCGCGTTGTGACCCCACCCCCCTTTTCTTCTCTTGACACGTGGGGACTGGTTCCCTGCTGCCATTATGGTGCAAGCTGTGATGTGGAAGGGTGAACAATGAGTAATCCGGCTTGGTCTCAGCTCTACAGTAATCTTCATGGGAGGTGGCCTGGAGCAGCTAAGTTGGATTGTCCCACTCAATACACCTTCTGTGTCATATGTACTGTTTTTATCTATCTCTTTGTGCAAATAACTTGGCAGAGATGTTCCATCTATCTCCTGTGCCTCCTACCCTTCCAAGTGCTAATTATCTTCCTAGGAAGATCTACCCTGGAGCAGCCAGGTTTTACACTCTGTTAGCCCCTTTCTCTCCTCCTAGTCAATACTTGACATGCATTTCCCCCTCTTAGCTACCCACTTACTAATGTCCTCCTTAGAATGTTGGTCACTAAGCAATCAAGATTGATTTCTGACCCTTTAACCTGGTCTCTTCTGTTCTGGGCAGGTTTGCCAAAGGCATTTTAAAATGCTGAATCTTGATGTGACCTTAATTTCCTTTATACTGCGGCAGGTTCTGCTTGGCGAAAACCCTGCACATACGCCTCTCTGCAAAAACTTGCCTTTTATGCTGAGTTATTCAAATGTTTTTGCCCATTTGGGTTTTTTAAAAGCACTTTATTTTCTCTATAATTTTGTTCATTCCTCTAGTATTGCCTTTCTGTTTTAGCTTGAAAGCGCTTTTTAAGAACTGAACTCGCAGCCTTGAAAAAATATGCTTGGTGTGTTTAAAAGTGGACTTGTAACACCCCATTGCCCTTACTGGCCAATTTTTAATCTGAACAGGTTGTCCTTTTTTAAATTGGGCCATCTCAGTGGTCTTTTGTGAATTAAGTACTCACGGGGAGTCAACAGTCTAGTAAAAGAGTGGGTTGGGAGAGTTGAATGGAGTCTTGATGCCACAGTGCCCTTATAGATCTTGATTTTGGGTAAGTAATACCTTGTGTCTGGCTCACACACTTTCTCTTAACTAGTGATCTCCTCAGCTGATGTATCATCCAAGATTTGCTTGCTGTAAAAACAGCCATTGCCTGGTCAGGTGGGTTTTGTTTCCGGTCTCTTTAACTTGCTTTCTTATTTAAACGCAGGTTGCCAAATTCTTAACAATGGTTTCTCTATGCATCTTTAGCTTGCAGGGCAGGATTGCGCTGGAACGTGTAGCAACAGATTCTGTATCATTAGACAGAGAGAACTCAAGCTGCTTCTAGTCTTAATGCATTAATTTGAAGTCAAATAGTAGCAAGTGGTAGTAGTGTTTGCCTCTTGAGACATTCTCGCTGTTTCTAGGTTAAACTGGAAACCAAATCACTTGTGACCCTGTATTAAAATGGTTTGATTATTGAGAGTTGATACATGAATAGGCTGTGCTGCTACCTTTCTGCCTTGGAACAGACTGGGTGGGAGATGCCATAGATGGGACAAAAAGTAGACTGTGCTGAATACAGTTCAGTCAGTAGCACCACTTCTTTTCCGGCCAAAAGGTACATTGTTGGTGGCTCACTCTGCTTCAGATGAGCAAAATGGGCTCAACCATGTCCCTAAAGGCCATTGGAAACATTCATTTGTTTTAACTCCAGTGTTGGGGGTTCAGTTTCCATTTTAGATATGCAATTCCTAGATTCAGTGGCAAATTATTTTGAGATTCCCCCTCCACCCCTCTCTTAATGTTGGGGGTGCCACAGTGTGCCCTGTTCTGCCCCCCCCCAACAATTCCTCCATGCGTTCATTTGCCTGCCTTAATTCACAGCTAGCTGGGGCTAAAATCCCCAGGGTGGGTTTCAACTAACTAGTTCTGCTGTGGAAACCTGTGTAAGGACATTGCCAGCACAACAGGGCTTCCCATTCCCTCCTCCACACCCCCTGAATTTTGCTCTGAGGGGTCAGGAGAATCCTCAGAACAGCATGCGGGGGGGGGGGGGGTAGAAGAGAGGGGTCATTCTGTCCAACAAACTGAATGATTGCCATAACACTACATTAAATTCCTTCTCCAGACTAGAAATTTTTGGGGAGAAGCTTAGAAAAAGGATATACTGGAAGGTGGGAATGAGGTGAAGCTTCCTTCTCAGGCCATCACATCTTTTCTAGCCAGAGCAGCCTTTGTACTGGCATGGGGTTTTAAATCTCTGCAGGCCAAGAGCAGAAATCAGCAGGGGCCACAATGAGGCTTCCCATCAGCAGTGAGGTCTTAAGCAGCTTCCTTTCTTGATTGGTTGGAATTAGGTGAATTTTAACAACCTGAGAACCATCAAAGTCAATAAGAGAAAATCAAAGCATGGCTAATTAAAAGGGACTTCAGATAACTTGGTGCCACAGAGGCATCCGTACTTCATTTGTGGGGCAGGATGCAGAACTACAAGTCCTATCTATCCATATTTTTAAAAGGGCATGAGCTGATTCTTTTAATGAAATGTCCACTAGAAGGAGCTGTAGCTTAGTTTAAAACAATGAAGCTACATTGGAGGAGGTCTGTACAGCTCTCTGCACCCTTTCACCAGCTCCTTCCATATTGATACTGATGGCAGATGGCAGTAGAGGTGAAAAACAATTAAACAGAAGGCGTAAGTCCTTTTGAGAACAGAGGTCAAGGAAAGGTAGAATAACCGCTTTTGGAGCTACATCCATTACATAGGTCCCATATTGTCCTTTTTTTAAAAAAAAAAGAAGAAGTTGATTCTGGATTAATGCAGAGTCTCTAGCTTGGCTTGCAAAAGGTGGATCATAGACACACACACCCCATATGGTGGCTTGCTTCCTACAGGATGCTGTTGGAGTCACTGTGTCTGAACCAGGTCTCCTTGGTTATTTAACTTCCAGGATGTCCCTACATTATAATCAATATACACAGTTCCCCTTTACATTGAGGACAGGATGCACATCAGCTCCCAGCCTTTTGGCCATGCTCAGAAAAACTTCCTTTCAGGATTGTAGTCCTCAAAGTCTGGTGGTTTTAGGATGATTGTCTTCCTCTGGCCTGCCTCACTCTCCCCCCCCTCCAAATACTGCACCATGAGGAGCTGAATCAACTATCTGAATAATATAATGGCTTTAACTGACATTGGAAACGTGATTGGTTTATTAACAAGGGGGTTGGTGGGGAAAGAGGAGTTGCTTAATTAGTATTACTTGTAGCTTTAAGGTGTGCCTGGATATTGTTTGCTTTGGGAGTTGGGAGGTGATCCCTTGCTACACTTGCCTGAGCCCCTGTTCCTCCTCGCTCTTCTTTCCCTCCTCCCCTACTTCAGCCACCACCACGCACCCCCTCCTGTTCCCTCTGTGTGCCTCTAGCAAAGGAATCTTGCCACGAGGCAGATGCCCCATGGAAGAAAGACCTGACCCATGGGTTGTAGTCCACTGGGAAGCTTTCCTAACTAAAATAATCAGGATCTTTTTTGTGCAGCTCCTGTTAGCAGCCATGAAGTCTGCACAGGAGAACTTCCTGGTGGGTGTTCATTAATAAAGGGTAGTGATAATAATGTTGAGGCAGCATGTATGGCTGTATCTCTGCTTCTGGGAGTTCACTGGGGGAAGTCTTGCTTATCACAAGGGTGCTGTACATTACTAAGCTCCATCTCTAACTCCCCTAATTTCTGCTTTCATTGTACCTTGCCACTTCCTGGCATTGGAAGCCAAGCAGAAGTTTCACAGGCTGTGACGTAAACTCCGTTTTCCGTTATTCCACCTTTGGAGCCTTCTTGCTGCCCTTGGTGCTGATGGTCAGATTCCATTGGAACAAGACTTATCCAAACTTGTTGCTCTGTGTTATATTTATAAGTGTGCTTTTACGCTGCCTTCGTATTAGTTGTGTGCTGCTTATTTATTTTTGCAAGCTTTTTGGTGGGGGTTGTTTTAGTTTTGGGCTGGGATGTGTACACAAACGCAAAGGTGTTGAAGGAGGGCTGTCTGGCTTTGAAGACTGTTTGTGCCAGAATCTCACTGCACATGTTTGGCCCGGTTTTTATTTTTTTGTGGGATAATTTATATAGGCTTCCCACCAGCCCTGAACAAAGTTATTCAAAGAGCTAAAGCCGAAGAAACACCTTGTTCAAAATTATTTGAGTGAAAATTCAAGATATAAGGGTGTCCAATAATGTTCGTAGGCAGAAGATTTGGGATTACAAGAGTTGTGGTATTGAGCTGGACTTCTGTGTGGCTTTCATGAGAAAAAATCTCAGTGGATTGTGTTTCCCTTTCAACAAATAGGAGGTAGAGTGCCATTTTGATTTTCTCCCAGCGGCCCCAAAATGTGTGGAGTTTATCCTGTATATTTTCAAAGATTTGGAAGCTTAAATTTGTGTTCACCTGCTGAGAGAATGGAAGCATACGAGCTGCTTTCTTGTTAATCCAGCGCCTCTTTTGTAGATCTTGAAGCCTTTAACAATGTCCAGCCTATGTTCAGAGTCCAGCCTATGTTTATGCCCCTGGGACAAGTTTGCTTCATTCTTCTTCATAGCTTTGCTGACTCCAAATGGGGTCCAGTGGGGTCAGGGAGTCACCTCCAGCCAACCCAATTTACAAGTGAACTGAAAAGAAAACAGCAAGTAGATTGGGTGGCAAGAAGCTAGGCCATAGCCTTTGGAGTTCAATCTCTCCCCCCACCCTACCCCCCAATCTCCCTCCCTCTCATGAGATGTGTCATTCATAGTGCTATGTGCTTGAACGGGTCCGTCTTATTTAAAACATTTCTGTCTCATGTATGTATGCAACTTCTTTCCACTTTTGATCCCCTCTTAATGTGTAATCATTCAACTCAAATGGCCCCTTTTCTTCAAGGCCTCAGGCACTTTTGTCTCTCCTTGTTTTAAATCTGATGTGATAAAGGGATGAAAATCTAAATAAAGCAGTGCTGCTTGCTGATTTCATTCACAGCTGCTTTGGTGTGCCTGGTCAGCCCAGACAGAAACAATGGTGTTGGACAGAAAACAGCAGGTTTCCAGCCCTAGAGGCTCACAGGCAGATATGTGATGAGACAAAGGAGTGAACAGTTGGTAGACAACATATTATAAGTTGATACACACTAAAACAGCACAGATAAAAAATGTGGACCTGTGTTAAAAGTCAAAATGGGGAAATTCTTTTTTAAAATAAAAATCTGTACCAAGAAAATCTGAATCTGTTTACATGGAATAAACTTCTTCCAAGTAATTTATATAATTGCACTTTAGGTTCCTTGTTGGATTTCTTCCTGTCGTGCAGTTGTTTAAAAATATCAGAGCCAGCTTTTCCTTCCAACAGGGTGAAGTGACCTGCCTGAGGTGGTACAGGAAGTGGAAAGAATCTTATCTGTCGGATGGATGAAGGAAGGAATTGGTGTCTGAATGGTGCAACCAGACTTTAAAATATCGGCCATGGTGTGTTGGAAAGGCACCATTCGGCCCCCTGCTTCAGACAGCAGAAATGCCATAGGCAACACACAAGCTACAGATCTTTCGGCAGTGACAAACATGGCAATCCTAATCCTATCCAGGAAGGATTCAATATTTGATTTACAGTACTGTATATCCATACAAGCTTGGTAACTGGAGAGTTGAGCTGCCAGCAGCGAAACTATATTTTGTAGATGGCGAATACTTTGCTAGATTCTGTGGGTTGCGGAGAATAATTTGGCTCTGGTTGATACTGGACTGGATTGCAACCATAAGGAACAAAAGGACAGTGTTGTTAAACTTGCATAGAATCTATCATAGTTAACTGAACACCTACAGTTTATTAGTGAATTTGCTTAGGGAAACAATAGTACTCCGTGCATTACTAGGAAAAACCTGCTTAGATTGCCAACTGCAAACAGAGTAAGCATGGAAGGGTAGCTAAATAGAGATTGCTGTGGAGGTGAGACTGTGTTAGGAGGAAGTGTTAGGCACTGGGGAACACAGGCTATGTACCTGTATCTGCAAAAGACATGGGCTTTACTTGGAACAGTGAAACAAGGACGCTTAACATCAGAAAGGTCATTGTGCAGTTCTTAAATGAACTTCTGGTGGTAAGCCACCAGGAACTGTGTCGAATCTGATTCAGGATGACTTCATTCCATAGCAGTGATAGTGTAAATCAAGGGCGGGGAGCATGTAACCCAGGGGTGGCCAATGTGGTACCCTCCTGGTGTTCAACTACAACTCCCATCCTTCCTGGCCATGTTGTCTGGTGCTGTTGGGGTTGGAATCTAACAAAAACTGAAAGGAGCACAGGTTTCCTACCCTTGGTGTAAATGCTTCTAGTTCTCAGATTGGCATTAGGATAGAACTTGGCAACAAACACTAAGGAATGCCTTGTGTGTTTATATGCCAACGCGATGTACATATAATGTGCAGCTAGAATATTGCCTCAAATCTTGAGTCATTCCCAGGTCACACTGTTTCTCTATGGAGCTGTGATTCCAAAACGTGTCACGTCTAAAGTCCAACCCATCATTTACAGGGCGGAAAGAAAGTGCAAGCAAGAGCCCATATCTTGTCATAGCGCCATCTTTGATTTACTTATGGAAAGAGTAAACAGGACAGTTGTGTGGTGCTGATAATGCCAAGGATACATGTTCAATCTCCATATGGGACAGCTACATATTTCTGTATTGCTGGGGGTTGGGCTAGATGATTCTCAGGGCCCCTTCCCTTGAGTTCAGAGGATTGTGCTTCTAGCAGACCTTGGCTCACTTTGTGTGGGCCTCAGCTGTTTTATGGAACCAAATTTTCCAAAACAGTCAAACCTCGGTTCTGGGACAGCTCCGTTTTCAAATGTTTTGGCTCCTGAATGCCGAAAAACTGGAAGTAAATGCTCCGGTTTTCAAATGTTTTTCGGAACCGAAACATCTGACGTGGCTTCCGCTTGAGTTCAAGAAGCTCTTGCAACCAATCAGAAGCCGTGCCTCAGTTGTTTTAATGTTTCGGAAGTTGAATGGTCTTCCGGAATGGATTACGTTTGACTGTAGTTACTTCCATGCTGACTGCAAGATGAAGCCAAGCAGGCAGAAGGTAGGAATTATGTAAAATTGCGAGGATAAGATCGTTTGCAAGTCCCAGAGTTGCTGCCATCATGGTGATATTGGCTTCTCCGACAGTGGTCCTAATGAAGTCTGGACACCCAATTTCCAGCTCCAGCATTTGTCCCAATTCACTAACCTCTCTAGATCAGACTACAACACACTATATGTGGGATTGCCTCTGAAGACAGTTCAGAAAGTTCATCTGGTGCAGAATTTGGTAGCCAGGTTTCTCACTGTAGTAAGATGGTTTGAGCATATTACACCAATCCTGGCTCAACTGCACTGGCTGCCAAGTAGTTTCTGTACCCAATTCAAAGTGCTGGTTTTGACTTATAAAGCCCTGAACCGTTCTGGACCACATAAACAGTTCATCATCTGAGACCCTTCTTTGCGTACCTATTCTATGAGAGGTCTGGAGGGTGGCAACATGAGAACAGGCCTTTTCTGCAGCGGCTCCACATTTGTGGAATGCAAAGGGAGGTTTGGCTGGTGCCTTCATTATACATCTTTAGGCACCAGGCAGAAACTGTTCTCTTTTACCAGGCCTTCGGCTAATTAAACAACCTGTGGCTTTTAAACGTGGGGTGGGGTGATAGTTTTTGACTCTTACTATGTTACGTATTTTTGTAGTTTTATATTGTAAAACTGCCCTGTGATCCTCGGATGAAGGGCAGTATAGAAATAAATAATAATAATTAATAAAACCTCAAAGGTAAAGAGCAAGCTGTATTGTGAACTGGGGTTCACCCCTTTTATGAACTACAGGGTCAGTCCTAGAACACCATGCAAAGCAGAGTCTGTGAAAAGTTGCCTTCCTGCTACTCCTGAGAAACAGGTAACTAGGCTACGCACTGAAGCTCCAGGCAGAGCTTTGGGAGCCAAAGAGGATGTCCCTTCCAGGAAGATTTCAGCCCTGGCCTGGCACCTCCCTCTCTGTAACTGGCTGTTGGTAATAGGAAGAAGCAACGCGAGAGCTGGCAAATAGTAAAGGGCACGAACCTCTTCCACACCGGAGCTTAAGGTTGGTGATACTAAAGCAAACAAAGCGTTCAATGATCGGTTGTTATGAGAAGCTACGGAACTGAAATTTCCGTCATCGAACTGGATGACCGCTCTTTTTTGTTGTTGTCTTTTTGTATTCATCATAGCATTGTACACAACAACACACAAAACACTTTGCAAACAGAGTAGTTGGCACAGCCAAATCCCAGTGACAGTTTCTCGGGGTTTGCGTAAGGACTTGTGGTAGGTCTCTAATCACAAACAACTAAACGGAGTAGGAATTGTCCAGGATTTGTCATTTGCTGCTGCAGCAAATGATTAGGATTATATTGTTGGCATCCCTCTGTCTCGAGAGACAATGGAGTCAAGCCACTGCATGAGCAGTAGAAGAAGAAGAAGAGTTTGGATTTGATATCCCGCTTTTCACTACCCGAAGGAGTCTCAAAGCGGCTCACATTCTCCTTTCCCTTCCTCCCCCACAACAAACACTCTGAGGTGAGTGGGGCTGAGAGACTTCAGAGAAGTGTGACTAGCCCAAGGTCACCCAGTGGCTGCATGTGGAGGAGCGGAGACGCGAACCCAGTTCACCAGATTATGAGTCTACCACTCTTAACCACTACACCACACTGGCTCTCAGTACCGGTGACGTCCCCGGGACACAAGCCTGGGCAGTGTTCATGGAGGTCCTGGGCTGCCCAGATGACAGGACCCCCCTCTCAGCCTCGCTGATGTGGTCCAAAAGAAAGCAGAGCAATATGTTTTGCACCAGCTTGGCTGCAGGAGTTCCTGGAAGGAGGCATACAAAGCATCATCCAACTGCCTTAGGGACTCCACTCTGGATTTGTGTAGGGTTTACTGCTTAACCTTTTCTTTTCCTGAAGATATCTTGCAAGGCAGCGGAGAGTTAGGATCAGAGTTTTCTTTCCCCCAGATGGGCTCCCTTCCCAGGTTGACATGCCCCATCTGCCCCTCAGGGCCATGTGCACACCTTATTTAAAAGAATAGCCAAGGGCGATATAGGTAAAGGGACCCCTGACCATTAGGTCCAGTCTCGGACGACTCTCGGGTTGTGGCACTCATCTCGCTTTACTGGCCGAGGGAGCCGGCGTACAGCTTCCGGGTCATGTGGCCAGCATGACTAAGATGCTTCTGGCAAACCAGAGCAGCGCACGGAAACGCCGTTTATCTTCCCACCGCAGCTACTTGCACTTTGACGTGCTTTCGAACTGCTAGGTGGGCAGGAGCTGGGACAGAGCAACGGGAGCTCACCCCGTCGCGGGGATTGGAACCACCGACCTTCTGATCGGCAAGCCCTACGCTCTGTGGTTTAGACCATAGTTCCACCCATGTCCTTAAGGGACATGTATGCAATATGTATGCAATACATAATACATGTATGCAATATGTAAATAATTCCATATATACAACATATATTTAAAGCACATCCACCCCTGCAAGGATCCTGGGAATTGTAGTTTACACCTCAGAGAGATGCATTCCCAGTACCCTTAACAAACTAGCCATCCCAGCATTACTTTTTTTTTGAGGAGGTGTTCTTTAAATGCATGGTGCGCATGTGGGATTAATTACGTATTGCGTACATGTATATCATATCAGCTATCAGGATGCCCCCCCCCCACGCTTCATTCCTTCTATTTTTAGGTATCGCCCTGTCAACTTGCCTGTCTCTATGCATACCCACACCTTGAAGGCGGGGCTGGATGCGGCTTTTTGCCACCAAAAACAGCCCCGTCTCTAATTCTGGCAGTTAAATATTACGTCAGCACAGGCAATGGGACCTTGTCCTCCATTGGACCCGAGAGCAGGCTAGTTTAGGGAAGGTATGGCAGGCTGGGAAAGCAGCTGAGGGGAGGGCTTAGAAGGAAACGCCAGAGCAGAAACAGTTACTGCTTCCCTCTCTTCAGCCACCTGAGGTGACTACCTTATTTTGGCCTAATTGTGGGGCCAGGCCTGTGTTGCCACTGTGGATAGTGCTACTAAATGGGGGGTGGGGGCACTTGCCAAGGCCTCAATGGCTGTAAGGGCAATTGAACTGAGAGTGCCACAATTTAAGCTTGCATGAGACACCCGCCACATAACTTTGGAGGCAGCCTGGGCCTCTTCTCATTTCTGAGTGACCTGCGTGAGCTGAGGGGATTCCCCCAAATCCTGGAACCTGCGTAAAAAATCTCACACCAGAATAAACGGGTCTCTAGAATGTCACAAAATTGTACCCAGGAAGGCAAGGCGCTCATGTATAACGCAGGTTACCATTTCAGCCCACGTGTCTGAGGTAGGATCCTGTGTCTACCTCGGACTGCTCGAGATCTGGTATTGCTACATGCTCCCCTTTTACCCAAGTGTTGAGAAGCCGCCACGGGTGGCACTTACTGGAGTTCCTTTGGGTTGGAAAGCGTTGGCAATTTGCAACATTTGCTTTGTTTACAGCTATGCAGGCGGAACAGTGAAAGCAAACAAGCGCCCCTACGCAGATCCCCAGAGAGGACAACGTGCAGAAATGCAACAGGTCAAGTTTTCCTCCATTATTTGCCATCTATGAGTTCCTCAGAGTTGTTTCTCGTGTTTCTCTTTTCCTTCTATGACACACTTCCATTACTGGGGGAGGATGGGGGTCCCTGAGGGCTGGAGGGCTGGGTGGTTTGCCAAAACTGGCAAGACCCACTGCACCGTGATCTCTGCCGCCCTCACTTGGCACAGAAGCTCAGAGGCAGAGAAAGAGCTCTTGGTGTATATGTCATCCAAAATATTAAGTCCTATGGTGCTGGAGGAGACTCTTGAGAGTCCCATGGACTGCAAGAAGATCAAACCTATCCATTCTTAAAGAAATCAGCCCTGAGTGCTCACTAGAAGGACAGATCCTGAAGTTGAGGCTCCAGTACTTTGGCCACCTCATGAGAAGGGAAGACTCCCTGGAAAAGACCATAATGTTGGGAAAGATGGAGGGCACAAGCAGAAGGGGACGACAGAGGACGAGATGGTTGGACAGTGTTCTCGAAGCTACTAACATGGGTTTGGCCAAACTGCGAGAGGCAGTGAAGGATAGGGGTGCCTGGCGTGCTCTGGTCCATGGGGTCACGAAGAGTCAGACACGACTGAACGACTGAACAACAACATGGGAGGTGCCTTGCCTCAAGACTACCACAATCATGGAGCCGGCACTGATGATAATATTTACTGTCTTAATGTCAAGGGTCTGGGCAGCAGTTCTAAGTGGAACGACATGACTGTCAGTAGGCAGGGAATTAGTTCTAATGGCATGGGTGTGATGTTTCTTTTCCCAGCTGGGTTAGACCTCATGACATGCATGAGACAAGGCTGCCTATTGCTTCCATTTACTGGTGTGCTCAGCTCTGCTGTCAAACCACAACTCTGGGGAATCTCTGGGAGCCAGGACTCTCGGGTTCTAGATCCAGCAAGGTGAGTGGAATTGATTCTATTAACGGGATCACAGTAATGGTCACACACTTTCCCCCCTTTAGCACTTCCACAAAAAGGGATTAAATGTCCAAATTATACCCTGCCATGCACATCTGCAGTGGAAAGCTTCACTGCTTTCGTTTTGGAGCAAACTAGAACCCCTGCTTAAATGGAGCCATTTTTGTTGATGAAGGAGGCCATTTTTGCTTAAATGTGTTTGCCCAGCTGCATGGAATACAAAATGACTGGCAGCTTTTTTTGGTGGGGGGAATTCTTCTTGAGGAGGCAGAAGTGGAAGGAGGTGGGCCAGCCCCCTAGCTGCCCCTGAGTGGTCTCTTGAGAAAACCAAGGTTACAGCAACAGCTCCTTCTGCAAACCTCTGAATTCACAACGGTGGAGCCAGTCTGTACTTGTGACGGAGCTGTATTCATCCCAGTTGCGAATCTCTGCGATGGAATTTCACACAGGATTGGTGGGTGAGAAGCATGGAATCTCAGTTTGTTCCTGAGGCTTATTTGTTCTGGAACAAGAGGCCTGACTCTGAGAGAAGGAATCTAGGAAGGCCTGTTTACTTTCTGCCTGAATCCCTGTCTCTTCTCGCTATAGAGAACAAGCCCTGACGAGATCCTATTTGCCTCCCAAGAACTGGGATACAGTAATATTCTAGGTTCCTCTCTTGAATTTTCCGAGGCATGCACTCCCCACAATGTCTCCAACCCCATCTAGGACACTCCTCCTCCTGTCCGAGAGCTCCAACCCAAGAGCTCTACCCCTTCTGGTTTTATCCTCATAATCCTGTAAGGTAGGTTGGTCTGAGAGTTCATAACTGGGCACCACGGTCACCCAGTTAACTTCACAGCTGAGTGAGGATTTGAACCCTGTTCTCCCAGGCCCAAGAGATCAGTTTCTGAGTAGACTTTAGCATTTCACTTTCTGGAATGAATCATAGAATCATAAGAGTTGGAAGAGACCACAAAGGCCATCCAGTCCAACCCCCTGCCAAGCAGGAAACACCATCAAAGCATTCCTGACAGATTGCTGTCAAGCCTCCGCTTAAAGACCTCCAAAGAAGGAGACTCCACCACACTCCTTGGCAGCAAATTCCACTGTCAAACAGCTCTTATTGTCAGGAAGTTCTTTGTAATGTTTAGGTGGAATCTTCTTTCTTGTAGTTTGAATCCATTGCTCCGTGTCCGCTTCTCTGGAGCAGCAGAAAACAACCTTTCACCCTCCTCTATATGACATCCTTTTATATATTTGAACATGGCTACCATATCACCCCTTAACCTTCTCTTCTCCAGGCTAAACATACCCAGCTCCCTAAGCCGTTCCTCATAAGGCATCGTTTCCAGGCCTTTGACCATTTTGGTTGCCCTCCTCTGGACACGTTCCAGCTTGTCAGTATCCGTCTTGAACTGTGGTGCCCAGAACTAGTGGACACAGTATTCCAGGTGAGGTCTGACCAGAGCGGAATACAGTGGTACTATTACTTCCCTTGATCTAGATGCTATACTCCTATTGATGCAGCCCAGAATTGCATTGGCTTTTTTAGCTGCTGCATCACACTGTTGACTCCACTTTGCTGGAGATGCAAACAGAGTCCACATCCACCCCTTTCAACTTCTCCTCCCTCCTAATAGCACACCCGTTCCAAGAGAGAATCTAGGGGAAACTATCCCCTTGATTCTCTCTTTCTCTGTCCGCTGAGATCTGAACCTACACCCTGCTCAGATCTGAAGGCAGAGCAGCTCAGGAATCCTCCTGCCCCTGCCTTTTCTGGCTTCAAAAGCTTGCACAGATGCTTTCGATCAGATGTGTGCAAGCTGTCGAAATACTTTCCCTTGGGACTCTCCAATTCACAGCGAAGCTTGGCGCGTAACTTTCCTGCAGAGGAAAAGCAGAACTGCCCCTCCTGCCAGAGGAACTGCAAGTAGCAATGATGCTGCTGACTCCTGGTGGGAAAGTTGCCAGTGTTCATGGCAGGGAATGCAAAAGCAGTGAGAACAGTTGGGCCAGCATCTCACAGCATGATCCACCATTTGGGCGAATGAAGATCAGCACTGGGTCCCTAAGTGGCTTGCGGTGGTCTTAAGGGGGCTGTATGTTCTAAACCAGGCATGTCCAACAGGTAGATTGCGATCTACTGGTAGATCACTGGACGTCTGCGGTAGATCACTGGTAGATCATTGTTGTTGTTGTTGTTCAGTCGTTCAGTCGTGTCCGACTCTTCGTGACCCCATGGACCAGAGCACGCCAGGCACGCCTATCCTTCACTGCCTCCCGCAGTCTGGCCAAACTCATGTTAGTCTCTTTGAGAACACTGACCAACCATTTCATCCTCTGTCGTCCCCTTCTCCTTGTGCCCTCCATCTTTCCCAACATCAGGGTCTTTTCCAGGGAGTCTTCTCTTCTCATGAGGTGGCCAAAGTACTGGAGCCTCAACTTCAGGATCTGTCCTTCTAGTGAGCACTCAGGGCTGATTTCCTTGAGAATGAATAGGTTTGATCTTCTTGCAGTCCACGGGACTCTCAAGAGTCTCCTGGCTCCCCCCAAAGAAGATGAACAACTGTGGCTCCCATAAAAAAACTCAGCATTTTACCTCCTCCTTGAAAAAACTCAACAACTTTGACCTGAACCCCCAAAAAGGGGGTAGATCACTGCCAGTTTTTAACTCTGTGAGTTGATCGCAGTCTCTTGGGAGTTGGCCACCCCTGTTCTAAACGATCCCCGTTTCCCAGGCGCAGTTCTTGCCTTCCAGTTTCTAGAGGGGTAGACATTTTCAGCTTATTGCAGGAAAAAAGTCTTGTTGCATCTGAAAGACTGACAAGATGCTTATGGCATAATACAGTGGTTCCCAATTAGCTGAGTACTACAGAGCCCCTGTTTTTCAAAAGCCAAGCCATGGACCCCCTACTTTTGAAAATTTTGAAATCTCTATGGTATTTTTTGTTATCTGAATGGTGCAACAGACCCCCTGAGGTCCGCAGATGACCACTGCCATAATACATTTATTAGTTTTTAAGGTGCCACCACAGAACTTACTGATAATTCCTTCTATTCAAGTACAGGATTGTACAAACTTTAGGCATGTAGAATCTTTGTTTTTTTACTAGAAGCCAACATCCACCAACTGGAGCCATATGCAAAAAACAAACAAACACTTAGAATTAAATAATTGTTTCTTTTTAAATGTTTAATATTCATTGGATTTTTTAAAAAACCACAATATAGTTGTTTTCTAATAGGATTTTTATTCTTTTATAACAAGAAAAGGAGTTAAGGTACAAAAACAAAGAGCTGGACTGGAACTCCTTCCACACAAAATCCCCTGCTGGTTATGAAAATTTGCCAGCAAGTTTGTGCAAATCTCTCATAAAATACATATTTTAATGCAATTATGGCCTAACAGGCTTTGGCAAGCAATTTCCCCCAATATAGGCATTTTTGGATGCACTGTTTGATTAGATGCAAATATGGACATTTTTACAAACTAAGGCAGCTTAAGTAAAAAAAACTCTACTGGGCACAACCCACAAACCTCTTTTGAATTCCAGCCTTTGTGAGACCCAAACAAATAGCTTCTTGCAGCACTTTAAAGAAAAAAAAAGTTATTATGGCATAGGTTTTTGTGGACCAGAGTCCACTTTCTCAGATGCATGAATATATTTCTGTTTTGACGGCTGTCAGAGGAAGGCATGCCTTTCAGAGTGTGCACATACAGCTTGTAGTTTTTAAACAGTTTTAAAAACTCTGCTCTAACAATAACAAAAGGGTCTAGGTTTGCGATGACTTGCAACAATCTATGCTCTGGGAATGACACTTAGACTTGTGCTGAAATGAGTGCTGGGAGAGAACATTCTCAATATTTGAGGAACGTATGTGAATTCCCCCATCCCCCATTTCAATTATATTTCTACTCTTGGCATGTGGTTGCCAGGTCTCCTCATCTCCAGTATAAGCGCCTCTTTCATAAGCATGAATTGTAGAAATGTGTTGTATGGAGCAATTCTTTCCTAGGGATCAGTGGTTGTAACTTTAGGAATGTTCATAGTGGTGTTGCCCAGACAGTCATAACATGGTGTTTATGACACAGATATTGTAAGGAAATAATAATAATAATAATAATAATAATAATAATAATTTAATTTCTATCACTCCCAGCCACTCTGGTCTGCTTGCAACATATATAAAAACACAACAAACCTTGTGTGGTTGTTGTTATTCCTTTGTATTTGTATCTGCGAAAGGTTTTTAAATTCGTTGTGAAATTGTTAAATCTAAATAAAGTTGATATTATAAAAAAAATTAAAAAACACAACAAAACATTAAAAAACCCATACAAGCAACGAACAAACCAATGAATAATAGAAATCAACAACAACAGTTTACATTTATACCCAAATTTAAATAACCGCCAACCCCAACTAAACATTTAACCAACACCAACCCAAATATTCTTTATGTGGCTGTGCAGAGAGAGGAGCCTCTAACTCTCCATATGTTGACCATTAACGCTAGAGATCCAGAAAACTTGGTCCTGTGCATCTTTTCATTAAACCAGAGTAAAAAGGGCACTATATAAATAGGAACGTAAGAACAAACAGCCAGCTCAGCCAATGCACCATCCATTCCAGCATCCTGTTCTCACAGATTCCTATAGGAAGCCCACAAGCAAGACCTGAGCACAACAACATCTTCCTCACCTGCAATTCCCAGCAGCTGGTAATCAGAACTATCCTGCTTCCAATGGTGGAGGCAGAAAACATCCATCAGATAGATAGATAATACTTTATTCGGCTATAAGCCCACAAGGAAAAACAAATCAATCAATAAAAACAGCATTTTACATTCTAAAATATCAACTAAAATATTTCAACGCATAATCTCCTTCGCATTACTTACAATCTCTAGATGTACCGTATTATGGCCTTAAAGATAAAGATGGAGCATAGAGTTTACTAGATTTTTAATAGTCATGAAGTCTTTTATATGAAAGAACTGAAATCAGGAATCTGGCAACCTGTAATGTTCTATAAGAGTCAATGTTCTGGAGTAGATAAGCTAGATGCAATTCAGGTGGTTTAGCAACAGTTTCCAGAATGATTGAACTCAGAATCCTTGATCCGGGAACAATGTATAAAGGGCAAATTAACAAGATATGGTAAAGGGATTCTATTGATTTGTTATCACATGCGCATAAAACAGAGGTTTTACCGTTAGAAAATCTATTGCTCAGAACATTTGAGGGGAACACATTAAATCTGGCAACATCCATCAGAGTTAGTAGCCACTGATGGCCTTATCCTCCATGAATCTGTCAACTTCTCTTTCAAAGCCATCCAGGATGGTAGACATCACTGCTTCTTATAATTCCCTAGTTCAGCTATGTGCTGTGTGATGTGTAGTGATTTCTTTTCTCTGTCCTGAATCTTTGAAAAACCTTCATTGGGTGTCCACAAGTTCTGGTGTTATGAGAGAGGGCGAAAAATGTCCCCCCCCCTTTCTCCATACAATGCTTATTACCAGAGGCGTAGGAAGGTCAGGTGGTACCCAGTACGGAAAATTTCTTGTCACCCCCCCCCCCATTGATTTCCTCCCCTGCAAAAATGGTTTTACGTTATTTCATATTTTCTTACAAAGGAATAATAACAAGCAATAATAATAATAAAACTTTTATTTATATCCCACCCTCCCCGGCCGAAGTCGGGCTCAGGGTGGCTAACATCAGATACATAACATTGGTATAAAATCAAACAATAATTAAATTACCTCCTAAAAACATCTCAAAATCAAATTAAAGTCTAATTAGATGGCTTTTCACAGGGTTAGGGTTGGGAACAGTAAGTGCTCCACTGAACTGAAATTTCAGCCTTCACGACATAGGAAAACAGCCAAGTGAACAGCTATTTTGGTGGAGGAGGGTCAAGATATTAACCGATATGCATGAAATTTCATATATAGCTATATAATCCCTAGTATAGTAAGATAAGACCTTTGGAGCAGGCATTTAAAACAAAAGTTTTTAATGAACCGCCCTAGTAGGGCAGTAATTGTTCCTTGATAATTTGTCACCCCCTCTGTTATGGAACATGGGTGGGTCTGCCCCTTATGCCCCTGCTTATTACTAAATCATTGCGTTGGACAGGACCTCATCTGGTCTCGTTTCCTGCTGATGCAGCAAGTCTGCTGCTACGGCATCCCTGATGCTTAAAAACATCCAGTCTCTGCTTTAAAACTTCCAGTGAAGCAGAGCCCTTCCCACTTAGTCTGCTCCACCACCAAACAGCTCAGACAAGCAGAAGGTTCTTAGTAAGTTTTTTTTTGAAATCCCCTTCCTTGTAACTTGAACAGGTTGATTTCAGCCCATCCCTCTGGAACCACAGAAGCCAGATCTGTTGCAGTGACTCTCAGTGGTTAATCATGCAATGCAAAAGTGCAAAGCCTGGGAGCTTCGATTCTACATGCAACAGTGGTCTGTAGTTACTGAGTATAATAAAAAGTACTCTTTATATGCTCAGAGACAATCCCTTTCTCAGTGTATTCCAGAACTCAGTCCCTGTAAGTCCAGGCTCACATTGTCCTTGATTCCGTATATACCACTTTGGGGCGAGAGCACTCAGATCTGTTTGTGGGGATAATTCCCCTGGTGTTTGACAGAGCAAGGGTTTCCAGTCATGTTTCTTTGGAGTCTATGCAAGGTCACACCAGGCCATTGCCAGTGCAGAGCATTACACCTTCAGACGCCCCGCCGTTCATTGCAAACTAATCAATGAGGAGGCGGGTGCCCTGGGCTTGACAATTTGGAGGGAACCTGGAATTTTGAATGAAAGAGATTCTTCTGTGTGCAGCAGCGGCAGCAAGAGAGGAAGTGGGAGTGCAGCTCCCCGCAGGGTTGGGACATGCCTGTGGTTGGCTGATTTTGTTATCTCCTTGCTCTGCTTCTTGGGAAAGGCCCCGTGGGCAGCAGCTGCAAAGGGAAGGGAGCCTTGGCTTGCCAAATATTAACTGCCTTACAGGCAGGGCTTAATTGGAGTTTGGGTTTACCAGGGTTCAGCCCCAGAATGTGACTATAATGAGGCTGAGGCCTTGAAATGTGTGAACAGGAGAGAAGGAAGTGTCCCAGACTGTGCACGGCATTCTTCTGGCCCTCTTTTTAGTGAAAAAAAAATATTTTTATTAGTTTTATTAGTTAATTTATTAGTATCATTAGGTTGTACACAATAAACATAACCATTCCAAAAAAAGAGAGGTTCTTTCGAACCTTCAGACCTCCTTCCCTCCCTCCATGGGTTCCATTTCTGAATCCCCCCCCCCATCTTTTACTGTAATCCATCTATTATATAATCATAGTAACCAAAGTTCATTCAACTTTACAAGTGTCATTGTTTTCCTGCCAATGATTTCAACTGCCTACAGTGGTCTTTCAGATATATTAAAAAGTTGTTCCAGTCTTTTTAAAAAAATACTTGGTCTTCCTGGTTTCTGATCTTTCCTGTCAGTCTTGCCATTTCTGCGTACTCCATCATCTCGGTCTGCCATTCTCCTCTGGTTGGTACTTCTCCTTTCCATCTCTGGGCCACAAGTATTCTTGCTGCCGCCGTTGCATACATAAACAGAGAGCCAGCAGTGGTGTAGTGGTTAAGAGCGGTAGACTCGTAATCTGGTGAACCGGGTTCGCGTCTCCGCTCCTCCACATGCAGCTGCTGGGTTACCTTGGGCTAGTCACACTTCTCTGAAGTCTCTCAGCCCCATTCACCTCACAGAGTGTTTGTTGTGGGGGAGGAAGGGAAAGGAGAATGTTAGCCGCTTTGAGACTCCTTTGGGTAGTGATAAAGCGGGATATCAAATCCAAACTCCTCCTCCTCCACCACCTCCTCTTTATCTTATTTTGGTAGTTCCTTACCTATAATACCTAACAATAAAAAAGCCTCTGGTTTTTTAGCAAAAGTTTTCTTGAATATTTTCTTTAACTCATTATATATCATTTCCCAGAAAGCTTTTACCACCCCACATGACCACCAATCTTCTTACCCTCCTGCTACAGCATTGCCATGCTCACCCACCATGCACCTGAGGCTAGGTATAATGACCTTTTCCCACTCCCTATTTATCTTTCATGCAGGGTTGGGTAATGTTGTGGAGCAGAAAGATAAATTCAAGCACCGGGTAAGATTCACCTCCTTTTCTCCCATTGAATGATTTATTGTTACAGTTCTCAACCAGCACACAGATATGTACATAAAAACAATCCAATATACATTCTAAAATATAAACTATGAATACGAACTTTAAACTTTAAAATTTTTAGATAAGAGAAGATGTCACTACTTTAAAGGGTGGACTACAGCTGATTATAGCACAGGTTTGTCTTTAGCTCTGTCCTGAAGTTATATGGGTACTGCTAACTTGTTGTTGTTCAGTCGTTCAGTCGTGTCCGACTCTTCGTGACCCCATGGACCAGAGCACGCCAGGCACGCCTATCCTTCACTGCCTCCCGCAGTTTGGCCAAACTCATGTTAGTAGCTTCGAGAACACTGTCCAACCATCTCATCCTCTGTCGTCCCCTTCTCCTTGTGCCCTCCATCTTTCCCAACATCAGGGTCTTTTCTAGGGAGTCTTCTCTTCTCATGAGGTGGCCAAAGTATTGGAGCCTCAGCTTCAGGATCTGTCCTTCCAGTGAGCACTCAGGGCTTGATTTCCTTCAGAATGGATAGGTTTGATCTTCTTGCAGTCCATGGGACTCTCAAGAGTCTCCTCCAGCACCATAATTCAAAAGCATCAATTCTTCAGCGATCAGCTTTCTTTATGGTCCAGCTCTCATTTCCATACATCACTACTGGGAAAACCACTGCACTATTAACAGCTACTAAATGCTACCGCATGATCGTAGGCCTGTCAACAAATGCCGAGACATGTGCACATATATTAGCTGAGAGACGGACGGACGCCTCCCATGTGTCTTCGCGAATCCGGCATTTCTCATTATTCACCCTACTTTCAGGTCACACCTTGTATAAAAATCAAAGCAACCTAATAAAAACCTGAGAAGTAATAAACCGAAAACAATTCAATCAGATGAAACAATACAACATTTTAAGAGCCTGGGCAAAAAGAAACCTGTCGTAACCTGCCTCCAAAAAGGTGTACAATAGCAGCACCAGTCTTGCCGCCATTGGGAAAGCATTCCAAAGATGGGCCACCAGCATCGAGAAGGTCCTGTCTTTCTCAGCGCACAACACAACTTTCCTACAGATAGAACTTGGGAGAGGACCTCACCCAAATGAATTGCATGGCATTGATGTTGCTTGTTTATTACAATGATTTCAGGATACAGATCCTTGCAAGGCAGCTCACAAGAAACATTAAACTACAGTACAGTACGGTGGTACCTTGGTTCTCAAACTTAATCCGTTCCGGAAGTCTGTTCCAAAACCAAGGTGCACTTTCCCATAGAAAGTAATGCAAAATGGATTAATCCGTTCCAGACTCTTAAAAACAACCGCTAAAACAATTTCAACATGAATTGTTAAATTTAACATGAATTTTTCCATCTAACGAGACCATCGATCCATAAAGTGAAAGCAGCAAACAATGTACTGCAATCACACAATCAATTCATCAGTAGCTGAACTGGGTTCCACACAGTCGCAAAAAAGCAAAATAAATAGCAAAAACCTCAGCGTAACACTCAAAATAGAGCATGTTCGGCTTCTGAAAAAAGTTTGCAAACCAGAATACTTACTTCCAGTTACAAACTTAGTTGGTCTCTTCAAGGTGCTACTGGAAGGAATTTATTTTATTTTATTTTGTTTTGACTTACTTCCAGGTTTGCAGTGTTTGAGTTCCAATGGAGTTCCAATTTGTTCAAGTACCAAGGGGTTTGAGAACCAAGGTACCACTGTATGTTTTTAAAAAATGCATACATGCTATAAACACCAGGACCTTTCCCCCAGGGCAGTTGGTTGTAAAGTGGTTCTGCAAAGCTGGAGTGGGAGTTGAGCTGGAGCATGTTTTGATATTATTGTGATGGCTGCATTGGGCTTTGGGGGACTTTGGCTTTTGTGTGACACCTATTCCATTGTGCAGAGGACCAGGGTGCTCCCTTTTCACTGCCAGCAGCCTGTAGCAACTGGTCCTGCGAAAATCCTGTCCAAGTAGCCACCCCTTGCCAGCCAATGATGGAGACTTGCTAACAGCTTTGAGCAGAAATTTCCATTCTTTGCACGGGTCAAAAGTAAAAGACATTTTGCTTGGGGTTACCATATTTCAAAAATTCCCGACATCGGCAAAGTTGTTGAGCTTTTGGGGGAAACCTAGCCCCAAAATAGTGATTTTAAGCAGTTTCCACTGCTTTTTTTCATCACGTTGCTATACATCCGGGTTTCCCCTGACATTTTGCCAATTTGGCAAAATCCCCGACGCCATTTTTACGCCCGAAAACCAGGACGTGGGACTTTCCTGACGTATGGCAAGCCTAATTTTGCTGCTTGAGGAAAAGGACAAGATGCCCCTTGCTTGCCCTGCCATTCCAACTAGACAGGCAATTTAATCTGATTTGCATGCCACCAACAGGATAGCATCCTGCATCACACCCGAGGGCAGAAATTTTATATGCAGCTCTGAGTGGCATAACAGAGGGCTGCTGCTGCCACCCCACTCTCCTATCTGCCACCGGAGGCCACTGCTAACGGCAGGCCAGGCCCAAAGGGCATGATGCTGTCACAGTTAAGCACTTTAAAGCAAGTTTCTAACACCTATGGCTGCAAAACATATTGAAAGCACATGAGTAATCCTGTACCTGCTCATATCTCAGAAACCAGGAGAGCGGAGCCACCAGGGGCAAGGCTTCAGGGTTCACCATAGCCCTGGGCCTATCTGAATGGTTTTTAAACTCTAATATATTAAGCAAAATAGCTAAAATCACTTTTAAAAAAGCAAATTGGCATAATTTATAAGTCTGCTGGCAGCCTTGTAACTGCCGTTGCTCAGGAATTTGAAGAAAAAAAAAAAAAGCAGTGCAGTTTTGAAAAATGCAATCCACCAACTTGATTCAAAATGGCATCTAATTGTGCAAAGTATGCTTAGAATCTCTTAAGAGCTGTTGAAACGCAGAGTGAACAGACAGACAAAATATTCCTAAATCTACTATAGATTGCCGAGCTCACTTTTTCTTGGTGACAGGATTTTGTCTTCGGAAGGGCACTCTTTGCACAGCTTTGGCTATAACTAGATGGAACGGTAGCTGAAAAAAGCCTGCCATTATCACGCCTTCCCCGAGCTCATAGCACTTGAAGGAATATGGCAGAGCTGCCTCACATTAAACTTTGTGGCCCAGAGAGGCAGCAGTGTCCAATGGTCAGAGCTGGCCCCCACGGATTCCCTGGGAGAGCCTGGCATCCTCCAGTTACCGTTGGCTCGCTCCACGCGTCACACTAACAATCCCCAGGCCTTTGGAATCCCAAGCTGCTTTAGAGGAACAGTTTATAATTACACCTAATTAGCAAGGGGGCATAATTATAGTCATTGTCAGGCACAAGCCTGTTTAAAGGCAAGCGCTGGGAGGAATATGGAAATGGAAGAGGAGGACTGTTCGGAGTCTTGGCTGCAGCTGAGCTGGGAAAGAGGCCCTTATACAGTATAGACCCGGAAGTTCTGGATACACACACACATATAGTAAACAGCACAGAGAACAGCAGTGTTCCCTCATAGCTAGCCTCTTTTCAGTGCCGTATTTAAGTATAAGCTAAACAAGCTATAGCTTAGGGCCCCACTCTCTTGGGGCCCCCAAAAATATTAAAGGAAAAAACGACCTGGATGTACTTTTCCAAAATATAAGATAAACAAATAAAACCAACATACAGCAACAGTGTTTTGTGTTGTGTAGGCTTCTGTGATGTAAGTAATGGGCCCCGTCTGCTCCCTAAAATATCACTGGTTTGCTCATTTCTATATAAAGGGTGCCTACATTCTGCATGGACCGGTTGCATGGCAACATGTGCAAATGGCTTTAGATACCTATTAGGTCCATAAATTACTATAAAGCATATATTCCAACACAAAAAGCGACAATTTGTTGTTGACAAAGGACAGGTGGACATATAAAGGGCCCCATTACCTTCAGTAGCTTAGGGCCTCATCAAACCTAAATCTGGCCCTGCCTCTTTTCCAAATCTAGACCGTTCAGGAACTTAGAAAAGAACTTAGAAAACCAGCCGCTGCTTCTGTGAGGCTCCACAGAATGGGTTTCCCCCGTGTGTTGCTTTCGTTGTTGTTGTCGTCGTCCCCTCTTCTGTCCAAGGAGCTCAAAAGATAGGTTCTCCCCCTCTCCATTTCATCGTCACAACAGCCCTGCAAGGTAGGCTGGGCTGAGAGACCGGCTCAGGATCGACTGATGAACTTCATGCCTGAGTGAAGACTTGAACCCTGGTCTCCCAGGTCCTACTCCAACACTGTCTAACAACTGCACAACACTGCCTCCTTATAGGGATGATGAGGTATGAGGCTGAGGGCACGCTGGCCAGGAGCAAACAGGCAGGGCCGTTTTGTCTGTGTGCAGGCGCATGTGTGTGCACAAACACACCCCGAATTCTGAACTGATATAGCCTTGTCTCTGATTTTTGGAACTTGAACAGCAACAAATAAAACTTCAAGCCTATTACGTAAATATACCTTTTCATTTAGTAATTGTTGTTCATGTGCTGTATCTTCCTTACCTGTTTTTATTCATCTGTTTGGTGCCGCCGGTTGTTATTTCAGGATCCTGTGTTTTTAATTGAGATTTACCACTTTATGCTATAGCCCTCCCAGAGAACCATGCCATTGGATAGCTTTATATAAATATAGTAAGTAAATAAACCGCTCCCAGAATACCCATAAGGAGCTACCTCTCTTTCTCTCTCCCTGCTCCTCCCTCCCCTGCTAGAAGCTCAGCTCAAAAATATCCTCCTCCGTTTGGCTTAACCCCTTAGTGTTTCGCCGAAACAAAATCGGATATGTAACTGTTCATAATCCTAGTTTTGACAGTCTTTCCCCCTCCTACTGTGTCTTCCCCCCCCCCTTTGCCTCACATTGCTACTCCAGTCTAAATTTAGATTGTAAACTCAGGACAGGGCCCAATGCTCTGTAAATTGCCATGCATTTACTCTCTTTCTCTCTCTCCATCTAAACTGGCAGCACTTACACATTGGAACTCCCTGCCCATTGATATCGAGCAGGTGCCTTTGCCATATTATTTTCAGTGCCCGTTTAAAACTTTTTTTGTTGTTGTTCCAACAAGCCTACCCAGGCGTTTTGACACTTGATTTTAGTAGGTAAAACACTTACGCCTGCTAAACTCGCTTAACAAAATTTCATGGCTGGATAGCCTTGCTGGAACAAAGAAGAGTTTAGTAGGTGCTGAAATCAATAGGGCATTCCCCCCCCCCAAAAAAGTGTCACTGCTGCCAATTTAGTTAGCTAGATAGAGATCACATAAATATGACCAGTGTGTACATGTATCCAAACACATTTTTATGTAACTTGTTTTTAACATTTGTTTTTAATTGGTATTTTGAATGAATATTTTAGGCATGTACGCTGCTTAGAGGTCTTTTGTTCTAGCAGGCTGGGAGTCACTCTGCTTAATATGTAAGGAGCGATTAATGCACCACGGCAGTTGATATGAATGCCTCCAATCATACAGCTGTTCTCTATATCTGTGCCTCACACAAATCCAGACGACTGTGGAGAATCTCCAGAAATGTTTATAGGGAGAGAGAGAGAGAGAGAGAGGTCTCATTTCCAGATTTAGCTCCAGAAAAGTTATCTATTGAGAATGCCTTTGGGAACTCATCCAAGTTTCATGCAATATTTTTGGACTGGGTCATTTGGAACGTTTGCTTATATTAGGGCCCAGTGAGAGAATATATGGGGAAGCTGGTCTTCTCCTGAGACAGAGCCATTTTTACTTGTATTTATTTTACAAATTTATAAACTGCTCTGTAGCCTGGGGCCTCCCAAGTGGTGTACAACGCAATGAAAATAAAATGCAAAATAATGCAAATTCTAAAAGATATCTAAACCATTTCTGCAATCTCTAAAAGCACTAAAACTGTTCTAACAAATGTACGATTAATATTTAACAAATGACTGGGTGATGCCTCACAGGAAGTCTTATTATACAAAAATGTCATCAGGAGGCATCATGACACTGGGTGCCTTCTGATGCTCTGTTCCAGAGGGCTGCAGCTGCAACACTAAAAGCCCAGTTTCTGGTACAAACTGTGTACCTCTGGAGCACACGGTGTGCTCAGCCGTGTCCCATCTGAGGAGTTGCTGGGCAGGGTTGTATGGGGGAGGTGGAACACAAGCATGTTCCTAGATAAGATTCCTGTTGTGTTCCATTTATAGGTTTTATTGACAGAGACATGCAAATAATTTATATAGGATGCCCCCCTCCATCAGCTGTCACCCGGCAACAGCCACTATATCAGGCTCCATCAGAGGAGGAGGGAAGAGAAGGGCAGTTTCACAGACACAACAAGGAGACCAACAACTTTATCTCCACTCAACTGGCCATTAGAACAACACATAACTAAAAGCTTGAACCTGAGTTTGCTTATTTCCTCCTCCTTGCCAATCCATTTTCCTTTTGTGTAATGTCCTTGTGATCGTAAGTCTGAGGGCAGGGTCGGTTTTCTCTCTTTAGTGATTTGTAAGCTGCTCTGTGGGACGCGGGTGGCGCTGTGGTCTAAACCACAGAGCCTAGGGCTTGCCGATCAGAAGGTCGGCAGTTTGAATCCCCGCGACGGGGTGAGCTCCTGTTCTTCGGTCCCTGCTCCTGCCAACCTAGCAGTTCAAAAGCACGTCAAAGTGCAAGTAGATAAATAGGTACTGCTCCGGTGGGAAGGTAAACGGCATTTCCGTGTGCCGCTCTGGTTCGCCAGAAGTGGCTTAGTCATGCTGGCCACCTGACCCGGAAGCTGTATGCCGGCTCCCTCGGCCAGTAACGCGAGATGAGCGCCGCAACCCCAGAGTCGTTCACGACTGGACTTAACAGTCAAGGGTCCCTTTACCTTTACGCTGCTCTGTAGTGAGTTGTTGCTGTTTTGCTGAGGAGCAGGATTTAAAAACCATTTCAATAAATAAAATCAGAAGACATGAATAGTTCAGAAGAACATTGGTCCGTAGTATAAAAACTTTTCACAAACTGAAGATCACCGTATTGTCCCTTCTGTAATGCACAAAAACCCTCACTATCTCGGAGAACTTTGTCCGCTGGCATTCACAGCTGTGTGAGAAACTTTCCCCACGACAAATACTTCACACAGAAGCCTTATATTTTGAGCTGCTGTTTATAGGAGTTCTTGAATGTTAGATATTGGCTACCTTGAAATTGAAGCTCGATATCATTATCTGCACCGAGAAACGAGGCTTGTTAGCACAATTGTTAATGAATTTAGGATTTTTTTTAAAATCATGAAGCAATATATGGTGGACTAACATAAAATGTGGAGGTTCACTCATAACTTGGCTGAGATTTTGTGGAAAGGTGGAAATGGGTTTGGTGATGGGCTACCCGCCAGCCATCATTCAGCTTCACTGAATTCAGCAGATAAATTCCAGATCAGTTATTTGGCAGGGATCAAAGTGACAAGGCTCCCCCCCCCCCCATATAGACATCTTGTGACTTTGTGCTACAATCATTTCCTCTCTATCTGATGTTCAGGCGCAAGTGCTGTTGATTATGTAGCCAAAATGCCGCCACCTATGTGTCAGAAGAAAGAACCAGCAGCAGGCTGGGGGAAACTCAAGGTTTGCAGAAATTGTTGTTGTTGTTGTTCAGTCGTGTCCGACTCTTTGTGACCCCATGGACCAGAGCACGCCAGGCAACCCTATCCTCCACTGCCTCTCGCAGTTTGGCCAAACTCATGTTAGTAGCTTCGAGAACACTGTCCAACCATCTCATCCTCTGTCGTCCCCTTCTCCTTGTGCCCTCCATCTTTCTTGCAGAAATTAGGAGGCAAATGCGGTGAGGTGGGCCCTAACTGGTAGGAGATCCTCAAAACAGCCACATGAACACTGAGCATGTTCAGTGGCCATGGAGTGCTGGCGGAGTGTTGTGCAAGAGGAAAATTAGGAAGAGTGAACAGAATGGAGTGGTTGCATTGAGTTCTGAACTGCAGCATTTTGTTGCAGTTCCCACTTGCTATTCATAACAAGCCTGTGCATTAGGTCCTTGTATACTGTTTATACATATTTTAGATATTTTTGTATCTTATTTGAATACTTAAATCCCACCAGCACCTTTGCATTTTTTATTTTTTTGCCTTCTGTGGTTTCAGTTCTTTGGGCAACCACTTCCTGTTTTGTCTTTTTAATCACTTGTGAGTATGCTGCTGTGTGCACAATTTGACCATGCCTGCTACTCCATGTGCCTGTGAAACCTTTTGCCAACGACCTCTTTCTAACGCATGTTGCATATATGAAGCAAACAGAATCATAAAACCACAGAACTGTAGTGCTGGAAGGGATCTCTGAGGATCATCTAGCCCAACCCTCTGCAATGCAGGAATCTTAACACGTGGGCTCCCTTCCATTTGAAACCATACCGAACGCAGCTTTCTCCCATGATCTTAGCACGCGATGAAAGAGAAAACACCACATGCTGGTTCACACGTGCATGTGATGCCCACCACCTGTGCAACGTCACGTGACGACTTGCCCATCTCAAACCTCGCAGCTGGGTCCTCCATATCGCCATCAGCCACGCACGTCTGAGCCGTTCTTCTGCTTCCCCATTCGGGCGCCAACCTGGCCCAGCTGCAGAGGCAGGAGCCCACGTGTGAACTACGCTTTGCAAAAAGAAAACAACGGACTGAACCGCACACGTGGATTTTCCGAACTGGCGTCGCTGGGGAGCCAGCAACGCAAAACCACTGTGGACTAGAAGGAGAAGGAGGGAAAACCCCCCAGCAAGCTGGTTCTGGGATCCACCTGCTCCCCATTCCGGTGCGCACGGACTTGGATGGTTGATCTGTCTTCTTTGCAAACTTTTGCAAACTTTCCCCCCACCCCGCGAGCCTGAACTTGCGCGCGGTGTGATTGGCTGAGCGGCGCGCGCCAGGGTGTGCGCCTGTGTGCGAGTGCGCCTCCCTATGCGGGCAGCGCGCCGCGAACAGAGCCCCTTTGCTGAACTTGTGCGCTTCTGCTGGCGACGTTGCGCCGCTCGGTCTGCAGAATCTGCGCAACTTGGGGCTCTTGCCCGAGATCCACCGGCGGTGAGTGCGGAAACAGCGCGTTGGCGGGGAAGTCTTGGGTCTGGCGAGCGGGAAAGGGCCGCCGAGGAGCCCGGCGCGCGTCTCCTCCTCCTGCAACTCCGGCAGACTGTTGCATCAGACGCGCCGAGCGGGACGCGAGCATGCTGCGAGGAAAGCGGGCCAGCCAGGCCGAGACCCTCGCCCCGTTTCCCCCCCCTCCGATCCCCCGATCTCGTGGCGACTCAGTCTTTGGAGAGGCCCCGGTGGGCGCAAGAGCCCGAGCCGTCGGGCATTGCCGGAGTTGCAACGGGAGGGAAGGAAATCTCCCTTGGAACAAAACTCCCAAGTTTTGGGTGGGTCGGCGGGCGAGGATCAAGATGTGGCCAGAAGAGGGGTTAGTTGGGAGGAGGCGGATCGTGGTGGGTGGCGGCGCGGATCGTGGGCAGGCCGGGTCCTCGTCGGTGGGCTTGGGTGGCGGCGCAGGGGTTAAACCGAGAGAGACCCCCCCCCCTTTTTGGAGGCCTCTGCCGGGAATCGGCGGCTTGCAAGGAGGAGGGGAGGCCAGCTCGTCAGGCCCTGCTCGCGTGTCGCTCCAGACCCGTGTGAAAGGGGGCGCTCCGTGGGGTTTGTTGTGGTGCCCAGAGGCGCTGCCGTTGCCACGTGGGCTCCCAAAGGAGATGCAGGCGGACGGGGCCCCGGGAGGTGCCTCTGGGCCTGCGATCGGATCCCATCGGAGTTTAAAAATGGGGGGAAATGGTAATACAGTAAAACATGCAGAAACTAGGGCGGCAGCAGCTGCAGAAAAAAGTAATGCGGAGTACCCATTTTTGTGTGTTAAAAAGCCAGGTTTCCTGGATTCAAATCCTGACCAGTTTGGGGAAAGGGGCATCGAGGGACTAGGAGTAGTGTGTGGGTCAGCGGGCAAGAGCGACTGTTCCTGGGCAGCAGCACATACTGTATATCTGTTTATTATTCTCTTCAGCGTAAAAAACCAAACGTCAATGCGGTTTTAAAACCACAGTATCACACTTAATTGTCCTCAGTTGCAAACTCCTGGAAAATGGATTAGAATCCTCCTGCAAAATGGATTAGAATCTTCACTTTATGTATGGAGGTGAATGAATCAGAATATCTGCTGTATGTATGAATCTGAAAAGCTAAAAAATTGGGGTACAATCAATCAACGTTAATAAAGTCCCATTGGAATGCAAAAGTGGCTAATTTTTTTGCTGGATCATGCCCCGTAATCATTACTTCTGTACAGTGTGGCCCCATGTTTAAAGATCCTAAACTGCAACCCAACACTCTTTTTAGGAAGTTGAGCAGTTTTTGCTTCTGAGTAGTCCTGCTTTGTTAGGATTTTGTTGTAAGGGTAGCTAGTCCTCATGAAGTGACCCTGAGCTGTTTGGGATCTCTCTCAATGAAGGGTGGGATCTTGTTGTGGAAGCTGAGAAGAGCAATTCCAAAGGATCTGGGGAAGCCTTTCACCTGTTCGGTGGGTGTCTTATTTATTTACAGATCAGATTTCTTACCCGCCCTCCACCATGAGGTCTCGGAATGAGTTGCGGCAATACAATAATACAATATTAAAATCAGTTTGCGACAGATTAGTAAACAGTTGAAACAATTTGCATCTGAAGAATTGGGTGGGATCTTAAAAAGAGGTTTGGGGTCTGTTTTGTTCAGGACTTAAGACACTAATGTCAATCACTTTCAGCTGGGCTTGGGAATGCACTGGCAAGCTGTGTGCAGCTGTTTCACAACAGGGGTTATGCGAGTAAATCAGACCCCAGCCACTCATCTGGCCGATGCATGCTAGACCTCTTTCAAGACATCTCGAAGGGCAGCCCCACATAGAGCGCATTGCAGCAATCAGCAAAGCATGGAGCACCTTCTCTGTCCAAAAGGGGTTGCAGCAGGTGAACGAACTGGAGATGGCAATATACACACCTGAGGGCACCCATGTCTCCAGGGTCAACATTGGAGTACCTCCAAGCTACGGACCTACTATTTCCAGAGGGCTGCCATCTCCCTAATTCTTGGACCCAAGAACTTGCAGCACATAACACATGGCCCAAATCCATCTGGTCACCTCCTCCAAGCACTGAACCACTTCCCATTCAGATGGAACAGAGGGATGGAGCTGGGTGCCAACTGCCTACTGATGGCACCTCATCCCAAATCTGATGACAGGCCGCAGTGGCTTCAGGCAGATGTTAAATAGCATGGGGGACAAGATGGAACCCTTTGGGGGTGCCGTAGGGCAGTTCCCAAGGTGCAGAACACCTTGCCTCCTCTCCTTCCTCCATAATTGTTTTCTGAAAATGGCTTTGGAGAGTGGAACTGGAGTGTAGCACCCACAACACCCACTTCCTAGAAGGATCTCGTAGTCACACTTCCCCATCTCTCTGCAGATGCCATCAAGCAGAGTGAACAAGGCATTTTCAGCGAAACCAGCCTGAAATGGGTCTGAGCATACCTGAAACTGGGCTGCAACCACTGCCTTGAATACCTTGCCCCCAAAAGAGGATATTTGGCACTGGGTGACGGTCGTGAAACACTTCTGGGTACCTTCCATTACTCAAATGAAACATTAAATCACTCCTTGGATCCACCCAGTCTACCCACCCCCTTTTGGCTAGCTCTAAACAACCAAATTGGGTGAAGATTGAGAGGGCAGGTGTTCGGCCTTGTTACACATTAGGATCCCTGTACTTGACATGGATTAATTAACCCTTAATATCCTTCAAGCATTTTGTCATATGATCAGTAAAAGGGGTTGTTTCTGCAGCTTTTCAGAGCATAATTATGGGTAGAGGGTGACGTTTTTCCAGTCTCTTAGGCAGGGTAAAATGGCAGACTTCTGGGTAAGATGAAAAGGCAGCAAAATGTCAGTTTTTAAAATACGTTTTGTATTTTCTGCAGCAAGTACCAAATATTTTGGGCTGCCGCAGACTTCCTTCTTTTTCTCTCCTGCTCTGCTTCCATCCGATCACCCTGCGTCTCTGATTCAGGATGATATTTATTTTTAAACCTGGATGCTTATCAACCCCTTTCCTCATTCTGAAATGGGAACCGCCACAGTTCAGGTATTGCCTGGAGGAACTGCTGGTTCACACATGCGCACCTGTAATATATCTGCACACATCTCCACCCTTGGTGTGACTGGCTACTGAATGTGTGAACTGACTCCCATCGGAGACACCCTTGTGTCTGAAATGAGGTGAGGGGAAGCTAAGAGTTTTGCCTGTGGATTCCAATGTGATGGCTCATGCGCTCGGTGCAAGACACCCCTAGATCGTGCAGCCCTGAGTGTGCATGTGTGAACCAGCCCTCGGCTGGCATCTGAGTGCTGTGATGGAACAGACTCCACTGAAAAGTGTTGGGCGTCGGGCTTTGGCAGCCCTTCCGCATATACGGCACTGGTGCTGTCGTCAAATGGTGAGCACGCAATGGGTAGAACAGCTGTGACGTGCCTCGCAGTAGCATTCTTTCCCTATTCCTGCAAGTTGCAGCCTGGGCTCGGTGGAAAACAGCCTTGCAGGGTTGTCAGTCTGCCTTTGGATTAGAGCCGTTGGCCCCTAGAGGCCACGGGTACCATTCCCTGCCTCCTGAGCCAGCCAGTATCATTTTGGAACCACCTGGAAAGGGACCAAAGTCTGTGTGTCTCAGTCAGTCCCATCTCCCCCACCCCCGAATCCTGGCAGGATTGCTCATTTATCAGTGCCCACGTGTCCGTGCCCTTTTTCCATTTGCAATCTTTTCCCAGGCTTGGAGCCCACGAAGATCACCCTGTTTTTATCTCTGGGCACGAAGGCTTTGCGTGTCTTCTGGGACGGAGAACTGGGACTGCGGTCAATACTAGGGAGGGTGCCAATAGAAGGGGAGCTTTTCCATACAGCTGGTCTTAATGTCTCCTGTTTCCTGCTGCTTCAGAGGAGGAGAGCGCATGTCGTCTTCTCCCAGGTTGGGCCCTGAGTGGCGCGAGTCCTCCTGGCCGAGCGCATGTGCCCACAATTGCATGGGGGAAACGGAAGGAGGAAGGGGGCCGGAGGCAGCTGGAAGCAATTTCGGCGTTTCCCAGCACCCCCATCCGGACGGTGACCAGAATAGCTGCGGCTTCCTTTGTGAAGGGCTTGGCTGGGGAAACGAGGCATGTGGGAACTGGTCTCGCAGCAGCAGGGCTGGCATAGATGCTGGTATTGTACCCCAGACAGCTGCTGCCTGCTGTTGAGTGCAGGCAGAAGCAGTCCATGTGCTCTGTGCGTAGGATAGCATATGGATGTGGGTGGGTGTGAAATTTGCACATGTTTCAGGGCTTGGGCTTGCTTTGGCAGTGGCGCTTTTTAAACATGTCCTCCCTTCTTGAACTTCACTTTGCTGTTGCCACAGGCAGCTCTTAGCTTCCTCCTCCACCATTACCGCTCGCTCCCACCCCATTGTGGAAAGGTGATTTGCCATGTGTTGATCTGGGGTGAGGAGGGGAGAGGATGGCTGTATGTGTGATGTCTGTGTGTGTGTGTGTGTGTGTGTTTATTTGACCATGCACATTTTTTTAAAAAGAAACTTTATTGAAATTTTAAATTAAAATATACAAATCCAAAAAAACAAGTTAAGAAAAACATACATACTAATCAAAACAAGCAAATCTTACTCCCATAAACCCTCCCCCCCCCTCTGACTCCCCTCCAGCAACATTTCTTCTTCTGTCATAAATCCTTTTCTCAATATGCATTCTGTATTATCATTCTTTATAATACATTTTCTTATCCTCTTAATCGCTTTATTTTCCCTTTATTAATACACAAAACGTGTGCCTCCTCTACGAGAGGTCCAGAGGGTGGCAACACGAGAAAGGGCCTTTTCAGTGGTGGCTCCCCACTTGTGGAATGCTCCCCCCAGGGAGGCTTCTTTACATACCTTTAGGAGCCTGGCACCTTCCTTGCATATCTTTAGGAGCCCTGCAAAAAATGTTCCTCTTCAGCCAGGCTGATGAAACATTCTATGGCCTTTTAAATGTTTTTTTTTTTTGGGTGGCGGGGGGGAGGGCGTTGTGGGTTTGTTTTTGCTCTTGTTCTTGTTACTATTATGTACTTTTGTATTTTTATTTTGTGAACCACCTTGTGATCTTTGGATTAAGGGCAGTATACAAGTTTAATCAATAATAATACTAATAACATACCCTAAGCTCCACACCAAGGAAATCCATGTTCCGGATGCAGAACTGTGTTGTGCAAATTTGCATTATTATTATTATTTTTTAAAAAAAAATTTGCTTGCCTGTTTCCTCATTACAGGTGAAACTCGAAAAACTAGAATATCGTGGAAAAGTCCATTTATGTAAGCAATTGTTTTCATTAGCTACTGGAGTTTAATATATGAGATAGACTCATGACATGCAAAGCGAGATATGCCAAGCCTTTGCTTGTTATAATTGTGATGATTATGGCGTACAGCTGATGAAAACCCCAAAGTTGAAATTGTTAATTTGAGGTTCTCATCAGCTGTACGCCATAATCATCACAATTATAACAAACAAAGGCTTGACATATCTCGCTTTGCATGTCATGAGTCTATCTCATATATTAGCTTCACCTTTTAAGTTGAATTACTGAAAGAAACGAACCTTTCCACGATATTCTAATTTTTCGAGTTTCACCTGTATATTCATTAGTTGCCTCTAGGTGTGTTGACCGCAGTACCCATCCGCCCTTCGAGGGCAGCAGGTTGGGGGCAGGTTGGTTTAAGTTACTGAGGTGCCAAGAATTAAAACAGATTCAAAACAATTTCCCCTGGGGGTACCCACAGGTACTCAGTACTGACACACACACACCCAATATTAAGAATGTGGCACTTACTGTATCAACTTCATGGTGCGTACTGGAACATTTACCTGTATTTTTGTTTGTTTGTTTGTTTGTTTAAAGCACTGCATACAATCAAATAACAGTATGCAAACCCAGTAAAACAACCATATCTGAGGAGAGAACAACTTAATTCCAGTGACGGTGATTGTATCCGCCGGCAGGCAGACTTCAGGTTTCTGGGAATCTGTTTTGTTTTGTTACTCCAGGGGTGAGGAAACTTTTTGGCCCAGGGGCCGGATCGTTATCTGGGCCAGCTTTGATAAGGGAGGACAGGACAGCCTCATATCAATTACAGTAACTGATGCCGTCATGATGTCAGGTGATTGACAGGTGGGTTGCCCCACCCACCTGCTAGAACTTTAATTGAAACTGCTCTTGAAACAGCTCCCTTCCTTCCCTTTTAGCAGCAATTTAAATGGTAATTACTTCAAGCTATTGGACTGGGGGTGTGGGGTGTGGGGGTGAGAAGGAACCTTGCTCCAGCAAAGGAGCGGCTGGTCCCAGTTATTCCTTCGCAGCCACATGGGTACCTGTCCCAGACTTGATGTCCCCAGTCCCCCCACCCACCCCATAGCATGGGAGGGTCTGTCCAGAGAGGAGTTTGGATGCTAGCAGGCCCCTGCGTTGACTTGGTGTAAATCGGCTCCCGTTCCCTTAAGGCTGATGCCCACCTGACTCTCTGGCCTGGGTTTTTGGTTTGTGTTATTGATTTCAGTATGACACAGTTTTGGAATCGGGCTGCACACATTCCTGGGTAGATTAACCCACTAAATGAAAGCTTTAAGACTGCAAATCTGTGCACACTTTTCCTGGAAGTACGCCCCCTCAAACACAATGTGGCTTACTAGGAAGCAAATGTTCATAAGATTGCATAACTTAAACTGTGTGTTCCTTTTTTCCTTTTTTCTCATTAGCTTCTTTTGGTTCAGGTGTGTGTTGAGCAATACTTTTTTATTTTAAAGCTGGTCCTTCGGCGCCTTCCTGCTGACAAAGACTGTCAATAACTTTTCCTCATTGAGCTGCAAGTGATTTTAATGCTTCCCTTAATTTCACCCCAAAAGCACCTATGTAACTTTAAGCAAAATGCAAATGTTGGTTAGTAACTCCAAATGGAAATTCCTTCCAGTAGCACCTTAGAGACCGACTAAGATACCTGAAGAATTGTGCATGCACACGAAAGCTCATACCAAGAACACTTCCGGCGGCGACGCAATCGCCGGGTGGTCGAGGGCTGCTTCGGGTCCGAAGCGCCCGGTCCATCCCGGGGGTTAGGAGCCGCGCTACCGCAGCGCGCGGCTCCGGTTGGGGTGCGGGAAGAGCGTCCCGCACCCTGGGCTCCCCGGCTGCGCCCGCGGAGGCTCCGAACCCTTCCCTTGCCCCCCCTGTAAAGGGGGAGTGGGGGTGAAGGGACAACGGAGCCGGGCTTACGGGGACATGCCCCAACCGGGATGTAAATGCGGCGGCAAAGCCCGCGGTGAGCGTCTAAGTTCTACCTGTGAAGAATGGAGCTAAAGGAACCCGGTGGTCGTGAGTAAATAATCTTGGCAGAAATCGTGTTTTTGGAACGATCCGGGGGGAAGGAGAAAGGCAGCCTGCCTCCCTCCCTTCGAGCCTAAGAAATTAACCAATTTGAGGGATTGCTGCCACAGAACTGGTTACAAAGTATTTAAAATCGATACATGAGACTGGCAAACTTTTTTCTTGGGAAGCTAACTAGCGGAAAATATCTCCATATAAAGTTGCAGTGTTTGCGCTCCAGCTTAGGAAAATGGCGACGAACAAAGAGACAGGGGAAGAAATATGATACCCATTTCCTCCTCCTCTGCCAGTATGTTGGGTTTCGTCCTTGAACTGGTATTGAACTCTGGACTAACAGATGAACAAAGGCTCACTGCCCTGAATGTGGAATTACTTTATAGAAAAGTCAAAGTCTTGTGTGGGGGTCTGAAATGGAACCAACTGCCCACAGAGGAGGCTTACAAAACTTTTGACACTTTGGAAGAAAGTCTTGCCAAAGAGCTGAGAGGGTGGATGGAAAGATGGAAAGAAATGAGTGAGCTACTTCGGAGAAGAAATTCGCTCTTTGGGGGTGGCAGCCCCAAGGCGATGTCAAGATTTGTTATATCCAGTCCCCGAGGTGTGAGCTCGGGGGCCAGGGACAGAGAATTAAGGTATTTACAAGAAGAAAAGGAATGTTACAAAGAACCGGAGAAGCTGAGAGAGGAAGAGATGGATACCTCGGAGCTCGTGGCAAGGAGAGTTTTGGACTGTGCCCGGATCTGTGGACGTTTGGAGAGGGAAGCTGCAAGGAAGTTCAGTGCTGATGCCATCAGGAGAAGAATAATGGACAGAGGGGGTGTGGGGTGAAGCATTAAGTAAAATCTAAAGTAATCTGTTATGGTATTTTGAAATCGGAGGGTGAACACTGTCAACAATAGTTTGTTTTATTATTTGTTTGAACATGAAAGGAGATATTTCAAGTTTTTATGTTATAAGCAGCAGTTTAAAGGATAGAAGAGATAGATTTGATGAGGATGATTTGTGAGGATTTATGAGGATGTAGTATAAATAAAGTCAATTTAAGTGGTTAAAGTTTATAGATTAAGACGATTAAGATTAAGATGAAGATTAAGATGAATGTTTTACTTTATATATATAATTAAGATTAATTTTTTAAATGAAGAGGTTAAAAAGTAGATTGTGGATATAAACTCGAAGGTGAAAAGGCAGGGGAAGTCAACTGTCAAGATTGGAAAAAGAATTTTTTTTTTTTTTTGAGATGTCTAATTAAGAAGAAAAATCATGGCAATTTTTGTATTAGATGTGTAATTGTATTTGTTTTGTATGTGTATAAATGTAGGTGTGGTTAAGGTTGTATGTTGTTATAAGTAAAAATGTCAATAAATTCTTATAAAAAAAAAAGAAAGCTCATACCAAGAACAAACTTAGTTGGTCTCTAAGGAGCTACAGGAAGGAATTTTTGAATTTTTTTATTTTGTTTTGACTATGGCAGACCAACACGGCTACCTACCTGTATCCAAATGGAAAGATCTTAGGAAATACTTTGCTGTCCTTTTTTGAAAGGCCTGGACTATTCCTCGTAGTGAAAGCGGGAATCAGGTTGAGTGGCCCTTGCTTGTTTTTGTGCATTGGTTTTTGTGCAGCACACATACAAAATTATCCTATTTTTGACATTGGAAAGAGTAGGAATTTTCTGGTTTTGTTTTGCCTTAGATAAACCAGGCATCAATTAAGTGTTCTGTAACATGCTTAAAAAAATGAAGTGTGTTATTTTTCCATCTATATGCCAAAAGCTTAAGTGCCTCAATGCTTCCATTGACTGCATGTTCACAGAGGTTGCTTCACACTTCTGTCTCTATTCCTGGGACTCCGGATGCATTTCTACAGAGCTGCTCTGTTTCTCTTCCTGATGCTGTGGACTCAAATTCAGCACACCTGACAATTCACCTACGCCATGCCTAGATGCAGAATGCCTTCGCAATTCACAAGAATGCGGCATGGCAATTCCAATCTGGCTTTTGAAACAGGGAGCTGGATTTTGACAGTGTTGTCTTCCACTTTAAAACAACACAAGTTTCTAGTTCTCATGTTTGCTTTTTGGTGGGGAAGGGGACAATTCAAAACATGGAGGAGATAGTTTATAGGAGTGCAGCGGTGTCTTGCAATGCTATCGGCAGCAACAACAAGCTACATCTTGCCTCGAGGTCGCTAACCCCACAGTTTGCAGAGTTTTTCTCACTCCCCACGTCACTACCGATTTTGGCAGTGGTGACAAAAACCATTTCTTTCAAAGTAGATACATGATGGGGTAGGGTGGAACCTAGTGCCCTGAAGGGAGTGCAGATCCCCTCTATCCTAGTTATCAAATTGATCATTTATTGAGTTGGGGGGGGGAATAACCTCCCCTCCTGAGTTGAACTGCACAGATTAGCTGTGTGTGTGTGTGTGTGTGTGCAAAACTCGGTGTGTGGAGACTATATGTACTCTGGGAGCATGGATTGCACACTGCCCGCACATCCCTACCCAGGCAAGCTTGTCTCAGCAGAGACAACACTGGATTTGACCAGGACCCTCACGTAAAATTGTCCAATCTTGGTATGCCTCAATATCTTGGTTGTAGTTACAGGTAGGTAGCCGTGTTGGTCTGCCATAGTCAAAACAAAATAAAAAATAAAAAATTCCTTCCAGTAGCACCTTAGAGACCAACTAAGTTTGTTCTTGGTATGAGCTTTCATGTGCATACACAGATACACAGATATCCTGGTTGTGTTCAAGATTCTTTTTTTATTTATTTTTAGGTAGGTTTTTTTAAAAAATCCTGATTCCAGACCTGACCCCTTTCCCGAATTCAAAATCTGGGACAGGCATACTGGAGAGACACTTTTTTATTTTGCTATTATTTATTTTTTCAGGATGCTGCTTCCACCCATGTCATTTTGCCTCCAGGGAACTCAAGGCGGCATTCATGAGTCCCTGGGTTGAGGGGTAGTAATAGGCATGGCTGAGTGGTGATTTAAACTCTGGTCTCCCGGGCCCTAGCCTACTTTATATTTCTTCTTTTTACTCCACGCTGTGACGTGAAGCCACACTAGAAATGGTGACAGCAGAGACCCCCCTGCTGAACTAAGACAAGACACTTAAGTGCTGAGTACTCTAGTAAGGACGCGGGTGGTGCTGTGGGTTAAACCACAGAGCCTAGGGCTTGCTGATCAGAAGGTTGGTGGTTCGAATCCCTGTGACGGGGTGAGCTCCCGTTGCTCGGTCCCAGCTCCTGCCCCCCTAGCAGTTCGAAAACACGTTAAAGTGCAAGTAGATAAATAGGTACCACTCCAGTGGGAAGGTAAACGGCGTTTCTGTGCGCTGCTCTGATTTGCCAGAAGTGGCTTTGTCATGCTGGCCACATGACCCGGAAGCTGTACGCCGGCTCCCTCAGCCAGTAACGTGAGATGAGCGCCGCAACCCTAGATTCGGACATGACTGGACCTAATGGTTAGGGGTCCCTTTACCTTACCCTATTAATAAAGTTGCAGGGTTTTGGTGTCCACTGTTTGGTGTCCACTGTTGCAAATGAAAGAGGATAGGGAGAGAGCTGGGAAAGGTAGAGAAGCAATTGTGACAGCAAGAACCCAGCTGAACAAAGGTGTGGCACTTTTGGGTTTAGTGAGCTGCTAAACCTTTGTAAAACTGTGATGTCCGCAGCATCATTGCAAGGGAGGAGGAGGTGGAGAAAACCAGGGACAACTTGGCCCAGGGGCGTACCCAGGATCAAAACTGGGGGGGGGAAGCTATGGTCGTTCAGCTTCAAAAAACAAAAACAGCTTCAAAAAACAGAAAAACTCCCCCCCCCAAAAAAAACAGAAAGCCCCAAATGGCTGAAAAACTCAGTTTCCCAGGATCCTCAGTCCTTGCAAAGGAACTACTCACCATGCAAGGGAACTCAGTTTCCCAAGCTCCCTTGCAACGATTAATCAAATTCAGAAACTGTTCCTCTCTTGCCAGCACGATGTAGCGTGGATACATAAAGCAAGCAGACGAGGAAGGATGAGAACCCAGGCTAAGACCATGGTCAGCCCTCGGATTCGCCCCCTGACACTGCCCAAGTCTCAGCCTGCTTCCCCATTTGACCAAGCAGGGTGCAGGCTAGGATCCGGTCTCTGATAGGCATGCCAGCTCTTTGTCGGCATGAGGGAGGGGGAAACGGCCGGCGCAACACACACACACACACACACACACACACACACAGAGAGTGGCCAACTGTGCCTGGGCAAGAGGGCAAGAGCTCAATTGTTATTGAGATTTTGAGAGGGGGAGAAAGACCAATCGTTTAGCTTTTTTTTCCTTTTAGGCTGCCGATAACCATTTAATTATTATTTTTTTGCTTATGGGTGGGCAGCTGCCCCCCCCTGCCCCCCCGGGTACGCCCATGACTTGGCCATGCCTGTTGGCCATGCTTTTGTGACTTCCGGTTCCAGGGGGCACTGGTGGCTCCTGGCTAGGGGCCTCAAATGCAGGAAGTGGCCTGGACCTCCCTGGGCGCTCTTCTTTCCCACCCCTTCCTGGCTCTGCTCGCCATCTCCAGTGCAGGTTGCTTGGACTGGAGAGGCGTGAAGTTGGTAGACCTGCGCAGCAAGGTTGTGCAAACACTCAAAAGCAAATATCCAGGCACTGCCGTGTGACGTGGCCGTGCGTTCCAGCACAGACCTTCAGGACTTTGCATGGGGATCCCATGCCGTGGGGTTATGGCACCGGGAACGTGACAAGTGCAGAACTTCCCAGGCCTGTGTGATCCTGCGACACCCTCTCCTTGTGGAAAGGAGCCGCTGTGGCAGGGCCAGGGCTGCATTAGAACACAACTGCTGGGGAAGTGAGGGGAGCTAGCAGTTCAAGCTTCTTCCCAGCCATCGTACTTGAGGAGTGCCCTGGGAACAGGCTTCCTGTGGGCTGGGTGCAGCTTCCCAGGCCAACCACAGCAGCAGGCCAGCTCACCTTTCCCCCAGACTGCGGCTTCTGGTTACACACCCTGGGAAGGATAACGCCCATCGAGGTGTGTTTCTGGAAGAGCAGCCAAAATGGAAGAGCATGCTAATGGTAATAATAATAATAATAATAATATGAAATGCCAAGAAAAGGGGGCAGCAGTCCTTTGTTTTGGAGGGGAAATAACCCAGGACTGGGGATGGAAGGATCTGTGCCTTAGGGTTCTCCCAGTTTCTCATACATTATTTCCAATCATAAATCCAGTTCTCCACATTTCTAAATCCTTCAGTATCTGAGTGCAGATTTTTCCTACTAAACGTGTTTGTGCGCAGCTTTGACTAATAAATAAGCACATTTTTACAAGCGATTTCTCCTAATGCAATGCCTTTGTGTGTGTTATTTTCACTAATACATTTATTTTTATGAGCTCTTTTACCCTAATAATCTTTCTGTGTGCATTACTTGGCCAAAGAGCTGCATTGCAGAATTCAGGTCATTTCCGTGGGTAGCTGCGTTCCGCCCTCGTACGGTTTCAAAAAGTGCAGATTTGATAAGATTCACCTTCAAATGTGGTCTGAATCAATTCCCCCCCCCCCCGGACTCCAGAAGTTACGGCTTTCTAATTCCCCTGCATTTATAGGCCTGTGGGTGCACGACACCTAACTTGGCTCCCGGCCACCTTCCCCATGCCTAGTGGGCCCCATTCCCTTACTGAAACCGGGGTAAAAAGCCAGGTGTTCTGCATCTTTCTGTGGGAACATAGCATTGAGCTAAGGATGCGGTTGGAGATCAAGGCAGCAGCCAGACATCCCCATTGCTGCCTGTGCCCCACCCAGCCTCCAGAGCACTTTCCCAGGTGTGGGCAACAGCGTTAACCCTTCCGTTCCTTGGTTCCGGAGACTCCGGCTGTGCAGAAATGTGATTGTATTTTCTCGCAGGGGCCAAGGAGCTTTGTCCAGCCCGGGGGGGGGCACATTCCTACCAGGGCAACATTCCCACCAGTGGGGCGGGGGGTGGCCTAAAGGTGAAATTGCGAAGGTGGGAGGTGGCGCCAAGACCCTAACCGCTTCACTTTGGGACGACACTGCCTTTTGATCCCCACCTGTTCTGCCAAAACATGCCTCCATCTTGTGTCTCGCCCCCGTACCACCAGCATCGGGGAACCGGTGCCAATATGAGGGAGTGGTGTGACTTGTCAGCATTAATGCAATATTCTGTAGGGTGTGGTTGGTTTGGGGGAAATGGGGGGAAGCCTAAGAGCAGGGAAGCAAGCCTGGCCTCGCCTGCCCTTTTGTGCTGCCTGAGACAGTGGCCTCAGTTACAGTTGAGGGTGCTGGACGCTCTCTCCTCCCTGTCCTTATCAGATACGGCTTTGCCAGCTGAAGCCAGCTGACCAACAACCCCCCTGACCCGGGTAAAGACCAACCCCCCCCCAACCGGCTTTGGTGCCTTTCATAGCGGCTTGATCTAAAGGAATTATCAAATGGAAAACATTTTCCACTGCGTCTACTCAAAAGGAAGTGCTGCCAAGTCCAGTGGGCCCTACTCCCAGGTGCTGGGTGGTTAGGGTGTCAGCCGTTATTGCGTGGCGGTGATTGTTATTTCCTGGGAAAGGCTGTGAAAGACGCAGCTTCAGTAGTAAACTGAAAAGCCAGCAGCTAGGGATGGATGGACCTGTCCTTTTATAGTTCCCTCAGTTTCACATTTTTCTAATGTTAAGTTTAGTTTGGCCCTGTTTCCGCAGTAAGTCGGTGGTTTTTTTTTTTTTTTTGAAGGCTTCACATTAATTAATGTTCTTCTTAATCGGTTTCGTGTGCAGTTTTGCCCACTGTGCATTTACTTATTTGAAAGTTGTATCCGCTAATATAACACATTTTTGTATACAGGTGGGTAGCCGTGTTGGTCTGCCATAGTCGAAACAAAATAGGAAATTCTTTCCAGTAGCACCTTAGAGACCAACTGAGTTTGTTCTTGGTATGAGCTTTCGTGTGCATGCACACTTCTTCAGATATTTTTGTATGTTATTCCCACTACCATATGCATTTTTGCATGCACTTTCCCCTAATACATTTATTCTTGTGTGCAGTTTTTGTTTGTTTGTTTGTTAGGGAACTGCGCCACAAAATACTTAGAAGTGCAAATTGCTTCTCAATTCCCATATTGGTTTGGGATGTGTGAATTTGGCCTGCTTCCATTAAAATCTGAATGGAACTGATCTATCTTCCATCCCTGTTGGCAGCCTCAGGGCCCTTCCAGACGCTCTTTTGTATTGTGCATTCACGATGACCTGCGCTTGTTGTTTTTCAGTCGTTTAGTCGTGTCCGACTCTTCGTGACCCCATGGACGAGAGCACACCAGGCACTCCTGTTTTCCACTGCCTCCCGCAGTTTGGCCAAACTCATGCCAGTCACTTTGAGAACACTGTCCAACCATCTCATCCTCTGTCGTCCCCTTCTCCTTGTGCCCTCAGTCTTTCCCAACATCAGGGTCTTTTCCAGGGAGTCTTCTCTTCTCATGAGGTGGCCAAAGTACTGGACCCTCAGCTTCAGGATTGCGCTTACAATGGTGTATATATACATGATCCCTCTTTCAACACTGTTCCTGCCTTCTGAGGTATCAGGACAGACATACAGTTTCATTCCCAATCTCTGCATGTCCCATAGCTTCCTGCTGAAATCTTGTAGCATTTCACACCACAAATGTTTTGGGTTGCATGTGCGCAATCTCACTTTTGTTGTGCTATAGAGCAAAAGTGCCCCTCCAGGTAACGATGAATGTGGTGACACAGAGAAAGCCTTCTTTTTCTTCTTCTTCTTCTTCTTCTTCTTCTTCTTCTTCTTCTTCTTCTATCACTCATATCCGAGTAAGATTGTCTTCCATGAACACGGTTTTAACGATGAGTCCGTAAGTGACTGTGGAGGCCAATTCTGGATCCACATGTCCTTCCACAGTGGGGACATAGGTTTCTGGGCGGAAGTTTATCACGGTGTGGATTTGCCAAGCGTGCCTTCCTCCTAGCACGTTTCTCCCTTGCATTCTGAGTTCGAGTGTCTTCAAAGCCCATAGCACCTTTGGTAAAGGCTGTTCTCCAACTGGAGCGCTCGCAGGCCAGTGTTTCCCAGTTGCCAGTGTTTATACTACATTTTTTTTAAAATTTGCCTTGAGAGAGTCTTTAAACCTCTTTTGTTGACCACCAGCATTACGCTTTCCATTTTTAAGTTCGGAATAGAGTAGTTGCTTTGGAAGACGATCATCAGGCATCCGAACAACATGACTGAAGAAGTGTGCATGCACACGAAAGGTCATACCAAGAACAAACTTAGTTGGTCTCTAAGGTGCTACTGGAAGGATTTTTTTAATTTTTATTTTGTTCAGTCCAACAAAGTTGATGTCGAAGTATCATTGCTTCAAGCATCACAGAACTGCTAGGCTGCTTTGGGGAGGAAGGTTGGGAAATAAATAAGCAGAATGGCTGTGTGAGCAGCCCAGGATAAACTCACCATTTATGTACTATTACTGCATCAATGCCTGTTGCAGATCAAAACAAACAAAAACCCTAGTCTGGCAAGACCCTTCAGCAAAACCTGATGTACATTTGCAGCCTGTCCGCTCTTACCCCATGTCAGTTCACAACCCCCACCACTAGAGTCACCGTATTTTTCGCTCCATAAGACGCACCTGAACATAAGACGCACCTAGTTTTTAGAGGAGGAAAGTGGGAAAGCCCTGTTTTTTTGAGGATCAGCTCAAAGTGGTGCAGCTTTTTTTGCAAAGGGAAAAGCCCCGTTTTTTTGAGGATCGTCTCAAAGTGGTGCAGCTTTTTTGCAAAGGGAAAAGCCCTGTTTTTTTGAGGATCAGCTCAAAGTGGTGCAGCTTCTTTTTCAAAGAGGAAAAGCCCCTTTTTTATGGGGTTCAACTCACAGTTCTGCAGCTTCTAGTCCTAAAGCCATTTCTACAGTTTCCCGACAGATAATCTAATCAGCCAGTCACATGTCGCTGGGGAAACAAACAGCCTCCCTCTGCATTCAACAATGGAGGCCTGGGCAAGGGGGCGGGGCTGGAAAGGGAGCCTTATCTCTCTCCCCGATCACTTGCTGAACAGCTGTTCAGCGGCTTCCTTTCAACACCCCCTTCTCTCTTTGTAAAAAAAAAAAAAAGAGCATGATCTGCTTTTGGCCCCTAGGAAATTTGGCTCCAGGGACCATGCATTCGCTCCATAAGACGCACAGACATTTCCCCTTACTTTTTAGGAGGAAAAAAGTGCGTCTCATGGAGCGAAAAATACAGTAAATGTTTTGAGCTCCCAAGGAATGAGGTCATACTGAGTCTAGAAAGTTTGCTAGCCTCGACAGGGCCTGCAGATCTCATTCCAGGAGTTAAACAGAATGCCACTCCTTGCTGCTGACGCTGCCAAGCCCAGGCCTTCTTTGCACTTGGGTCTTCCAAAGCGTATCAGACATGCAAGCAACGCCATAAATCAGAAGAGGCCAAGGAGCTCCAGGCTTAAGGGGGAGGCAGCTCCCTTCTCCCAGCTAACCAAGGCTGCCATCCCTGAACGGGATTCCTAGTTCCCTGCAGTCCTAACCACACCAAATTCAGTAAGACTTCTGAGCAGACAGGACGGTCCATGTTGTGCTGTGGGTTAACTTTCCCCCTCAAGCTGCGCATGAGACTCAGTGGCGCAGACTTTAGAGTCTGGACTTAATGGGCGGGGGCTCCTTAAATGGGAAAGTGTATTGCCTCACTGAAACTAAATGGGTCTTACAGGGGTTGGGGGGGGGTCTTTGTTTTGTTTCCTGCATTACTTCTGACTGAGGGCACTTCCAGATGACCTGTGAATGTTCAGCGTTCATCCTGATTGCTGTTGTTAATTAAATTTGTATACCACCCTTCATGCGAGAAGATTAAAGGACGTTAGCTATTTAATGAGCACACTGCGTTCCCCCCTTACTTTCCTTATCTCAAAAAAGCCCCATCTCTTTTTTTGTGGGGCGTGTGGGTTTGTTGCACAAGACCTCCCAATAAATTTTAATCGTGGAGTCCGAATTTGCCAACATGGAACTGAATCCCACCCCCAAAATAGCAGCACTCGGGGTAGAAGCGCCTGCAGGATGGCGGCAACTCCCTCAAATCCTAGGACTCAACACTTCCCGTGCCATGAAAATGACACTTGCTTTTCCCAGGCATGGCATCTGGCTTGTTCACAACACAGGCACACGTCTGGCTTTGCACTATTAGGGGAATCTGTGCCCTTCTTTTCCATCCCATCCCTTTTTCCCCCTTGCGTCATCCGGGTCCTTGCACAAAGCAACGACAAAACCTACCCTCTTAAAGCCAGTGAAATACAGATTTCTTGTATGTATTTCACAGCTAGCTAGAATATTGCTATGCATTCAATACCGGATGCATTGAAATAATAAGAGTAAACGACAACAATAATTTTTGTGACAGTCTGTGCTGTTTTTTTTCCTATAAAAAGAGGTGCTGGAACTCACCACGAAGGCCTTCCTTTTTTAAATAATATTTTTTATTATTTTAAACTATAACTACTACAGAAAATAAAATATAAATCCACATTCATTTATCAACTTTGGCAATCATAGCCATGACTTCCCTCAGGCCTTTCACATGGCATTCAAATTTCTATCTTCATCTTATACTTCTTTAATCTATCATTGCTTATAATATCCTATACATATTAATCACTCTAACATTCATAATTACAATGACATTTCCACATTTAACTACAAAGCTTCTTGAAGTCCTATTAACGTGTTCAATTGCAAATCATTGTTTCTCAAATAGTTCGTAAACTTTAACCAGTCTTTGATGAATTTCTGGTCCCAGATTCTTCCCGTCATTTTGTCCAGTTCTGCATATTCCATTAGTTTTACTGTCCAATCTTCCTTTGTCGGTATGGCCTTCCTTGTCCTCTTATATTAGCAATAGCGCCCACTTGAGAGGTGCCGGAACAGAGTTCCCATGAATTCCGGCTGAAAAAAAGCCCGGGTGGCAGCCATAGTTTTTTTGGAAACAGAATGGAGTATGAAAAGCGAGCGTGATTTATTTTTGCACAGTGTCTTCTGAGTTGCAGTCTTTGCCTCCCCTCGACGTGGTATTAGGAGAGGCGAGCTTCTGTGGGGTTTGTGCCTGGGGTACTACATGCTGTCCTTCCCAGGGTGGCAAGAGGATGTGTGGAAATGCCAGACAGGGCAGCCTGCCAGCTTGCGCCTGAAGGGGAGGGAGAGGGAACTGGGTAACATCCTTCCTCCTCACCCACCTCCTGTCGGGACAGACTCCCCTCTAGGCAAGGGGTTGGAATCACTGCCTGTTCTTTGGCATTCAGCAAACCCCATGAAAAAGCAGCGGCAGTGCCTTTTCCTGGCAGCACCTCACAACTCTTCCCTCCACACCTGCTTTGCAGCTGGGAATGAGAGAATTTAGGTATCTTGATCCCAGGAGCCACCCTCTTCTAACCCCTGCGGCCCTTTGTAAACCTTACAGTGGATTGCTTGCTGAATTCTTCACTTCTCCATGTCCCCAGGTGTGCTGCTGATCAAGGTGCGCTGCTGCTGCCGCTGCTGCCCCCCCCCCAACTTGGTGATTTACCCCCGATAGTTTCGCACACACAGACACACACACACCTGACAGAGGATCACCAGGATGGAGCTACAGAATATGGGAGAGGACGCAAGCACCGAGAAGCTCAACGGGACCTTGCCTGATAGTGACAAGGCGGCTGTCCTGGAAGATGGGTGAGTTTTTTTGGGGGGTGTTATGCGTTTTCCCTCCTCAAATTGGATCCAGAGGGTCCTCCAACCGTTTGGAGAACAGATATGGAGGGGGGGGTGCTTGTGGAGGGGCTGCAGGCAGTGTTAGAAACTCAGATATATACGCTAGGACAGTGGTGGCGAACCTTTTGGAGACCGAGTGCCCAAACTGCAACCCAAAACCTACTAATTTATCGCAAAGTGCCAACACGGCAATTTAATATGGGATAATAATTAATATACCGTAATAAAATGAGTAGGGGGGGCTTCCCTGAGTTGTTGGGGGGGGGGCTTGGAACACAGTTTTTTGGGGGGGGGAGAAAAACACTCACACGCCTTATAAACGCTTCCTATGGCACGCGGAGCAGAAACAACACGTAGAGTTTTGGGGGACATTGCCAGAGTTTTTTTTTGGGGGGGGGGGGTTGGATCACAGTAGTTTTTTTTGGTGGGGAGAAAAACACTCACACGCATTATAAACGTGGAGCAGAAACAACACATAGAGCTTGGGGGGGCATTGCCCAGAGGTTTTTTTGGGGGGGTTGCCAAGACTAGCAGAGCTTTTGGGGGGGGCTTGGATCACAGTTGTTTTTTTGGGGGGGAGAAGAACACTCACACGAATTATAAACGCTTCCTATGGCACAAGGAGCAGAAACAACACATAGTCTCAAGGATCGCAGGCAGCAACCAATCAACGAAAACCCTTGACAAAGCCACCAATCACGCAAACTACAGCCTGCTGGCTGTAAAAAAAATCCCACCAATGGCCGGGGGCGGGGAGGCAGGAATATAGCTGCTTTGGGGAGATAAACTGCCTCTAAGCTGCTGCCGGCCGGGTGGGAGCAGTTTACTCACAAGGGGGCGTGGGCGGAAGCTGCTGCCCAATTTGAAAACCCCAAACAACGGCACCGCTGGCGTGATGGCGCGTGCCAACAGAGAGGGCTCTGCGTGCCCACTCTGGCACCCATGCCATAGGTTCGCCACCACTGCGCTAGGAGCATAGCTGTCAACTTTCCCTTTTTTGCGGGAAATTCCCATAGCTGTCAAGCCTCCCTTGCTGTTTCCCAATGCTATAATAAGGGAGTTTCCTGCAAAAAAGGGAAAGGTTGACAGTTATGAAATTCCCTTATTCCAGCGCCGTTTCCCATTGCAAAAAAAGGGAAAGTTGACAGCTATGGCCATTTCCCAATGCAAAAAAAAATGAAGTTTTACAACCCTTGCTCCTTAAACCAGGATTACAGTTGCCAAAACAGAATGTCTTCTTTGCCATTTTGGGGCCAGGCAGCTGGAAAGTCACATTTTTCAATACAAGTTTTTTGGTTCCTGAAGTTCGTTTCCGATGGTGCAGATAAAATAGAACGGATGAAATTCTACGGGATGGGGCATTGTGCGTGAAAACAGTCCACACCCAAGGATGCCCAGGCATGCACCCCCAAGATGGTGGAGCTGTCAGGTGCCAAATGCACCTGGCAAATTGTGAACTCTGGCTGCAGCGGCAAGGAGTGGAGGGGGGAAACGTGTTGCACAAGAAGGAATGTGTTGGGTGAGCAGGACAGCAGTGCTGGATGCAGCCCTGTGTACTGTAATACATCAGAGTAAATAAGAGGGGGGATTGGGGTGGGTAGGGAGAGCTTCTGTGTTGAGAGGTTACAGGTAGGTAGCCGTGTTGGTCTGCCGTAGTCGAAACAAAATAAAAAGAAAAGAAAATTCCTTCCAGTAGCACCTTAGAGACCAACTAAGTTTGTTCTTGGTATGAGCTTTCTGCATCTGAAGAAGTGTGCATGCACACGAAAGCTCATACCAAGAACAAACTTAGTTGGTCTCCAAGGTGCTACTGGAAGGAATTTTTTAATTTTTATTTTGTGTTGAGAGATGTTATGTGTCTCAAGACAAGATGTTGGGGATGAATGATAAGGGAGGGCTGTTGCTTTCTTGTCCTGCTTAAGCTTTGCAAAAGCATCTGGCTGGTTGGAGAAAGAGCACCACAGCCTTCCCCAATCTGGTGCCCTCCAGATGTTTGGGACTACAAGTCCCAGCAACCCCAGCCAATACTTTCCAAAATATCCAGAGAGCACTGGTAGTGGACTGGATTGTCCATACCTTTCGTGTGAGCCAGTATCGCTGTTCTTTCACTCTTAGGTTGGATGATGGGAAGCAGATTGTTTAGGTTCCAAGTCCCATCGATGCACTGGGATCATATCCTGATTTTGTGTGGATTGTGGCAGTTTCCAAGACTTGTCTCCTAGCTTCTCCTCTGTGGATGGAACAGTGTTGCACAGCATGGGGCTTTCGTTCCTCCTGCTTCCTGAAAAAAGTGATTCTGGGGGTTGGAGTGCCCTTCGTGTGGGAGGGGGCAAGGCCAGCCCTACCACTAGACCAAGTGAAGGGGTCTGCCTCAAGCGGCAGATTCTGGAGAGTTCCTTAAGCCCTCCTGTATCCCCTGAGCTCAGTTAGCCCTCTGGTGTGGTGGAAAATGCTGTCCCATCACCACCTCTGAAGTAAGATGATAATAATAATAATACTAATAATAATACTAATAATACTAATAAATAATAAATAATTTATTATTTATACCCCGCCCATCTGTGTGGGTTTCCCCAGCCACTCTGGGTGGCTTTCAACAAAATATTAAAATACAATAGTCTGTTAAAAGCTTCCCTAAACAGGGCTGCCTTCAGATGTCTTCTAAAAGTCTGGTAGTTGGTTTTCTCTTTGACATCTGGTGGGGGGGTGTTCCACAGGGCGGGTGCCACTACTGAGAAGGCCCTCTCGGGCATATAACTCCTGGAACTCTGTGCGTTGAATGAGGGGGAAATACATTTAACCTTCAATTTAAGCAACAAAACACCGAGAGGGGGGTGCTGCAGATTGGGGAGGGAAGTGACAGAATTCCCCCTCTTTCCCGAAGAGCAGCTTCAGATCCCAGCTATTATATGCCCTTCAGGTAAACTTGGGCTGTGCAAATAATGCATTAGTCTTGAGTGAGTTCTTCCAGAGCCTCCATACTGGTGTGTCAAAATTCTGCAGGTGTATCAAGGCTGTCAAATGATGGTCACACATTTTTAAAGCCTTCTCCACTGCTGGAGCAGCAATAACAAGCAAGATATCCTAATCGTTAACAGGTTTGATAATTACGCTGATGACAATAATAAAGTAAGCTGCCATCCTCTACTTAACCTGAGAGCAAGCCCTACCGAAATGGTTGGTTCTTGCTTCTGAGTTGACACTGTGCAGTTAATTAACTGTTGTTGTGAAAGAATGAAAATAGCTTTTGTAGTAATTAATTACGTTAAAGAAAAACGGACACATTTTAATTACGCCAGGTGAGGTTTGTGTGAACGTGGATGATTCACTCAACAATTTTTCTCTTCAGCTTTTATCCTGGAGCACCAGGGCTGGTCTGCAGTTACACAATTAAAGAAAATAAACAAAATGAAGCAAAGAAAGAGAGACTATTAAGAAACAAAGGCCAGTTTTTAAAGGCAAGGTGTGCTCCGTAGGCACACGCTGGTTCTTCAAGCAGGATAGGAACACAGGAAGCAGCCCTACTCTGAGCCCAGACCATTGCCTCATATCTTCTTCTTTGGCGATCACTTGTAGCTGAGTAAGATTGTCTTCCATAAAACGGGTTTTTGGAGGACAGCTGTGCGTGAATTTGTTTTATGTGTGTAAACCAGTGCATGCTGACCAACACACAGTCTTCGCAGTAAGGCTCTATCTATTCCAGGGGTCAGCAAACATTTTCAGCAGGGGGCTGGTCCACTGTCCCTCAGACTTTGTAGGGGGCCAGGCTATATTTTGGGGGGGGGGAATGAATGAATTCTTATGCCCCACAAATAACCCAGAGATACATTTTAAATAAAAGCACATACTTTACTCATGTAAAAATACGCTGATTCCCAGACCATCCGTGGGCCGGATTTAGAAAGCGATTGGGCCAGATCCAGCCCCCGGGCCTTAGTTTGCCTACCCATGCTCTATTCCGATGGCATGAGTATCACGATGACCGGTAGATTTTTATCTCCTGCAGCCTTCATCCGCCTTCACAGCCATTGTAACAAGCCATTTGTTATCTGCCATTGAGGACTTCCAGGATCATTCTTTGTCTAGCTCCTTCCCTTTGACCTTACTGCCTTGGGTGACCCTGCTGGGAGTACGAGACTCCCGATGGCTCTGCTCACAAGGGTCATAGGAACGTGGAAGCCCACTCACCACGACAAGGTGATGATCCAGCGAGTGAGATTGCCTGATATAGCCCAGTATGGTCTACACTGACTGGCAGAGGTTGAGGAAAGGGTCTCTTTCCCAGCCCTACCTGGCGATGCCTGGGATTGAACCCGGGCCCTTCTGCTGCTGTCCCGCTGAGCTACGACCCTTCCCTTCCTCGCTGGGATGTTAGATTCTCCTTCACTGCGGCCAAACATCAGGCAATCAAATGGTGACAATATTTTTTTTTATATTAAATTCCTTTATTGCTCAATTAAAATATATTTACATGCAAGCATATGCGTATACAAATGCACATATATATATATGTTTTTTCATATATATATATATATATATATATATATATATATATATATATATAAGAAAAAACATCACATATATCTTACATAAGAAAAAAAAAGAAATGAAAGAAAAAAGTAAACATAATTGATAAGAAATACAAAAAAGAGAAAAGGAAAGAACGAAGAGAAAGAAGAAAGAAGGGAAGTTAGAAGGGGAAAAGAGAAGAAAGAAAAGGAAAAAAGAAAGAAAAAGGAGGCAAAGAAAGAAAATCTTCAGGGAGAAAGATTAAGGCAAGATAAAATCATCAATAAACCTACACAAATACTTTTCTAAGTGTACTTCCGCTGCTTTTACAACGGTTCATAAATCTAGTGTAATACTTATTATATCTGTCATTTTTTACACTTTTACCACTTTAAACACAAATTCTCCAATCTCTGCTTTATTAAACCATATTTCATCTTATTATTCTAAACACAACCAATATCTTTCACTCACTTCTTGTTTATTCAAATAGTCATTAAGGTACTTCCATTGATTTTTTTACCATATCTCTTGATTTCCCTCTAATAATATCTGTCAGCTTCGCTAGTTCCAGATATTCTATTATTTTACTCAACCACTCTCCCTTTGATGGTAAATGGTGACAATATTTGATGGGGGGAATTGACTGTCTTGCTGAGCTGTCGTAACAGAGCACCTGGGGCTGGGGGAATACAAAATGTGAGAGGATTTGCTTTGGACAGAGCCATTTCGCAGGCTTGGAGCCCTGGGGTTCTTGCTGATGCTGACCAGGAATGGCTTTGACTCTGGGGCTGCATCCATTGCCCTGATTCTGTGTTTCTTTCCCTTCCAGCTATGAGGAAGAAGAGCGTGTTTTGACTGAGGAAGAAGAGTTCCTGCCCCATACTGCTAGCAAGAAACTGAACCAGTTCACTGACGTAGGTGGCCGTAGAGCCCAGATATTCTCATCTCACCCTGGGTAGAAACTGAGACTCTTGACATCCATTCTGGGAGATCCCAGTGTACAGGATATCTGCTTTCTTTGAACTCCAGTGTGTAACAGTCCACATGCCCCCTCCCTAACCATATATAGGGCGATCCTCCATACTCAGAATTTATGGGGCTGGCAAGGGGATCTGTGCATGGCCAACAGATATTGCAACCTTTGCTTTCCTCCTCTTCCCTCCTGCTCTCATTTCTGCCAGATGCACCTTTTGGCCCCTTCAGAGCTGAAGCACACCATCAGGAGAATCACATGCCATCGCTTTTCCTGGATTGTGCCATTCCATTCAGACGGCAGGTGGGGAGGCTGCATTGGAGGATCTCCCATTTAAACCAGTTCATGCTAACAGAAAACCAGCATGGCATAGAGGAGGCTAGACACAAGAGCTGTTCTCCCCAACATGCTAGCTTTGTATGTGGAAGGGTTTTATTATATTAGGGAAGCATTCAAGCATTGTGATTGCACCCCTCCAGTCAGTTTCTCCCTTCATTCACTTGCTTGCCCCTTTTCTTGTTAATTTCTGCTGATTCTCCGTGGCCCATTTCCTATTTAATGATGCTTACTGTGGGCACATAGGCATATTTATATCCATTACATCGGATGCCAGGCTCCAGGCTCACGACTCAACAGGAACCTCTTCAAAAATATTATATATATATATAATAACAATTTATTGATTTCCCAAAAGTAACAAAACAAAACAAAAAACAGAAAAGAAAAAATTCATAACCAAATTAAACCATAAATTTTTAGTTGACTTCCCTCCACTCCCCCTCTTGGTCCCATTGTAATATACTTGTTTATGCGCGTCCATAAAACCCAATCCAATTTTAAAATCTTCATTCATGTTATTACAAGTGACTTTTAAAAGTTATACTAATGTAAAAATCTACACAAAACTTAAAAAATATATGCATTGAACAGTAGCCCTTTTTTTGTAATTTGTCCTGCATAGTTCAGTAATTTATTTTGCCAATCTTCTTCTTTATCTTCTTGGCTGAGGCTTCTTCCTTCCATAGAGGCTGCTTGGTCTTGGCCTGTCATCCATTTCTCGCATATTGGAACAGAGTCTTTTGCTCAAACAGTCCATCAAGTCCTGTACATCTCAATATCATAATTTCTTTTCACCCCAAAACTTCTTTTTTCAAGCAGCAGACAAATACCATGCAGTTTGTGCATCTGAAGCAGGATTGTAGCATTTTCCCGTGCGGAGTCTACTTTATTTTGCACGTGGGGAAACACCATTCTGCCTCTGAGCCCCCCCCCCCCCAGCAGCACAAAGCATCTATTATGGGCATAGTAGGTGGTGGCAGGCAGCAATGTTGGGGGGCTCCTGTTGAATTTCATCTGTGATGTAAATGGCAGCACACTTGTCCCTGTTGTAATGCACAGGGCCGGCCCAAGACAGCTTGACTCCTAAGGCAAACCACAAAATGGCATACCCCCAACCAGGGAGCAAAGGGGGGGGGGTGAAGATCTACACTGGACACAACAGGGGGAATCAAACCAACCTTCCCAGATGGTTGAAGTGGGAATCAAAGGCCCTGGTGGTGTGTGGGAAGGGGCCTGCTCTGAATCACACTGGGTGGGTACAGAACCCAGGAGACCCCAGAGGACAGCCCCCCCCCACTTTCTTCCCAAGGAGTGGGAGGAAACCAGTGGTGCCTCCTATTCGCCAAGAGGCCACATTGGGGGGAGGGCTGCCAAGGAGGAGGCGGATGCGCTCTCCAATGTGTGCACCACAGCCATTGATGCCACCGTGGTGGCAGCAACAGGCAGTGCCTTTCTTGGAGGTCAGAAATGCTGCTCCTATGGATTCTGCTGCCTGAGGCAGTCGCCTCACCTTGCCTCATGGGTGGGCAGGCCCCGGTGATGTCTGCGCCATTTTGTCCCCTTTAAAAAAGTCTCTTTAGAGTATTATTATAATTATAATTATTAATTCTTTAAGAGAAGAGTCATCAAACCCAAAATAGGCTAGAGGGCCAGACTACCCACCCAGCAGATAACCAGACCCCACTTCCATAATTTGTCACTGAAGAATGCCAGCCCCACTGAATCTTGACTACAACGGTTGGTTCCATATCGGTTGGGTGCTAAAGTTGAGCTTCCATGTCAAAGAGTGAGGGACCTGTCTGTTCTGAACTCTGGCCATTCTTCTCCTAGAAACTGACTGCCAGTCCTACAGTTGTCTCTCCTCCTCATACCTTGCACCTCAAAACCGTCCTGCCAGTTTAAAGCCCCCTCCCGCCCCCCTTCCTTATTCTGCCTTTCAAGAGACTTTCACTAGCCCAATCTGCTCCAGATGCTCGGAGGCCTGAGCAGAGGAGCCCCTGCATTCCCCAGTTGGCAACCCTCCAGGCAGTGGCATCGCTAGCCTCTGCGCTGCTGGGGGTGGCGGCAGCGCAGAGGCACCCCCTGGGGGAGGGGCACGACGCGTGCGCCGTGACGTCATCATGACGTCATGACGCACGTGTATACAGAAAGGGGGGATTTCCCCCTTTCCGAGGCTTTTTTTCGGTGGGGGGGTGACCAGCGAGGAGGGGCTGACAAGCGTGACCCCCCCCCGCTGGTCGCCCCCCCCCCCGCCGAAAAAAGTGTCGGAAAGCGGAAAAAGAAGCAGAGTGGCACTTAAACGCGCCTGCTCTGCTTCCTTTCCAGGCTTTCCCTGCCCCCCCCCGCGGTTTTTTCGGCGGGGGGTGGTGACCAGCGAGGAGGGGGTGACAAGCGTGACCCCCACCTCGCTGGTCGGCCCCCCCCCCGCCGAAAAAAAGCGGCAGAAGCACCCCATCCGTGTGCTGCTGCTCCCGGGGTGATGGAGGGAGCGGCGGCGCGTGGGAGTGGCGGGAGGGGCCGGAGGGGCCGCCGCTTGTCACCCCCACCCGTCGCTGCTCACCCTGTCACTGGGGCCGTACCGCCCCCACCGCCCCTCCCCAGCGACGCCCCTGCCTCCAGGTTTCCCCCTAGTCTGCAACCCCCATCAGCCCGTTATTCTGGCCAGCGATTAAGGATGATGGGCTCTGTAGTACTTCAACAGCGGGAAGGCACCAGGTTGAAGAAGGCTGGTCTAAATGTTTACAGTACGCCTCGCCTCCCACATTGCTCCTACCAGCCAAGACCTAGGACCCCCTGTCCCCTGCCTCTGCCCCAACGACCAGCATGAACATCATGTTCTCCATGTTCCTTTTTCTTCCTGGCTCCGAGACTCTGCCATAGGCGCCAGTCCTTTTACGTCAGGAGTGGGGAACCTGTGGCCCTGGCAGATATTGCTGGACTCCTAACTCCCACCAGCCCCAGCCAGCATAACCAACGGTCAAGGATGATGGGAGTTGTAGTCCAGCAAGTCGTATGGCTCCCTTTCCCTGCTGTGCCTTGTCGTCGTCAACAATGCATTTTCCACAGCACGGTCTCTCCCCCTCCACAAAAGCGAAACCCTTTGCATGTGCCCCACCACTTTTCTCTGACATGATTTTTGACTTTCCCCTCCCCTCTGACTTGCAGTTTGAGGGGAAGACGTCCTTTGGGATGTCGGTCTTCAACCTGAGCAACGCCATCATGGGCAGCGGCATCCTGGGCCTGGCCTACGCCATGAGGAACACAGGGATCGTCCTTTTTGTGTGAGTGCCCCTGCCTAGCACACCAGCCAGGGAGGCTTCATAGCCCTGCGGAGAAGGAAGCGGGTGGGAACACGCCCCACTCATCCCACCCAGGGGCGCAGGCCATTGGCAGGGCAGCACCCACAGAGCCGCCTCTGGGGAGCACAGCTGAGCAGCAGCATAGCAGCACACTCCCAAGTAGGGGCTCGTGGGAGCAGAGGAAGCAGCCCAACACAGAGCCAGACTGTTGCTGGGACTGGCAGCGGCTGTCCAGGCTTTCAGGCAGAGGACGGTCCCAGCCTTCGCCTGAGATGCCAGCAATCAGGGCCGTCTCGTCCATTTGGGCTGGTGGCGCGGCGCAACAGGGCGCCGGGCCCCCAGGGGCGCCCCCGCGAGTCCGCCGGCATACCGGGTGCCCCATCCCCAACCCGACCCCACGGGCGGGCGGGCGCTTGCGCGCCGCCGGCACAGCCCCGTCTTCGAGCGGGGGGGGGGGAGTAGCGTGGCCCCGCCAGCGGCCTCCCCCCGCCCCCACGGGCGGCCAGGTGCTTGCGCCGCCAGCGCTCTCCCCTGGACGCCCCGGACGCATGGGGGCGCTGAAAGGATCGAGCCCACCGGCATACTGGCCACCCCCCTCCCCAACCCACCCCCGCCCCCAAGGGCGGGCTGTTGGCCGGGTGCTCACACGCCGGCGACACAGCCGCTGCCGCCCATGCCAGTCCGGGCAGGCTGCGAGCTGGCCGCCCTCACCTCCCGTCCCAGGAGCACTGGAAGAGCACACAGAGCACTGCGCCGCTCCAGCGCCACGCCCCTCATCCCCTGCTCACCCTCCCCCCGAGGGGCGGCAAGCGCGAGAGGGAGGCAGTGGAGAGGCGGTACGCCAGGGGCGCCGGAGGGATCACTGCGCCACAGCGGCCGATCTCCTTAAGACGGCCCTGCCAGCGATGGAACCCACGACCTTCGGCATGCGAAGCAGATGTGCTGCCCAGAGCAGGGCGGTCTAGCACATGGCCCGAGGGCCTCATTGAGCCCTCAATGCCTTTTTTGGCTGCCCTTGGCAACATTTGATTCTCTCCCTCCCCTCAGCCCTCGCACTGGCTTCCCACACCTGGGTAAGTGAGGCGTTGTGAAGGAGGCATGAGGCTTTTCCAGGGTCCCAGAGCCTCCTTCCTAAAGCCTGCCTTCCCAGCTTTGGGGGAAAGGTGGGAGAGCACTAGGACAAATGTCGACATTGCTCCCCGTCTGCCCAACAAGGCAGTGTGCAGCCCACGCGTCCCACAGCAAAGTACACCTGCGGCCCACTTGGTATGAACAGTTGGACTTCTCTGGTCTGAAGTTTGATGGGACTCTGTGGCCTCTGGGATTCTGTGCCTGGCTGTGGGAGGGGGAAGGAGTTAGGTTTGGATTTGAAGCTTGGGGAGTTGGCAGGCCCTGCCCCCCGGGACAACAGTGTGTGACTGATGCTTGCTTTTGTCCCTCTCTTCATTAGGGTACTTCTGATCTGCATTGCTTTGCTGTCCTCTTACTCCATCCACCTGCTGCTGAAATGCGCTGGCGTTGTGGGTAAGTCATGGGCAGCGGTAGAAGCCCTTCGCTGCTCCTCGGATGCCATCTGTACTCGCCCCAGGAGGCACAAATCAAAGGTGTTCCGGCCGTGATGAGTAGGAAACTTCATTCCTCTGTCTGGAGTCAGACAGTGCCTTTACAGGTGAAACTCGAAAAAATTTGAATATCGTGGAAAAGTCCATTTATGTAAGCAATTGTTTTCATTAGCTACTTTCAAAACCCCGAAGTTGAAATTGTTAACTTGGGGTTCTCATCAGCTGTACGCCATAATCATCACAATTATAACCAATAAAGGCTTGACATATCTCACTTTGCATGTCATGAGTATCTCATATTTTAGTTTCACCTTTTAAGTTGAATTACTGAAGAAATTAACCTTTCCACGATATTCTATTTTTTTTGAGTTTCACCTGTAGAAGAGAATTGGAATTGGTTCGAGAAGGGTTTCGCCAACATGCTGTATGTGTGAGCGCACAGATCTTTATTTTTATTTCCCAGTGCTGCCTCTGGCTGAAGAGGCTTTGAAGGCTTTTGGAACAGTGCCGACACTTGCCAAATCTGACAAGCCATGGCAGATAAACCCATGCTTTAAAAGTTCTACTCAGCCTCTCTTGCACAACTTCTGCCACCTGCAGCTTCCAAAGTGCCCAGAGTCCTGGTTTTTAAAATGATTGAGAGTTGAGGTGAATTGGCATTTGCAATGGATTTAGATCTCTGTAGTGTTTTGTGTCAGCTGTGACCAGGCAAGCTATGCCTGAAGAGCACGTTTGGGCCTCCATTCACTATCTTTACGTAGAATCGAACACTATCCTGACTAGGCAGGATAGGGAATGTCCTGTGAGCTGGAGTGGGGGAGTGGCAACATTAATGGTGGGAGAAGCCTTACTGGTAAACAGAGGGGAGGTGGGTGAACTGGAGGAGCGGTGACACTAACCGGGAGCCATGGGTAACAAGGTGATTCCTTGCCTCTCTCTTTCATCTAGGAATTAGAGCCTACGAACAGCTGGGACTCCGGGCTTTTGGCCACGGGGGCAAAGTGGTTGCAGCTGTGATAATCTCAATACACAACATAGGAGGTAAGGGCTTGTTCTGATCCATAGATATTCTGTGAGGCTAAGAAACAATCTGTCACAGTAACACAAAGCCCACCCGACCCCCCGCCACAAGTCTGGGGCTCCACAACCTGTAGGCATTATTGATTGTCTCCCCAACAATCAATAATAAGCATCCCATCCTTTCAAGCATTTCCGTTTGTGCAGTAGAACTTCCTCCCGCTTCCCCCCCTCCATGCACCCCCCCAGACTGCTCCAGGGGTTCCCCCAACCCTTCGGAGAAGATTTGGGAGGGTGTGGGGCTTGCACAGGGTGACTAGAGGAGGAGAAAGTCTCCTTCTGCAAGTGGAAATCCTTGAGCTTACAGGGCATGTCCCTTGGATACTGCCCTGAATGTTTAGTCCATTTGTCTGTGCCAAATTTATCCTGTATTGCTGCTAGCAGCAGAGAATGTGTGGGCAAAGAACTTTGTAGGGTGCTGAAACTCTCGTGGTTTTCTCACGAATTCAGCATCATGGCTGCTACCCGATTTGGCTCATGTGCAAAATGGTGGGGAAATTGTGTCCTGCGGCCCTGCTGATTGCTCTCCTCCTGCCAGGTCAGTAAAGGAAATTCAGGGAATCCTCCTGATTGCTTTCTCTTTTCACAGCAATGTCCAGTTACTTGTTTATCGTTAAATCTGAGCTGCCACTCGTGATCCAAACTTTCTTAGGGCTGTCAGGGGACAACGGGTAAGCAAAACAACCTCCAGTTCAATTCTCACTCCCGCAGTGACCTTTCCCCCTCTTGTTGTTTCTGTTTTCTTCTCCTAAAAAATTAGGAAGGGCCAGTGACCCCACTCAGTGCACACATTTAGTCCAAAAAGAAATAGAAGGTGACTAAGTAGGGACTCACTTGCTCTTGCTTAACCCAGATCATCTACAACCTTTCTGAGCCCTTTTGGCATTTTCAAAAAGAATTGTGAGCACTGCAACAAAATGGTTGCCACGGCGGGCTATGCCAGCCACAAAATCCCTGTGGGAAGTGTGTTCTGCTACGGTTTGCTGTCCCCTCCCCTGCTTGCTCACAATGTGGTGTGTGTGTTTTGTAGGTGCTGAGAGGGAGGCAGCCTGGCTGGGAGCAGGAAAAGGGGGAAATGCACAGAGTCCATATCTCTCCATGGCAGGGTGTGTGTGTGTGTGGAGAGGGGTGGGAACGCGACAAAAACATCTGTCACCCAGAGAGATGGAGGTTGGAAAGCAAGCTAAACAGACCCCAGAAAGAAGTACGGCTGGCAGCGGGAAATGGGATGGCAAACCAAGAAACAGAACTTGGGTGTTCGGGTGCGAAGCATCAGAGCCCCAGAGCTGAGGAACGGCAGCAACAAACACAAACCAGTGCTGGGTTTAGGGTGGTGTGGGTGGTTGCCCCGCACAGGGTGCCAAGCTGAGGGACACCAAATTGAGGAGACCCACTGTTGAGGAGATCCATTTGAGGGTGCCAAATTTTGGCCTTGCTCCGGGCGCCATTTTGTGAAAGATTTCCAAAGTCTGCCCCTGCATAAACTTCCAGAGTGGAGGGGAAAACAACCACAAATGATGATGATGATGATGATTTATTCCCCCCCCCCCCCCGCCATCTGGCTGGGTTTCCCCAGCCACTCTGGGCGGCTTTCAACAGAGTATTAAAAACAGAATAAAACTTCAAACATTAAAAACTTCCCTATACAGGGCTGCCTTCAGATGTCTTCTAAAAGTCAGATAGTTGTTTATTTCTTTGATATCTGGTGGGAGGGCGTTCCACAGAGTGGGTGCCACCACCGAGAAGGCCCTCTGCCTGGTTCCCTGTACCTTCGCTTCTCACTTCTTCAGGTATATACAGAAGAAGGAGGGGACCAAACACCAACACTCCCCCTACCCCGCTGTTGTCAAGAAAGAGAGGGGAATAAACAACAATAGCTCAAACTCCCAGAGGAAGAGGAAGACACACACACACACACACACACACCATAGCTGTCAACCCTTCTCTTTTTTTGCGGGAAATTCCCTTATTATAGCATTGGGAAACAGCAGGGAGGGTTGACAGCTAGCACACACACACATGCATGGTCTTCAATTCCTTCCTTCCTTCCTTCCTTCCTTCCTTCCTTCCTTCCTTCCTCCCTCCCTTCCTGGGCATCATTACTCCTATAGGCACCATGTTGCGGACAACCAGACTTGACCCCTAAGTACTACTAAAGCAATTAACACCTATTTCCGCAACCCCTATTGTGGACATAGGGAACCTGCAGCCCTACAGATATAGTTGGACTAGAATTCCCAGCATCCCTCACCCACTGGCTCTGCTGGTGGGGGCTGATGGGAGTTGGAGTCCTGGAAGGTCACCCCAGGTTCCCTGGCCCTGCCTGGACGCATTCCTCGGCTTATTCCACGGGAGGTTTTTTGTGTGTGTTTTCAACTTCCTAACAGTTGTTTTTATTTCATTTAACGATGGCCAACAGATTTTTAAATTAAAATCCATTTTCGAGCCAGTGAAAACACCCAGTAGTTTCACCTCAGAGTCAACTTGGGGGCAGCACCCAATCACATCCGTGGTTATTTTAAGGATCTGAACCCGCACTGACCTTCCCTCTGGAGCCATCGTAGGACCACTGTGATCTGCGATGAAAGTGGATCAGGGTTCTTCCCCTTCTCTCTCTCCCTCCCCTCCCCTCCCCAATCTTGACCCTTCCCTTCAAGCTAGATCTGATGTGAGGCCTTTGGAGCCGTTTTTATGGAGGGAAGCAGCTGGCCTTTTTTGGCTCCATTTCCCTTCTATAAATGGCTCCCAGTGTGGGGCTTGCTGCCCTCTTCACATGCCTTCCCTGAGCAGGAGAGTTTATGGGGCCTGGCTGCCCCCAGCCTTTCCTCAGCAGTGTCATGAATTGGAGGGCCCGACCCCCCTCAAACAGAAACGCGTAGGGCACATTCCCACCCCCCCCCCCAAGTGAATTACAACCTGCCCCCGACACTCGTACTTGATGTTCGCTTCGAACCTGGGGCCAGACTACCACATCGAAACACAGCTGTGTTGTAACATTATCCAGTCCAGAGTTAGGATAAAGGGAAGGAGAAAAAGTGGCTGGAAAAGGAGGAGTTTTTGCAGAGGAAAGTGACCAGAAAGACGATTAAGCGCCCCTCCATTTCCTGCCGCTGCTGCACCAAAAACCAGCCCCCCGCCCCGTCCCCAAGGCTGCCTCGTAGCAAAGTAACCTCTGGCTAATGTTTCACATAGCTGTGTTGTGTAACATGTTGTTTGGACCTCATACTCCCAGCTGTTGAAAACAGTAAATCAAAATGCTAAGTTTCTGGGGTGAGGGAGAATCTTGCTCAGTCAGCCTTGAGGCCCGGGGCTGCTACTGTTGGAGAAAGTGTGCCTACGAGTTGGATAAATTTTATTTACTTATTATATTTGTAGACCACCTTTTTCTTCCATCAGTCTCAAGGTGGTGTACATGGTTCTTCTGCCCCCACCCCCAATTTTATCCTAACAACAACCCTGTGAGGTAGGTTAGGCTGCGAGATTGTGACTTGCCCAAAGTCACCCATTGAACTTCAGGGGATTCGAACCCTGGTCTCTCCCAGCTCCTAGTCCAAAACTTTAACCATTTTGCCACACTGGCTATTGAAAAGACAGATATAGAAAAGGTGGTGCCAAATTATAGAGTTCTGGTGTCCATTGTGCCGGCTGAATTTGGCCCTGGAAGCTGGGAGGGCCCTTGGTGGGAATCACGAATCTTTAATCGAGAGCATGGAAGAAGAAAACTTGCTTTCCATTTCACTCATAAGGAAAAGAAAAGCTACACCTATCTTTTGGCTGATTATGTGGAGCGACTAAAAGGGGGTGGGGGTGGTCACTTGTTTACAGTTAAATTCACTTCCCGCCCGCAAAATGCTGTCTCATGGTAGTCCCCTGGTCTAGAAGACGTTTTGTGGTTTTTCATTCTCATGCCTCCGCTTGGAGTCACTGGGGTTAGGAAAGCTTGTTTTTGAAAACTAAAAATTAAAGCTATCGATATTCTGTAGGGTTGCCAGGTGTCCACTATTTGAGTGGACAGTCCACTTTTTTCACGTTATGTTCACTTTTTCCCCCACAAAATAGTGGACATTTTTTTATTCAAAAGCTTTATGATGAAATGGTATTTTAATACATGTTAAAATGTTTGTAAGAAAATATATAATTTAATTTAATTTTAAACCACCACCCCCCCGCTTGTCCGCTATTTTTTGGAAGCGGACCTGGCAACCCTAGTATTCTGTTGAAACAAAATAAAAAAATAAAAAAATCCTTTCAGTAGCACCTTAGAGACCAACTAAGTCTGTTCTTGGTATGAGCTTTCGTGTGCTCAATATTCTGTCGAGGCTCCCTTATACAGTCTGGTTCATTCAGCGCTGTGCCATCTCATCTTGAGAGCTGCTGGATCTCCCAGGTTTCTGGCAGAGGGCCTTTCTTAGCGTTTGGTGCCCAAGATATCTTATCTTTCCTAGCATTTGGTACCCAGGATAATCTGCCTAGTCAAGGAGTGCAGTCTAAAAACAAACAGTATATCATTAAAAAATAAAATAGAAATACAGTACATCTTAAAACGATTAAAACCACAATATAGAAACACATTAAAACATGCAAAAAATCAATGAAGCAGAAATACAGAGGATGGAAAACAGGGTCTGATCTTATGGGTCAGGGAAAGCCTGGGCAGAAGATAATTCTCCCCAAGACATATGAAGCCACCTGTATGGCAAAGGGAAGCACATTCCACAGTACAGGTGCAATAGCAGAAAGTGCCTGTTCTGGGCCACCGCCCTATGATATTTTGTAGGGTGTGATGCTGCAAAGACTTACAAGACAGGTGATCTTTCAGGGAACCTGGACCTGAGTTTTTCAGGGCTTTGTGTGTCAACAAGACCTTCAACGTGGCCCGGTAGCCGACGGACAACCAGTGCACATCCTCAGCACTGGTGTAAGGCGTGCATGCCCAGCAGCTCCTCTCAGCCATCCGGCTGCAAAATTCTGCATTATCTGCGGCTACTGGATCCATCCCAAGGGAAGCCCCACACAGAGCACATTGCAGTAGCAGGGAATGCCAAACCTGAGTCTGTTGCAGCAGAAATAACCCAGAGCCTTGAGGCACTTTAGAAACCCTTTGACATGAGTACAAGCTTTCTGATGACATGGACACCAGCTTCCCAAAAGTTTATAAAAGCTGCTAGTCCCCGAGGGTGCCAGGAGCCTTTGTTGCTTTTTGTTACAGCACATGTAACATGGCTTCCTGAAGTATTCTGCTGGTTGTTCTCGCTCATTAATATCCATATAGACTTAATGGAGGGGACGGGATTGAGTGAGCAGATGCCAAGGAGAACATGGAGCCTGTGCCTTGCAGCCACTGTGCAGAAGGGGGAATTCAAGCTCGTTGCGCAAAAGTGAGAAAAGCTGCCCAAATTCCCTCTTGGATGCAACTGTTAAAGGACAGGAGCCCTGTTTACTTTTGCCTCTGTTCACCTGAGGGGGAAAACATAGCATCCATTTGCTGTTGTGACCCTGATATTGTTTGTTTTCAGTGAGTGGTACATGAACGGGAATGTCTTAATCATCGTTGTAAGCGTTGGTGTCATCCTGCCCCTGGCTATGATGAAACATTTGGGTAAGTGGTGGAGAGCATCTGTCTGTGGTGTTTTGCTTGTGTGCACTTGGATAAGCAATGGCCCAGCCACAGGGTGTGTGTGTGTGTGTGTGCAGGGCCGTCTTTACCTGGGGGTGCAAGGGGTACAGGGCACCCGGGTGCCAAATTCTGGGGGGCACCAGGAGCCCGCCACTGAAGCCCCCTAAGCTCTTAACTATCTACCCAGCGGGCGATTGGTGACTGCAGCAGTGTCCGCTGTGTATTGGCTGCTGCTGCGTCAATCAATTGTGAGTGACAGGTGGCTGCTTCCGTTGATTGGGCAGACGATAGGCGGCAGTGGCGGTGCGCGTGATTGCAAGAGGTGCTCCGGTGGGTGAGTCAAAATAATGTTTAATTTGGGGGCTAAACTAAATTTGGGGGCTCTGGGCGGATCTTTGCACCCTGATGGTGCATATGCTAAAGACAGCCCTGTGTGTGTGTGAGTGTGTGTATGTCACTGCAGTGAACATTTCCTTCCTTCTTCCCTGAGAGTTGAAGGCAATGTTGTGTGTTGTTTGTGTCTCTCCCGCCCTCTGCTGGAGGGAATCAGCTTTGGCATCATATGAGCAGCATCCTGTTCTCACACTGTCCCATCAAACCTGCTACTTTCTCCGGCGACTTACTTCTCCCTGTATGCTTGCATGCCCATGGGAAATGTTACGGGCGAAGAAGAATCTGTATGTCCTTGCAGGGGGTTGGGCCAGTCTTAAGAAATTTATTTTATGTAAATAAATAGGTGTCAAAGTTTGCTTCTAGAGTAAGTTGCCACTTTCCTCTGTGTTGCCAGAATGTTCCTGGAATGAAGATAGGGTGGTCCGTAGCCACTATTAAGAGGGTCCTTTCACAGACAGCAGTAAAACAACACACACGCACCCTTTCCTGGTCATGTAATTAATATTTTTTAAGGAAGCCACTGTCTCTACTGCAAGCAGGCCTCTGCCCATGTGAATCACGGCAGTCCCTTCCAGTCAACCTATTTATGGAGCATTCATTCTGGTTTGTTGGCACAAAGTTTGCGGAGAGGTTAGACAGCACTAGCTTTTCATGTAAAACTTGGTTTTGATTTAAAAGAAAACAAAATAAAAAATTCCTTCCAGTAGCACCTTAGAGACCAACTAAGTTTGTTCTTGGTATGAGCTTTCGTGTGCATGCACACTTCAGATACGAAATCTCATACCAAGAACAAACTTAGTTGGTCTCTAAGGTGCTAGTAGAAGGAATTTTTTATTTTATTTTGTTTTGACTATGGCAGACCAACACGGCTACCTACCTGTAATTGGTTCTGATTTGTTTGCGTGGAAGTTACGCGAGGGTGTGTTGGGCATTTTCCTGTCACTTTTCCTTATTGCGAAAAAAGTATCACTTCTTTTAGGGGAAGCATCTGTTCACCTTCAGTTGTGCAACCTGAATTTGTTGGTGCACGATTGAACCCTGTCACAAAATAGTGGTGTTCTGGAAGCACCCAGTAAATATGTTCACCCTATCCCCCTAAATTCCCCTCTGTATGGCGGCCCAAATGTGCTTCCTAGTCCAGCAAAACTGCAGAAATTTTAATTTCAAGTATTCCCCCCCAGCCCTAACCATGTTTGTTTGTGATCAGGGCTCTTGTGCCTTTTAGCAGAATGATAGGGGGAGAGGTCCAACAGGTGTTGTTTGTGTTGGCATAGACCAGGAATCAGCAACCTTTTTCAGCCGTGGGCCGGTCCACCGTCGCTCAGACCATGTGGTGGGCCAGACTATATTTTGGAAAAAAATATGAACGAATTCCTATGCCCCACAAATAACCCAGAGGTGCATTTTAAATAAAAGGACACATTCTACTTATGTAAAAACACACTGATTCCCGGACCGTCCGTGGGCCGGATTGAGAAGGCGATTGGGCCGGATCCGGCACCCAGGCCTTAGGTTGCCTACCCCTGGCATGAAGATAACATGGTGAGCAAGAAATGACATTGTTTACAAGCAGGTTGAAAAGAACTGAACAGGGGACCTGTTCCAATCCTTTTTTATCATTTACTATATGTGGAAGCTTGATGTGCTCTCTCTCTCTCTCTCTCTCTCTTTCCCTCCTTCTCCTCACAGGTTATCTTGGTTATACCAGTGGACTCTCCCTCACCTGTATGTGTTTCTTCCTCATCTCGGTGAGTTGACGGGAATTTTCAGAAGCGTGGTCTTCTCCCACCTGGACAATTGTATTTTCTTTATAAACTGCCAGGTATAATAGGAAATGGGTATCCAGGGCTCCTAGTACTTAACGCATAAATGAATTTTGGGGCAGCTTCTCCCTCCACTCCTTGCTCCTTTTCCAAGCTTGGTATTCAACATCAGTTTTCATTCCTGCCATAAAGGTAATCTACAAGAAATTTGAGATTCCCTGCCCCCTCAATGGGACGCACTCTGAAAAGCCCCCCGTCTACTATAATGGGAACAATGGCACTTTGGGGTCTGATGATGATGATGTCTGTGCTGCTGAAGTCTTCACTGTCAACTCCCAGGTTAGTAGGAGGGATCCTGAAAACTTCTGGGGGGCGTGGAGTGGCTTAAAAGTGGCTGCAAGGCATAGAGAAACTGCATCAAATGAAGAGCTTAGAAGTGAACTTGTAGATTTTTATGGGAGATCTGATAACCCGTGTGTGTGTGTGTGTGTGTGTGTGTGTATACTTCAGACTTGGGTCTGAAGTAGGGACCCGGGTAGCCCTGTGATCTAAACCACTGAGCTTCTTGGGCTTGCTGATCAGAAGATTGGCAGTTCGAATCCCCACGGCGGGGTGAGCTCCTGTTGCTCTGTCCCAGCTCCTGCCAACCTAGCAGTTCGAAAGCACGCCAGTGCAAGCAGATAAATAGGTACCACTGCGTCTGGAAGGTAAACAGCGTTTCTGTGCACTCTGGTTTCTGTTACGGTGTCCCATTGCGCCAGAAGCGGTTTAGTCATGCTGGCTGCATGACCCGGAAAAGCTGTCTGGGCAAACACCAGCTACCTTAGCCTGAAAGCGAGATGAGCGCTGCAACCCCATAGTCGCCATTGACTGGACTTAATCTGTCCAGGGGTCCTTTACCTTTTACCTTTTACTTCAGAAATACAAGGAAGACATTTAATTTTCCAGTAAGTGAGGAAGAAGAATGCCAAGCAAACTTGAGTAAATACTACTGGCTCACTTGGGCTTCCTATGGACAGAGGACTCCAAAAAGTTTGAGAAATTACGAAGCCAACCCCTGACAAATCTGTTTCCAAAATGTTTATGTAAACATCAGATACCGTAATTCTGGAATGAAGCTAGGATTACTTTTACTCATAAAACATATCAAGGTAGTTTAAACCAGGAATGGGTAACCTTTTCCATGAAGGGCCATTTCTCAGGGGTGGCATACTAGTGGTGGGCAGGACTGGTACAAAAAATGGATGGGGGCCCTCCTTTTCTGCCACCCCCTGGCACTCATTTCCCCCACTCTTCGTTATGTGACCCTAAGGTCACTGGCTGCCTATTCCTGGTATGAACCTACTGAACTGGGACCTGCTTTATTTTCCCTGCATAATTGACTGTGCAGTTTAAAAAAAGACAGTCTGTAAGTATAAACTTCAGGAACAGGTTTCATATTTAGGGGCGAACTTCTCAGATAATATCAGAACAGCCTTTGCTATAATTAATTCTCGTAATGCTATAATAGTGAAGAAGCCACTGTGAAGTTCATGGATGCAGATGAAGCATTTGATGCGCTAGAATGGTAATTTATCTTCTCACTTTTAGAAAGATTCAATCTGCAGTGATTGCCATGAATTCTGATATACCAGTTGTGAAGCAAAGGATGGCCAAACTCTAGTATAATGCCCCAGTGTCAAAACTGTACTATAATGGTAAGGCACAGGAAGGGAAAGAGCACAGAAAAATGTATAAATATACACCTTCCATTTTGGAAATTTAAACATGGCATTGACGTCAATGTTTGCCATCGCTTTTCAGTTTTGCCAGTAGCTTACCGAATTTGTAGCTCCTGTTTTCTTTGCCCCAATATGTTTATTATTAATAACAGTAGTAGTAGTAGTAGTAGTGGTAGTAGTAGTATTAATAAGAAGAAGTAATAGATCCCAAGGACTGCAAAAAGATCAAACTTATCCATCCTTAAAGAAATCAGCCCTGAATGCTCACTGGAAGGACAGATCCTGAAGTTGAGGCTCCAGTACTTTGGCCACCTCATGAGAAGAGAAGACTCCCTAGAAAAGACCCTGATGTTGGGAAAGATGGAGGGCACAAGGAGAAGGGGACGACAAAGGATGAGATGGTTGGACAGTGTTCTCGAAGCGACTAGCATGAGTTTGGCCAAACTGTGGGAGGCAGTGGAAGATAGGTGTGCCTGGTGTGCTCTGGTCCATGGGGTCACGAAGAGTCGGACACGACTGAACAACAACAATAGATCCCAAAAACAATTTAATTCATTTTAGTGTTGTTTAATAGCAGGGGTAGGAACCTCCACCTTCTAGACCAAATACGGCCCATCAGGCCTCTGATTCCAGTCCAATTGGCTTCTGCAAGTCACATCCTTGCCAGTATAGAAGCCAGTCAGAATGGCAAAGCAAGGATAGCGTGCTTTGTGTTGCTTACCTGACAGCCAGTTGGGCAGGCATAGTAGAAGTTTGTGTTGCTGTTCCATCAGCCCAATCAGCTGCCAATTCCAAGCTGCATGTGAGAAAGGGAGCCCTGTTTGCACTGCATTGTATGGAGGTAAATGGGTGAGTGTGAATGGGTGAGCCAAAGTCCAATGCACAGAGCTTAACAAAGTGCTTGAGAGCCAGCTAGTTGGTGGGTGCTTAGAAACTGCAGTGCAAGAGTCTTTGCAGCTCCAGTAGCACCAAGCCCTGTGCATTGAAACTGCTGTTGGAGTAAGATGCACTCTGCCCCCCCCCCCACGCAAAAAACGCAGAAAGGATATGCTGGAAGTCCTGGGTTTCAGATGTGGCAAGTGGAGCAGAGAATTGATTTATACTCCTTCTCCTTTCACAGACGGCCTACGCCATCCCCATCCTGGCATTTGCCTTTGTCTGCCATCCAGAGGTTCTGCCCATTTACACTGAGCTGCGCAGGTGCGTAAACTGCAGGCATGGTAGAAGGTTAAAAGAGGGGAAGCCTGTTCTTTTTCAACGCTCTAAAAAGGGGTAAGGAAGAAGAGGGGAGAGTGCTATGGTTGACCCCTCCCTAAAGATAGGAGGAAGTGCAAAAGATCCCCCCCCCCGCCAAAAGAAAAAGAAACATTGCACAGAAACTCTCTAAATGTAAGAAGAATCTGGCTTCCGGATCATGCCGGTGGGATAGTCCAGTATCCTGTGGCCAGCCAAATACTGTGGAGAAGAAGCCCACAAGCAGGGCATGAGCCCAACAGCACCCTCACCACTTGTTTCCTGCAATAAGTTCCCCCAAATTACAGAGGTCTCTTCTAACTGTATAACGGGGAAAGCGGGGGGCTGGAATAGGAGGAGCACATCACAGGGGAGCAAGGACAGCTTTCTTGAACCCGGGATGCTGCCTGGGTTCCCACCCAGCCGGATTCCCACCCAGCCATCATAAAACATCACCACACCCACTTGGAATCCAGCCAGTCGTCATCCCCAGGTCACATGAGTGGTAGGCACCCTTCTCTTTGGGAGATGAGAGGTTGCCCCCAGAGGCCTCTGGGATATCCTCTCAGGCCTTGGAGGGGGAACCTGTTGTGTTTGCATGCTGCATTTTGACTGGTGCTTCGAGACCAGCACTGACTGAGGGTTTCCATCTTGAATGGCATAGACCTCAAATCCCCATTGGCTAGCAAGGGCTCGGGAGCCAGAAATCCTAGGTTCTGTTTCCCCAGACCATTCTTTTCAGAGTATAGGTTATAAACAGTAGATGTGAACTCTCTGTGCCTTGCCTAGGGCCTCCAAACGTCGGATGCAGAACGTAGCAAATGTCTCCATCCTCGCCATGTTTGTCATGTACCTGCTGACCGCCATTTTTGGCTACCTCACTTTCTACGGTAAGGAACGACCTCCCTCAGTAGGTAATAATGGGGGGCAAACCATTTAATTATCTTTCATGCACAGGAACAGAGAAGCGAACAGGGCCGTCCCTCCTATGAGGTAGCAGTAGCATCAGACTTCAAAGGTCATGAAACAGTTGGCAACACTTGGTTAGTTGCAGGTGGCGACCATTTCAGGCACATTCAATTGAAGTGCAGTTGCTGATACACAGGTCCTTTTGGACCTGAAAGAGTATGGAATGGGGGGTGGGGCCTGTATTTAATTTACTATTGCTGTATAGTGTACGCAGAATAAGTTCCCTACTCAACGGTACAGTCATGATAGGATGCACTTCTAGAATGTTATATTGGATACAAAAAAAATTGAGTTGTACAACTGGTTGGTGCTTCCTGCACTTGCATGTTGTTGTTTTTTTGTGTGCAAACCAAGTTGAAAGAAAAAGTGTACGCGTTCTTTTTTTTTTTTTAGCATGCAAGCAACTGTCTTTAAAAAAAATCCTAAGGGAATGTGTGCATATCCTGTTTGGTTCAGCTTCTGTCATGCTGGGGGCAAGGCAGATGGGAAGCGATCTTTAGGTAGCACAAAAAGTAGAGTCTTTTATTGGCTCAGAGCAAGCCTAACATGAAAACTTTGGTCTAGGAGTATCACATGATGTGCACTCCCCCCACCCCCCCGGTAAGATGCTTCCTGGCCGAACTGGCTCATACTGAGTTTGACCATTGGTCTATCTGGTTCAGCATTGTTTACAATCAGGGGTGGCCAACCTTTTTATGCCAGGGGACACACTTGGAATTTCGAGAAAGTGTCATGAGCGTCAGTCACAAAATGGCTGCCATGTGGACATAGTGTATATATCACAAAATGGCTGCTGTGGGGTGTGCATGACACAAAATGGCTGCCACGGGTGTGACATAAAGGCTTCAGGGTTGGAGAGGCTGAGCAGGAAGAGTGAACTGTCAGTCACAGTGGATTTTTGAGGGGATATTTGTGGAGACCTGTTGTGGGTTCCATAGGAGATGCTGGTGGGCACATTGGCAACCGTGGGCACCATGTTGGAAATCTCTGGTCTCACTTCCGGTTTGGTGCCGGTCAATGGCGGACGGGGGTCTGACGGCTCCGTCCTCCGATGGGCTATAGGGACTACCCTGCCTGCGCCAGGGGTCCCTTAAAGCCACGGGAAGAGCGTCCCGTGGACTGCTGGCTTCGTGGGTCCCAGACGTGCCGTCTCCGCTCCTGATCGACCCTCGTAAGGGGGAAAATCAGGCGAGCGAAGTACCGGCACGGGACTGAAGAAGCGACTGCTTTCGGAGGATCAAAGCAGCGATCCCGCCAGACTCGAGCACCCGGCACTTCCGACATAGAAACTTCCAAAGAAACTCTGTAAGTAAAAGTTTTGGACTGTTTGACAAGTTTGGAGAACACTGCTTGCAGAGGAAATTTTAAAAGGAAGCCTGTTCCCTTTGTACTGTTTGCGCGAGCTTGGTAGCGCTAAAAGATCAAAGCCGCGACTAACGGGAAAGTTTTGCGAACTCTGCCAAACTTTTTAAAAGTTGATTAAAAGTTGCTTAAAGGATGTTTAAAGACTTAAAAACAGTTGATATGGCAAAAGAAGACGCCCCTCACCCTCTGGATTAGGATTCCGGGTCAGTAGCGGGCTGCAATATATTGTTGCCATTTTTTCTTTGTTGGTGTTTCAGTGACTGTTTACCAGTGGAGACATTTTGACTTCTTTGTAACCAGATACAAGCTACTTTACCGATTTTGGTGGTAACACTGCAAGTCAGAAACTGTTACTGACTTGGGCTACGTGAAAATAAATACTTCTTGGCTTTAAGGAACTTACATCTTGGAAAATTTAAACTCTTTGCCTAAAAGTTGGATTTCTGGGACTGGTGTGGGCTCCTGGCTCAGCAGGCTCTTTGTTCTCAGAACTGAGCTGCTGGCCACCTGGTGTTTACTTTTGGGACTGTTGGTCTTCTGCTGTGAATGTCTGAGATTGTTACCACAGCAACTGGAGTGACCTTGAGATTACAATTGCAGAGCCCACAGGAGATGGACACTAGATCAAAAACAGCTGGTTCTAGCTCTGCACAAAAAAGAGGCTCTGTCTCCCTAACTCTCCAGGAACAAATGGAGAAATTGGTTGCCAGTGTGGCAGAAATAGCAGCAGGATTGAACAGTGTTACCGAAGGGTTGAAGCAAACACAAGAATCAGTTGCATTAGGAAATACAACAGTGAACTCTGCAATAGAAAAATTACAAGCTGATATAAAAGCTGATATTAAAAACTCTACGCAGACCCTGGAAAAATCAATTGGGCAAATTGAGGAGAACGTAAAGAAGAACAGAGAAGAAATTAATAGAATTGGGCAGGAGGTGACCATTTTGAAAAAGGACTCCGAGGAAATTAAAGTGGTCAAAGAAAAAATAAAAAAGGTGGAGGAAAAATTGGACAATTTAGATTTGGAGCAAATAGAGAATATTGGAACACGACAGAGAACTGTTGAAGAGTCTCTTGCTTTTCTGCAACTACATCAGAGAGAGGGTAACATCCGTCTAAGGGGTCTTCCAGAATTGGAAGGGGAAGACCTAAAAGCTTACATTGTGAAGCAATTTTCAGTATATTGGGAGCTAGAAGAGGTTAACGTCTCAGCGCGCATAGTGAAGGCCTTCAGATTTGGACCAAGAGGTTCCAGAGGAAAGAAAAGCAATAAAACAGTCAGCGACTGTTTGATTGTGCTACATGATCGACACGATAGGGACTTTTTTCTGGACTTGCATTACAGAAACAACCTGGTGGTAGAGCAGAATAAAGTAATTTTTTATAAGGATATCCCCAGATTTTTCCTGGACAAAAGAGTTCCTTACAACGACTTGGTGACTGAGCTTAGAAGAAGAAAAATCCCCTTCAGTTGGGAATTTCCAGAAGGCCTGGCATTTACGTTCGAAGGGAAAAAGATAAGAATAAGGTCCTTGGCGGAAAAGCAAAAGTTTTTGGACAAGCATCTGGAACAATTTAAAGGTACTCCACTCGATCCAGCACAACTTTATAGGTTTCCAGCTGAATTTCCACCACCGCCGGGACTACCAGGTCTACCAGGACCAAGCCAGGATCCAGAGAAAGACAAGAAAGGAGAAGCAACTGGAGGAGAAGAATAAAGAAAGGAAAATGGCGCTCAAGTTAATGACATGGAATGTCCGGGGATTGAATCAGAGACCAAAGAGACGCAGAGTGTTTTACAGCATAGAAAAGAAGAATTTGGATATAATATGTTTACAGGAAACCCACATAGCCCGACGTCATAGAAGATTATTACAGAACAAAAAATTAGGCCAAGAGTTTATATCATCGGACAAGGTCAAGAAGAGAGGAGTAGTGATATATGCAAAGGAGAAATATAGCCCAAGACAGCTTTTTAAAGATGAAGAAGGGAGATACATCGCAATTGAAATTAATATACAAGGCGAAAAAAATTTGATTCTGGGACTTTATGCACCAAATGATGGAAAGTCAATTTTTTATAAGAAAATACATGATCTGCTGTTGGACTATTTGGATTACAAATTAGTTTGCCTTGGAGACTTTAATGGTGCAGTTTCCACATTAATGGACAGATCTCAAAGAACTAAATTAACGAATGATGGGAAACTCCCAAAGACTTTTTTCGAAATGGTGGATAATTTGAATTTGGTGGACTCTTGGAGATTAAAAAACCCTACAGATACAGAGGCAACTTATTTTAGTGAATCTCAGCAGTCATGGTCGAGGATAGATTACATTTGGATTTCGAATGAATTGGCTCCAAAAATACAAAAGGCAGAAATTGGTCCTAAAACGCTTTCAGACCATAATCCGGTACAGTTAAATTTAAAAATGATTTCCAAGGATTCTTTTAGATGGAGAATGGATGACGCTTTGATGAGAGACACCAAGCTAGTAGAAAGAGCGGCGAAAAAGATGAAAGAATACTTTCAGATAAATTGGAGTTCCGAAGTGGAGAAAAGAACTGCCTGGGATGCAAGTAAAGCTGTAATGAGAGGATTCCTCATTAGTGAAAAAGCAAAAAAGAAGAGACAACAAAATGCAGAAATGGAGAGATTGTTGAAATTAATCAAAGAAAAGGAAAAAGAATTAAGAGGACATCCCAGATGTGTTAAAATTCAAAAAGAAATCAAATACTTGCAATCCCAATATGCCAATATAACGAATCAGGATATTGAATGGAAAGTGAAAATGATGAAACAAAAAACATTTGAATCGGCTAATAAGTGTGGAAAACTACTAGCTTGGCAATTGAAGAAAAGACAAAAGGCAAATGTCATCAATAATCTGGTAGTAAATGGAAAAAATGTGGAGAAACCGGAGGAAATCAGATGGTGTTTTCAAAGATTCTACAAGCAACTGTACAAGGAGGAGAAGATAGATGAAGCAGAAATAGACCGATTTCTGGAAAAGAACGGATTGCAAAAAGTCCCAGAGGAAAAATTAGTTACTCTCAACCACCCAATATCGACACAGGAGATAGAAGATGCAATAAACAACATGCAATCAGGGAAGGCTCCAGGACCGGATGGATTAACAGCAAAATATTATAAGACATTGAAAGATTGGCTATCGCAGCCGTTAAGAGAAATTTGCAACAAAATATTAGAAGGAGACAGGGCACCAGAGACGTGGAAAGAAGCCTTTATCACACTGATTCCAAAACCAGATACTGATAAGACTCAAATGAAAAACTACCGTCCAATATCCCTTTTGAATGTGGATTATAAAATTTTTGCAAATGTTTTGGCTACAAGGTTGAAAAGAGTGTTGAAAGATTATATACATAGAGACCAAGCAGGTTTCTTGCCAGGAAGACAAATTAGTAATAATACGAGAATTATTGTGGACATTTTAGAAAAACTGGAGAGAGACATAAACACAGATGCGGCACTACTATTTGTTGATGCAGAGAAAGCATTTGATAAAGTATCCTGGACATTTATGAAAAAGAATCTGGAAAGGATGGGAGTTGGAGAAAAATTCTTGAATGGCATTAAGGCCATCTATTCAGAACAAAGAGCTAAAGTAATAGTAAACAGTGTGATATCGGAGGAGTTTGAAGTTGAAAAGGGAACAAGACAAGGGTGCCCTATCTCCCCTTTACTTTTTATTACGGTCCTGGAAGTCCTCCTAAATATGATACGAAAGGACAAACAGATAAAAGGAATTCGTGTGGGAGAGAAAGAATACAAACTACGCGCCTTTGCAGACGATCTGATGTTATCCCTGCAGGAACCGGAAAGCAGTGTCCCCAGAGCCTTGGAAATAATTGAACAATTTGGACTTGTAGCTGGTTTCAAATTAAATAAGCAGAAAACCAAAGTTTTAGGAAAAAAATTGAGTGCAGAACAAATTCAAAGAATACAGGAAGGCACTGGCCTCAATTTTGTTAAAACAGTAAAATATCTAGGTATCAATCTCACAACCAAGAATCTGAACCTGTACAAGGACAATTACGAAAAACTGTGGACGGAAATAAAGAAAGACATGGAGATATGGACAAGATTGAAACTGTCGTTAATGGGAAGAATAGCTGTGATAAAAATGAATGTCCTACCAAGGATGCTGTTTTTATTCCAAGCCATACCAATTTTGGATAAACTGGATTGCTTTAAGAAATGGCAAAAGGACTTATCAAAGTTTATATGGCAGGGCAAAAAGCCAAGAATCAAGTTTAAGATCCTAACAGACTCTAAAGAGAGAGGAGGCTTTGCCCTGCCGGACTTAAGACTTTACTTTGAAGCAGCGGCCTTTTGCTGGCTAAAGGATTGGTTCAAACTAGAGAACGTTGATGTGTTGGACTTGGAAGGACATGATAATATGTTTGGTTGGCATGCATACCTTTGGTATGACAAGGTTAAGATCCACAGAACTTTTAAGTCTCATATAGTTAGAAAATCCTTGTACCAGGTCTGGACTAGATATAAAGACTTGTTAGAGAGAAAGACCCCTAGATGGATCTCTCCAGTGGAGGCCAAAGCCTATAAGAGACCGAACATGTCTGCAAACTGGTTAAGATATATGGACATATTGCAGCAGGAAGGGGACTCTTTTAAGCTAAAAAGCTACGATCAGGTGAAAAGTCAGGTCCCTGACTGGCTGCACTATTATCAGGTATATGAAACATTTAAAATAGACAAAAAAGTTGGTTTTCAAGTAGAAAAATCAAAACTGGAAACAGAACTGATAGAATCGAACTTTAAGAACCTTTCCAAAATGTATAATCTTTTGCTAGAGTGGCATACGAAAGATGAATTGGTTAAATCGTCAATGATAGATTGGGCGAAAGATGTAGGACATAATATTATGATGGATGACTGGGAGAGATTGTGGCAGAAAGGTATCAAATTCACTGCTTGTCATAGTTTAAGAGAAAACATAATGAAAATGGTTTACAGATGGTATTTGACACCAGTTAAGATAGCTAAGATGAATACCAAAATGTCAGATGTATGTTGGAAATGTAAACATGCGAAAGGTACCTTTTTTCATATGTGGTGGTTGTGCCCAGCGGTAAATGCTTTCTGGGATAAGATTTATAACGAACTTAAGAAGGTAATGAAAGTTACCTTTTGTAAGAAACCAGAGGCATTCCTTCTGAGCATAACCAATGAAGAGATACCCAGTCAGGATAGAGTGTTTTTTATGTATGCCACAACAGCAGCTAGAATCTTATTGGCAAGAACATGGAAAGGTGAAGAGATACCAACGGTGGAAGAATGGCAGATGAAGATGATGGAGTATATGGAACTCGCAGAACTGACCGCCGGAATCCGGGACCAGAGGGAGGAGAAGGTGTCACAGGACTGGAAGAAATTTAAAGACTATTTAGTCAAATCAGTAAAATTGAATATTTGAGCAGAATTAAATAGAAGATCGGCTTTAGCAGGTTTATGTTAGATAAAATTGTTAGGAAGATATTTTTGTGTGAAAGATTTATTTGTTAGAAAATAAGTTAAGATTTGGTGTTTAAGTTAAGATTTATATGCGATTAGGTATATGATTAAGTAAAGTTAAGCACATTAAAAATTGGGCAAATGTGAATAGAATAAGATACAAAGCTACCTAGAAGATATATATGATTTTGAAGACAGTGGAGGGAATGGGGGAAGTCCCCAAAAACAGAGAAGATAGTACCAAGAAAAGTAAGAGGATAAGTGTTAGTTTAAAGGTTTGTATATGTTTCTTTTTATTGTAATTGTTTGATTGTGTTTATGTATTGTGTTTTTGTATTGTTAATGTTGGTGTTTATGCTATGTTTTTCTTTTGTTCTAATAGAAAATAATAAAATCTTATTTTTTTTAAAAAAAAAAGGAAATCTCTGGTCTCCCCTTATTGGCAACAGTTTGGCAGGGTTTCAGACAAGTCTTTACCAGCCCTACCTAAAGTTGATGCGGATTGAACCTGGGACATAATAATAATAATAATAATAATAATAATAATAATAATAATAATAATAATAATAATAATAATAATAATAATAATAATTTATTTATACCCCGCCCATCTGGCTGGGCCTCCCCAGCCACTCTGGGCGGCTTCCAACACAATATTAAAATACAATAATTCATCAGACATTAAAAGCTTCCCTAAACAGGACTGCCTTAAGATGTCTTCTAAAAGTCAGGTAGTTGTTGTTCTCTTTGACATCTGGTGGGAGGGTATTCCACAGGGCGGGTGCCACTACCGAGAAGGCCCTCTGTCTGGTTCCCTGTAGCTCAGCTTCTCGCAGTGAGGGGACCGCCAGAAGGCCCTCGGCGCTGCACCTCAGTGTCCGGGTAGATTAATGGGGGTGGAGACGCTCCTTCAGATATACTGGACTGAGGCCGTTTAGGGCTTTAAAGGTCAGCACCAACACTTTGAATTGTGCTCGGAAACATACTGGGAGCCAACTTTCTGCATAAAAAGCACATGCCCTCTCCCTCTCGCTGTGCTGCATCTCTTCCTTTCCTGGCCAAAGATTGATGGTAGAACAAAGCCCGAATCTACACCCTGATGTCACTCCTGTCAAGATCCTTTGCCAGCTTGAGAACTAATGCCAACGTGGCATCCTAAAGTACCCTTTTAAGGACCTTTCTGATGTACCTGTCATAAGCCCTCCCCTCTGGCCCCAGACCCCATTGTTTCACATCCTCCACCTCTCGGACTGATGAGTATATCTCTTCTCCTTTCTGGCAGAGAGTGTTGAAGCAGAGATGCTGCACACTTATATCAAAGTTGATGCCATGGACAAGCTCATCCTCTCTGTGCGGTTGGCTGTGCTGCTGGCTGTGACACTCACGGTGCCTGTGGTTCTGTTCCCGGTAAGAGACTGCTTTTTTCATCCCCTGTTGCAGCATCAAATGCCTTTCCTCCCCAAACCACCTGCAGTTAGTTTCTCTGATCTGCCTCCCTTCCTCTCTCGCTGCCATCCCAACTCAGTGTCAGAAGCGGGACCCGCATTCTGAGGTCAGGGAGGAGGCAACTGAACTACCAAGTCCCACCAACTCCAGCTGGTCGGAGCTGATGGGACTTGTCATTCAGCAACATCCGGTGGGGGGGGGGGGAGAAGATTTCAAACATCTGATTTAGGCACTGGCTTAAACCAGGCTTTCCCTGAGAGGTGATCCAGCTATGTCGAACTGCTGATCTGATCTGTTGCTCGATTGATGCATTCTGTATTTGTTTTATCAACGTAATTTAATTGTTGAATTGTTGTTTGCTACCATGATGTGTATCTAGGCATTGACAGCACAGGGATTTCTTTGCAAATAAATGTGAGCAGCTATTAAAGCCCCTGCCTTTGAGCAAAGACAACCCAGTGCCCCATAAAGGCTAACATTGATCCTGGGATAAGGCACTGTAACAGGCTGTTGGTTGTTTTTGCCGTGGCAGAGAGATAAACCTACCACCTTGGAGACTTGCATTTGAACAGCGAGTGACAGAGATCTCTTGCGTATCCCTTAGTGCCTCTTTGCCCAGTGTAGCTCACACTCTTAATCCCACCACCCGCCACAGATCCGCAGGGCCATCCAGCAGTTGCTGTTTCACAAAAAGGATTTCAGCTGGGTCCGCCATGTCATCATTGCCTGCTGCCTCCTCGTCATTGTCAACCTCCTTGTCATCTTCGTGCCAAACATCAAGGACATTTTTGGAGTCATTGGTATGTATGACCTGTGTTAGGAAGGCGTAGCAGAGGGGCTCAGGGCTGGGCTTCACCTTAACATTCATGACGTGATCAGCAACCTCACAAGCAGCTTTTAAAAACTGGGTATTGGGTGCCTGGAGGTGAGCAGGGTTTAGCATGCGGCAGTGAGTTTTAGGGTTTGTGGACCGGGAAACCTCGCATTTGTGTCTAATGATTACCGCTGTGTGTGTGTGGATTGTTGGAGCGGGTGGGGTGGGCGATTTTCTTGAGATCGTGCCGGGGAGGGAAGAGTGTCCTGTTTTGGAGAGTCTCTTAAAGGTTCAACCCTCTGACCTGGAGACTGGAACTCATTCTTTGCTCATTGATGTGGTCTGCTCCCTGAGCTGTTGGACTGGCAAGGTGGCATGGGAAGCCTTTGGCTCCTTGGCATGGGGGGGGGGAGAGAGAGAATGTGCCTTTGAGAGCCCTGGTGCTGCAGAACCTGGTTTAAGGGGCTGCTGTCTGCCAGCCTCTGATTCAGGGATCCTTTGATCACCAACATCAGACCCAGAGTCAGGAAGTGATGCTGTTTTGAATGTATGGCATAGGTGTTAACCTAGGATAGCCACATACCCAATAATATGTTCCCTTTCCCCCCCTCAGGAGCCACGTCTGCCCCCAGCCTCATCTTCATCCTCCCGAGTATCTTCTACATCCGCATCATCCCCAACGAGAAAGAGCCCCTGAGATCCAGATCCAAAATACAGGTACCAGATGCTGGCCGGTGGGTGGAAATGTGAGAGGACCCATTAGAGGGAAGGGAAAGTGTTCAACGTGGTAGGCCAAAGGAAATGGGGGGTGGGAGCTCCATCAAGGATGAGATGACCCCATGGGAGGCCAGGTGAAAGTGTAGCTGTTCAAAGATTTTCTTGGCTGAAAATGCATTTATTTTTATCCTGCTTTTCAGACAGTTCACCTCCATTAAAAGGGGGGGGGGGAGAAGCCCTGTTGACGAGTTTACAAATATATACAAGGGAAAGGAATAGGTAGAGAGGGAGGAGATTCAAGCTAAGATTGAGCTGAGGTGGCAAGAGAATGGCTTAGGGGTTCTAGGCTATGGGAGAAAACCTGTTCACCCATGGAACTTCCAAGCCTAATATGACATGCAGTTGGTCCGCCACACCTTCTAGCTGCCCATAAAAACATCATTATAGCAATTGTCATCAAAATCACAGCTGGTTTTCAGGTCTCTCTGAGACTCCTTAGACACCGTAGTAAGGCATGGTATGTGTGTGGGGGGGGGGGCTTCCCCATATAAAAAAGGTAGAATGGGGCTGAATCCAAGAACTAACATGGCAAGTGGGATACTGTTTTCAAGTAGGGGGACAGCCCCCTCTTTCCCTCCCCCACTTAGAGCATGCAACCCCTCCCTCTCTCCCCACTGAAGCTTGCAAGGTAATTGGAATCGGACGGCGGGTATCATGCCTTCCTCTTTGTCCTTCACAGGCTGCCTGCTTTGCTGCCCTTGGCTTCGTTTTCATGGTGATGAGCCTCAGTTTCATCATTGTTGACTGGGTAACGACAGGGAAGAGCAGCGGAGTGGGGCACTAACCCCCTCCGCCCCGCCCCCCAAAGACACAGTGGTTCTTAACAGGGAGGACCATTTACTGACAGAGACGTGCCATCACCCCCTCCTGTTCATCCTCGCTCATCCTGGAACGGCACCTCCTGTCCATCGCTGTGGGGAAGTGGCGGAAGGCACCCTTTTGTTGTCACGACAGAGTAACCTGGAACGGCACTGGGGGGGGGGGAGCTTCTCTTTGGCCCTTCTGGGCTCTGGGGCCACGAAACAGGTGATCGGAAAGAGGCTGCCCGTTGCCACGGAGCTAGCATAAGCTCTCCTCGTTGGTCGGTTTTGGTGCTATGACAACCCGAGTGACCGTTACATGCTTTCAGCTCCTATGGTAGCAGCACAGAGCTCGCGGCCTTCTTTTCCTCTTTGGCAGCCAGGCTGTGGCCAGCCATTGCTTGCCGCAACAAAACTGCATGGAGTTTTGGGTTTATACTTTTTGTGGGGGACGGGGGTGGGTCCAGGATAATAGCGCACTCTCGCACGCTCTCTGTCTGTCTCAGCATTTCGTCATCATTGCCATTACGGGAGGAAACTCTGGGCATCCCTCTTTTGTCGTTGCAGCATTGGTGCCCGGCTGTCTCCTGTGTTTTGTTTTCAAGCATGCAAACCGGCTCCTGCTCTTTTTGCTGCCATGGGGGCAGAGCCTCCACCTCTGTTCCTCTGCCTGGTACCAACTGTGCCCGCTGTGCCTTAGCCCCAAGTGGAAGTGCCAAAAGCCAACGGTGCCCCTAGTGGACAATCTAATTTATTTGCTAATATTTAATTTGGACCTGGCCCCAGAGTCGTCCGCGACTGGACCTAACGGTCAGGGGTACCTTTACCTTACCAGACCAAAGATTACAGCATAACCACCCTGGTGTCGTCATACCTCGTGTCAGGGTTTCTGTTTCTTTCTGATAGGGCCGAGGTCTGGGGTGTTGAAACTAGGGAGAGTGGGCAGACTGGACTCCTGGGCACCCTCTTCCCAGCTCTTAGGTGGATGTGGTGTTACAGCAGGATGTTTGGAAACAAGGTGTTGAAGGTAGCAGGGGGGAAATGGCTTGGTGGAGTTCCCTCATCTCGTTGCTTAGGAGAAGATCCTTGTGCTGTCCTGTTGCAGAACAATGCTAGATTTGTCCTAAGGCCACCCAGGAGAGATTAATTGTTCTTAATGCTGAAATGCTGCCAGGTTGATTCTCTTTGGAAAACTCCCTGGGCTACGCTATTGACTCGCTATCCTAACATGAGGTTGGGGCTTCTCTCATTTGCCCTTTTCAGAACTCTTGAGGTAGGCCGAGGCAACTTTTCCGCAGCACAATGCATTACAGTTGACACTAATGTACAGCAAGCATGAAAAGGTCCGGCTGATGGACAATTCAAGCAAACCAAGGAGAAAAGTTTACGCTATGGGTACTTCCCTATTAGGCATTTAGTGTGGAACAGCTACACTTTGTTTACGAGCTTTTCGTGGCAAATCTACATGATGGCATCTTCAAATTGTCATCCTCCTGCAATTTTTACCTATGCAACTTCCTTCTGTCTTCTCTCAGACTACAGATTTTTTAAAAAAACGAACGAACAAACAAACAGGATTGTAGGGTAGTCTTTACACTTGCGGATCACCTTAAGCACTATTTTTCCATCTGCTATAAAGATGTCACTGTCCTTTCTGGCCTGTGACATTTTAGCCAGCTGCCAATCTTGTAATTTGCTCCTTCTGCCTATGTTTTTTTTTTAAAAAAAATTAAAATAATTACGCAAAAGCACTTAAATGAAAAGGGTACTTTAGTGTTGTTGGTTTTTTAAAACAAAACAAAACCAGACACCACACACTGCCATTCTCCTTTTCGCATTCAGCGCCGTTTGATTTCTTTGGTGTTGTTTTTAGTTTAGTTTCCCCCCCCTTAATTTTTTAACACTGAAGTGATCTTGCAACGACACTGAATTTTTGCAAAGCACTTTAGCCCATATCTTTTACAGAAATGATTCAAAAATCAATTGGAGGCAACTGCTGTGAGATGCTAATCTCGGGTGAATTTTTGCTCCCTTTTCTGCATGGTTGTGTTAGGTGTAAACAGAACATCGTTGCCTGTGCATGCGCAGAGATTGCCATTTCCTCCCCCTCCAAAGCACAGGAAGCCCATTGCAGTTGTGCATGCAGCTTAAAGAAGAGCAGTGCTTGGTCAGTGTTGGGAACCACCGGCCTGGAAGTACCTTATGATCCTTCCCCATTCAATGCCATTTCTTCCTTTTCCTGCACCCCTTCCCCCAGCCTGCAATCCTTTCTTCATTTTCTCTTTGAACCATGTTGCAAAACAACAGCAGAGAGCTGAACTGCAGCCTGCTAGAGCCCTGATGTATTTTGCCAGTTGGGTCAGAGCAGTCCCTACAAGGTGGCATGGCCGTTCTCAGGCAGTGCTGTTTTAAAAGCAGCAAATTATCAACCATAGCCTTCATTTCTGCCGCTGTGCCAGAGGGGAAGGGGATCGCGCCCTTTGGGTTTTCTGCCCCAAGCACCAAAATGCAGTGGGCTGTATTACACATTGGACGTTTAGCGTCAAGGTGAAATGCAGCAGTAAAATGGAAAGTGGGGTTCCATCCTCTTATGTCGAATTCCCTTTGCCCGTCTGGCAAAGAACCGTGCCAGGGCAATTTTCTAGATCTGGAACCTTCCCCACTTCAGTGTCCTGTCTCTTCTTTCCTTCCGTCTCCAGTTATTTTGTCTTTTCCTCCTCATTTGTCCACCCCTTTTTTACACAGATAAAATCATCCTGGCCTCCGTGCCAGTACCCAAAGATGCTGCCATTACCATGGTGACAACGCTTCCTTTATTTCTCCATATATTAATGTTCCTTTGAGTGGTGTTGTGTGAGTGTTGAACTAGCCGTGGCCGTGCCTTCCTATTGCTCTTGGGTGGCAATCTCTGAAGGCTGGTCACCAGCCACAACTGGTAACCACTTAGAATCATGGACTTGAAAGGGATCTCATAAAATAATCTAGTTCAATGTGATGCAGGAAATCCACTGCTGTGGCACCTCTGATAAGTGACCCTCTTGCATCTCCTTTGAAACCTCTTAAGAAAGGCAAGTCCACTATCTTCCAAGGCAGTGTGGTGTAGTGGTTAAGAGCAGTAGATTCATAATCTGGTGAACGGGGTTCGCGTCTCCGCTCCTCCACATGCAGCTGCTGGGTGACCTTGGGCTAGTCACACTTCTTTGAAGTCTCTCAGCCCCGCTCACCTCACAGAGTATTTGTTGTGGGGGAGGAAGGGAAAGGAGAATGTTAGCCGCTTTGAGACTCCTTCGGGTAGTGATAAAGCGGGATATCAAATCCAAAACTCTTCTTCTCTTCTTCAGTGTGGGACGGCTTGTACAGTCAGGAAAATTCTCTTCTTTTGTTTTTGTAATCTATTTGGTTTGGATGCATGGATGATGGAACTAATTCATGCCTTCCAAATACTTGAAGGTGGCTAGGAGATCACCTTCTATGTACTGCAGAGATGGTGGTCACCATACCTCAGGGATGGCGAACCAGACATTGCTGGACTGCAACTCCCATCACCCCTGATGGTTGCCCTTACTGGCTGGAGTAGTCAAAAAAAAAAAAAAAAAATAATAAATTCCTTCCAGTAGCACCTTAGAGACCAACTAAGTTTGTTCTTGGTATGAGCTTTCGTGTGCATGCTATGGCAGACCAACACGGCTACCTACCTGTAACTGGCAGGAGTAGGTGGGAGTTGGGGACAGATACCCCCATCCCAAGCCTACCACTACATGTTCCCAGGCTTGATTTGAAAATAGTACATGATGATAAATCTCCCCTTGACCATGTTTCCTCAGTCATCAATAATAAGCCATGAGTAACATATATATAAAACCAATGTTTTAGATGCATTAAACTTTATCTGCTTCTTTTACCTGCCTCCATTAACTTAACAGCAATCTTGGGAGCTCAATATTTTCAATTTCTTTCTAGCTTTTCTTCTTCTTTTAATTGGACAGATTGGGAACTGAGATCCTTGGTGGGTTAGTTTAATGGTCTTGACTCATTATCTTTCTTTTATTTTGTAAATCTTATTTATTGATTTTGCACACAAGAAAACCAAGAAAAAAGCAAAACAAAAGAGACCATAAATTATCCATTGATTCCCTGTCCTCCCCTTCCATGTTTTCAATATTTACCTTTAGATGTGGCATGTTTCGCATATACTATTCAATGCATACATTTTAACCTATTTATCTCAATAATTGACGCTGGTGCTCATATTTCAAGTCCTGCTCACGTTTTCATCTCGCTATGATAGTTCTTTAAATGATCAATAAAAGGTCTCCAGTCCTCAAGGAATTTTCCATCATTCTGGTCTCTAATCTTTGCTGTGTTAATCTTGCCAGTTCTGCATACTCCATTGTTTTCAAAAGCCTATCTTCCTTTGTTGGAACCTCTCCTTTCTACCTTTGGACTTTGGGCATACAGTATTCGTGCTGCTGTTGTTATATACGTAAATAAGTTAGCCAATTCTTTTGATGCACCGTTATTTATAATTCCTAAAAGAAAAGCTTTGAGTTTCTTGGGAAACCATCAACTTGAACATCTTTTTAATCTCATTATATATCATTTCTCAATAGTCTTGAGTTGACTCAATTTCATTGGAGTTGTGCACACTCTTAACAGATACCATGACGTGTAATTCCTGCTGCTATAGTTTAGGTAATTTGGGGAGGGGGGACTTTCTAAGAATCATAAGAGTTGCAGAAGACCTTCTCATTCAATCCTCTGCTCAGTGTAGGAAATCCAGAGATCTACCGTATTTTTCGCTCCATAAGCCACACTTTTTTCCTCCTAAAAAGGGGAAGTATCTGTGCGTCTTATGGAGCGAATGGTGGTCCCTGGAGCTGAATTGCCCAGGGGCCAAAAGAGGATCATGCTTTTTATTTTACAAAGAGAAAAGGGGGTGTTGAAAGGACCCCGCTCAGCAGCTGATCAGCAAGAGATCAGGAGAGAAATAAGAGTCCCGGCTCCCTTTCAGCCCCGCCCTCCTTTGTTGAATGTGCTGCAGAGGGAGGTTGTTTGTTTCCCCAGCGACATGTGACTGGCTGATTAGATTATCTGTCTGGAAACTGTAGAAAAGGCTCCCTTTCCTTTAGCAGCTGCAGAAATGTGAGTTAAACCCCATAAAAACGGGGCTTTTCCTCTTTGCTTTTCCCCCTTTGCAAAAGGAGCTTTGCTTTTCCCCCTTTGCAAAAAAGCTGCAAAACTTTTAGCTGATCCTGAAGAAACCAGGGCTTTTCCCTTTGCAAAAAAAGCTGCAAAACTTTTAGCTGATCCTCAAAAAAAAAACCAAAAAAAAAAACACCAGGGCTTTTAGAGGAGGAAAACCAGAAAAATATTTTTTCCCTTGTTTCCTCCTCTAAAAACGAGGTGCGCCCTATGGTCCGGTGCGTCCTATGGAGCGCAAAATACGGTAGAACATCTCTCAACAGATGACTGTCTCTGCTTTAAGGCATCCAGCTAGAGAGCCTGCCTCATTGGTTCCATTGTCAAAGTGCTTTTGCTGCGCTGTGCCTCTCCCAACCATGGCTCCTATGCCTGCTCTTGTGAGCGGCAGAGGTGGCGGCGGCGGAGGGACAAGTGGCCCGAAAGGAGCCCTTTCTTCTCTGCCGGTTTCTGGTGTGGTGAACCGGCTTATACTCGAGTTAATAAGTTTCCCAGTTTTGTGGGGTAAAATTAAGTGCCTCGGCTTATATTCAGGTTGGCTTATACTCGAGTATATAGGTACTTTTATTTGGGACAGTCTTGAGCAAATGGGTGTTCTGGCTAGAGGTTTTCTTCTGAGTTTGCCTTCCAGTTTGTGTTGTTGTCGCTTCCTTTGTGCACAGGTTGCCTCTGTCTACCCAGAGCCCCTCCATATGGGTGTTTTATTGCAGGTGTGTTCTGTTGCATGCTCTTGACACGGTAATGCATTAGTGGTGGGTTTTTCCTGCTTTAGTTTCTTACATGATGCTTGCCCAGTGCGACCACATTTTTGCTACAGATAACCTCTAACGCATCCCTTGTGGTATAAACAGTTGTGGGATTTCAGCAGGAAGTTAAGGGATACTCACTGATTGGAAATGAAGCAGCGCGACCACCCCAAAACTTTCGCAGGTACACACAGCATTGATTCTGTACAACCATAAATAATCATGAATACGCAGTCAAAAGGATGCCTTGGGCCGGGCTAAGTTGTATGTAATGTTCCTATCAAATGACCTCAACATGTGGACCTGTTTAACAGAAACTTGTTACAGTACTTGATCTACTACATGCATGTTTGCTAGTATGTATACTGGGCTTTGAAATTCTGAAACTGTACAGTGTTTGGGAGCTTTGGAAATGCACACTTTGAAATGAAGATTTCCACACAAGTGGTGTCCTCTCCTGAAACCACTCGAGGAGAAGCTACTTGTCCACACAACATAGTCTACCTGATTTCATCTGACATATATTGCGGAACATGTCCTGCAAAAGCCATGCCGCTGCTACTTCTAGGTGCCCAGTGGTGACTTAGAGGCCTCCCGAAACCCATGTCTCTGTTCACCCAAGGAGTGCTTGTATATTTTGCCCTTGGGGTGCTCACCATCCCATTGCTGAGTCCACTGGATGGTCATTTTGAAACACCAGAGGAGAGAAGAAGCATATCACAGTTGTCTAGATCAGTGGTTCTCAACCTGTGTGCCTTGAATGGTGGTCGGGGTGCCATGGGCAACACTAGCCTCCGTCCCTCTTTCCTTCCCTCCCTCTTCTGATGCCCTTTCGTGTCTCTGCCTCCCAAAGGCTTACACAGCTGTTTGTTGCAGCAGCCCTGGCTGCAAGCTCCCCAGGCGAATGGTGCCTCTGGAGCTGGCCAGGGGGTGCTGGTTGCCAGGAGCTAAGGCAACCTTGGAGTAAGCAAGCAAGCAAGTGGGCGAGGGAGCCCAGCCACCCAGTCCACCAGACCTTGCTGTTGGGAATGGACACAGAAATGGGAGGCCTGTCAGGCGGTGGCTGCGCTGGCCTTTCTTGTGCTTGCTGTGTGAAAGGCCTGCATGGGAGCTGAATGCCTGGTGCTGAAGGGAGCCTTTCCACCTTGCAGGCCCGGCAGCACCCGCTGCTGCCTCCCAAGGTAAGGTGCTGGCCTCACGTTCACCTGTTGAGCCACTAAGGCTGGGGACATCCTTTACCCAGGCCCCTGTGGGGCAATGTGAGGAGGCACCTCTCTTTGGGGCAGATGGGGCAGCTCAGAGACCAAGGGCGGTGGCAGTGGCAGTGGCTACCCAGAGGACCCACAAGGAGAGGGGAGAGGAGAGGAGGTTGAGGGAGCACTCCACAAAGGAGGGTGTTTGAAAAAGGGTGAGAAGCTGCCAGCTCTGCAGGCAAGGGGTGACATAACTGGGCTCCTGAGCCCCACAGGGGTGCTGCAGAAAGAATGGAGTTCGTCAAGGGAGCCGTGAACTCAAAAAGGTTGAAAACCTCTGGCTAGGATAGTAGTTGCTGCCTTCTTCCAGATCTAGTTAGACTGGGACCAGAAGCAAGGAGAATGTTATATAGGGCTGAGAGTATCCACCTCTACTGATCCATTTGTACAATCGATGGGATAGGCCTCTCTCACACACTTTACCTGTTCAGATCCCTGCCTTTTTTCCCCTCCCCAGCTTCATACGTATATCTCACTACAAACGCATCTTCCCCACTTGTTTCCAGGTGACCTCTAACTTTCTGTCCTTCCCTCTCTCCCTTCTCCCCGTGTCTGAAAATCTCTGGAAGTTTTTTACGTAGACTCGAGGGCTCTTATTTCTGCTTGGGGGTAGGGGATTTGGATTTAAGGGAGGAGGGAACACAAATTCAAAATGTGAAATGGATGTAAGGACACAGTATTTGTATAATTTTGGAATTCAATAAAGAATGACTGACTTTCCATTGAGGCAGTCTGAATGCTTTTACGTATGTGGTGTTTTTTTATTTTAAATGCTTACATACTGCCTTTTAGTACATGACCTTCCAAAATAGTTTTCCAAACTTTTGTACATGTACGTACATGTAATTTATACATGCACACAAGCATATTCGCTCATACATCCATTGTGAATCAACAAAGGACTCAGGGGGAGAGAGTACATTATTTTTGTGCCATCTTTCATATTTTAATATCAGGGGATTTGTCTTATTTATTTTATTTTTAAATATTTCTGCACTGCTTTTCTAGGCAAATGCCCACCCAAAGTGGTTTACCTCAGTCAAAAGTGCAATTATTTACTTACTTACTTACTTACTTACTTACTTACAGTGTACACCCACCATTACAGAAAACGTATTGAATAGGACCTACCCAGCCTCTATTCAGCAAAAGGAACAAAAATGACTCGGGGGGGGGGGAGGCCAACTGAAACAAGTCTTTTAAGGCCTCCTTCTGCCCCTGATGTGTAGCCCTTGGCCACAGTTCTACTGAGAAGGAGTTCCAAGTCTGTGGGGCCACCATGGAGAAGACCCCCCCCCATGGTCACCCAGCTCATGGATCTAAGGGGATGGCCATCCCAAGAGGACAGCATGGTACAGGTGCAAATGCAGGTGGACACATAAATAGCTCAGACCATTGAGGGCTTCAGAGGTTAAGACCAGCAATCTGAATAGAACGGTGCAGGGGTGGGGCATCTCAGGTGCTCAGGAGTCAAAAGTGCCCCTTGAGACTCTTCCCAGGCCACATCCTTGATAAGCCTGGCTTCATATGATCCTTGAGTGTTTCTCCCTGGCTGCAGATGTGGTGTTGAACTCTAGATCATGCTTCTCAGTTGCCTGGATGAAGGTCAGGTGTGAGTGCCTCTGTTCCCACTCCTAAAAGTTTGTCCAAATGGGTGTGTGTGTGTGTGTGCTATAAATGAACACAGTCTGGGTCACAGCCTTCATCTTTAATAATAATAATAATATTAATAATAATAGTTATTTTTACCCTGCCCATCTGGCTGAGTTTCCCCAGCCATTCTGGGCGACTCCCAATTGAGTGTTAAAAACAATACAGCATTAAATATTAAAAACTTCCCTAAACAGGGCTGCTTTCAGATGTCTTTTAAAAATAGCATAGCTGCTTATTTCCTTGACATCTGATGGGAGGGCGTTCCACAGGGTGGGCACCACCACTACCGAGAAGGCCCTCTGTCTGGTTTCCTGTAACCTCACTTCTTGCAATGAGGGAACCGCCAGAAGGCCCTCTGTCCTGGATCTCAGTGTCTGGGCTGAACAATGGGGGTGGAGACGCTCCTTCAGGTATACCGGACCGAGGTTATTTAGGGCTTTAAAGGTCAGCACCAGCACTGACCTTCCGAATTGTGCTCGGAAACATACTGAGAGCCAATGCGGATCTCTCAGGATCGGTGTTATATGGTCTCAGCGGTCGCTCCCAGTCCCCAATCTAGCTGCCGCATTCTGGATTAGTTGTAGTTTCCGGGTCACCTTCAAAGGTAGCCCCACATAGATCACATTGCAGTAGTCCAAGCGAGAGATAACTAGAGCATGCACCACTCTGGCGAGACAGTCCATGGGCAGATAGGGTCTCAGCCTGCATACCAGATGGAGCTGGTAGACAGCTGCCCTGGACACATAATTGACCTGCGCCTCCATGGACAGCTGTGAGTCCAAGGCTGTGCACCTGGTCCTTCAGGGGCACAGTTACCCCTTTCAGGACCAGGGAGTCCTCCATACCCGCCCGCTCCCTGTCCCCCAAAAATAGTACTTCTGTTTTGTCAGGATTCAACCTCAATCTGTTAGTTGCCATCCATCCTCCAACCGCCTCCAAGCACTCACACAGGACTTTCACTGCCTTCAATAGTTCTGATTTAAAAGAGAGGTAGAGCTGGGTATCATCCGCATATTGATGAACACCAAGCCCAAACCTCCTGATGACCTCTCCCAGCAGTTTCATACAAATATTAAAAAGCATGGGGGAGAGGACGGAACCCTGAGGCACCCCACAAGTGAGCCCAGGGGTCTGAAGACTCATCCCCCAACACCACTTTCTGGACACTGCCCAGGAGAAAGGAGCAGAAACACTGTATAACAGTGCCCCCAACTCCTCTAGACGGTCCAGAAGAATGTTATGGTCAATGGTGTCAAAGGCCGCTGAGAGATCCAGCAGAACTAGGAAACAGCTCTCACCTTTGTCCCTAGCATGCCAGAGATCCTCAACCAAGGCAGTTTCAGTCCCATGATGAGGCCTGAATCCCTATTGGAAGGGATCCAAATGGTCCGCATCCTCCAGGCATGCTTGGAGTTGTTCAGCAACCACCTGCTCAATCATCTTGCCCAAGAATGGAAGATTTGAGACTGTGCTTGGCTTCTTTATTTGTGCATCAGTCTTGCTGGGTAGCTTTGGGCAGTCCCTCCCAAGAGGTTCAGGGAGACCCAGGCCACCTGCAGCTCTTGAGGGCCCTAGCCATAAGGATAATAAAACAGGAAAACAAGGCACTGAAAAAGAGAGAAGGAAATAATTGGATTTTTTAAAAAATTATCATTTAGTAAATGCTTCTCTAGTCTTTTGCTGGGCCAATGCACTAATGCGCAGCTCTCTGGGGAAATCGTTTTGTCACATTTTGCTCCGATGCACGTATCTGGGCTTCCGGGGCCCTCCTCTGACTGGCCCTGCTGCTGGGCCTTGGCAGCCAGATGGGGAACCCAGCTAAGTGTGTGTGCATGCGTGTGACCCGGTGGTTTCTGAGCTTCCTGTTGAAAAGCCCTCCTCGCAGCACGGAAGTTCGCTCTGGGTGAGATCGGAGCGCACAGAGCCCCGAGGCATCTTGACAGGGCCAGGATGAGCCGGAGGTCCAAGCCAGCAGCCCGGACGCAGCAGGAGAATGTGTCCTCCTCCCTCCTTGAGGACCATGAGAACCAGCAGGTCTTTGAATTGTTGGGCAGAAAGTGCACGGTACAGTAATTCTGTTATCATTTCACAGGGGCGGAAGGGCCTTGGAAGCAGAAGCCAGAACTTCCTGAGAGTTAAGGGGAGGGAGGAGCCTGCCACCAGAACAGCAGGTGGTTGTGGACTGGGATTTAACGGCCACATTTGGGGGGGGGGTATTCAAGTGGTACAATGCAGAGGATCCCTGAGTTTGGTTCGGAGCAGGCAGCCTGGGGCCCGTCCCTCTCAGCTTGACTTCCCTTTCCGCATTGGCTTGAGGAGAAATGAGAGAATGCTAGAAAATGATGACAAACAGTAAGAGAGCAGTTAGGAAGTGGTCTGTGGTGGTGGTGGTGGGGTGTTAGGGGAGGGGTAGTACCTGGGGGGGGGAAGACCCCATCATCCCACGAATGCCCACTTCACAGTTTCAGTCTCTGGAACTGGCTGTTACAGGTCCACGCAATACTCATTCCATATTTGTAAGAAATCAATATTTTAGCATGGCAGCACCCACACTTCGGAACTCCCTGCCTATTGATGCACTCTTAAATTGGTAACTGACTAGCATTGTTTTGGAAATAAGAAGATGCCCCGGTCGGGGTGGTTTAAAACCAGCAGGTGGCAATGCTCTAGGCTTGGGATCCTCGACGAACACCTGATTTCTCACGGCATCTTGAATCTCTTTCACCTTCCATGTAGAAGAAACTGGAGGTATTGCTATGAAGCAATCACTTGATTAGTAAAGTGAGAATGCTGCAGGTCGTAGTTTGTAGGCTGCCTTGTCTGCAGGAAATGGGGGAAGAAAACCACTTCCTCAAGAGGCCCAGTGTGGTGGTTTGGGCAGTGATGACATCCATACAGCCCCAGGGTGCAGTCATAACTCCCTTCAGAATAGACCCTTTCACCTGGTTCAGAAATACTGGACCAAAAATGAAGGGGAATGTCCTTAGTTACAAACAGATATGTGGCCTGTAGCGAAAGATAAAATATCACTTAATTTGAGATATGCAGCATACAACATGCTCCTCCTAGTTGCTCCAAGCCGGGGGGGGGGGGAGAGAGGTGTGATTTTTGCTCCTCCCTGGGTCTGCACCCTTGGCAGGGAACAACCTTCAAGGTACGTCCCTGGATGAGGCTGTTGGGAAGTGGCATCCCAATGAAAGTTTCACAGGCATGGGCATGGACGTGGGCAGGTGGGGGCAGCTGCCTTCCCCTGAATCCTTTTTTTTGGGGGGGGGAATCAAAAATACTCAATTAACTGAGGTTCTGCCCCCCCCCGCAAGCCTGCCCCCTGTAACACCCTCTTTTTTGGGGGGGGATTTCTACCCATGATCTCACCAAAAAAAAAGCTCAACAATGTTTCCCTCCCTCCCCACACAAAAATCCTGGCTCCGCCTCTGTTCACAGGCCCCCGTTTCATGGCTCCTCTGTGGTTTGAATCCAGTTGAGACCTGCCCTTATATTGAAACAGGGGTCCTGGCCTCCTTGATCCCATAATATACTTCCACAAAACACGACTTGGATCCCGGGAGAAGTTAATTTTAATAAGTTACTGGAATGACAGTTTGTTGCTTTCTTTTCCCACTCCTTCTCAAACCCTTGTAACTGCACCGTTCAGAGTGCCCTAAATCTGCTCCTGATTTTACCCCCTGGTCTATGCTTCTCCATCTTTGGGTTAGGGATTTGGTGTGGTTTGTAGGAAATTGCAGGAGGCGTGAGATTCTTACAGTACCTGGACATGGCATCCTTGGCACAGGTAGATCATTAACATGGATTTGCTCCTTTCCGCTAGACCATGGTCACAGCTGTGGCCCAACTCTTCCTGGCCTTGCCTCAAGGCAGCAGAAGCTGGTCCAAGCAAGGCTGCGGGGTCCTGTGCTTCGTGAAGGATAACCCCAGACGTTCCTATTTCATGCGTTTCTATGATTTGAAGGTACCAATTCCTTGGCTTGCCCTTCATCTTATCCCCCTTTGAGGTGTGAGCACCTAGAGCTCATTCATGAGAATAAAATGATGTCAAGTCCGTAGCAAAGCCTAGTGAGGAGAGAAGGTTTAGCCACAAGCCCAGGTCTGAATGGTACAGGCACGAGTGAAAGAAAACCAGGGGCACATTTGATTCAGTTTTTATTTAAAGGCTAACGCGGGTGGCGCTGTGGGTTAAACCACAGAGCCTAGGGCTTGCTGATCAGAAGGTTGGCGGTTCGAATCCCCACAACGGCGTGAGCTCCCATTGCTCGGTCCCAGTTCCTGCCCACATAGCAGTTTGAAACCACGTCAAAGTGCAAGTAGATAAATAGGTACCGCTCCGGCGGGAAGGTAAACGCCGTTTCCGTGCGCTGCTCTGGTTCGCTAGAAACAGCTTTGTCATGCTGGCCACGTGACCCAGAAGCTGTACGCCGGCTCCCTCGGCCAGTAACACAAGATGAGCGCCGCAACCCCAGAGTCGTACACAACTGGACTTAATGGCCAGGGGTCCCTTTACCTTTACCTTACTGTACCTAATTCACACCTTCTGGAACAAGACACCAAACTAACTATAGCTAGCCTTCCAAATTCATACTTATTTTAATTTGTCAATGCAGTTCTCCAGCCCAGTAATGTATACAAAAATGCACATACTGAGGTAAAGGAGGCATAAAAATGCATATATTGGTGGAAATAATGTACAAAAATGCATCATATTAAGGGAAATTGCTTTCTCTGTTGCTTCTCTGCTCTTTTGTTTCAGGATAGGAAGATGACCTGGGAGCAGGAATTGTGCAGCCAGCTGGTCTACTTGGCTCCCACCTCTTATTTCCACACCTTTTCAGGAGATGTGAGTATTGACTCATAGAATCATAGAACTGTAGAGTTGGAAGGGACCCTGAGGGTCATCCAGTCCAACCCCCTGCAACGCAGGAATCTCAACTAGATCATACATGACAGATGACCATCCAATCTCTTTTTAAAAGGAAGGAGAGACCACCATCTTCTTGTGGGAGTCTGTTCCACCATCCAACAGCTCTTACTGTCAGAAAGTTCTTCCTGATGTTTAGTCAGACTCTCCTTTCTTGTCATTTGAGGCCATTGGCTCAGGTCCTAACTTCCGGAGCAGGAGAAAGCAAGCCTCTTCGATGTGACAGCTCTTTAGATTGTTGAAAATGTGTGTATGTGAATATGTGCATGTACAGTGCTACCTTTGGTTGCAGACACAATCCGTTCCAGGGTGCTGTTCGCACCCCGAAAAGTCCTTAATCAGAGCGGCGCTTTTGCGCATGCGCAAAGCGCCGATAGAGCTCTTCTGCGCATGCGCGAACCGCGCAGAAAACTTCTGCGCATGCGCAGAAGGTGAAAGCTGGAAGTAAACACTTCCGGGTTTGCTGCGTTCTTAACATGAAAAAATGCATCCTAAAGCAGCTGTAACCCGAGGTATGACTGTATGTGTAGACAGTGTTTTTTTCTTTAAAAATGTTTAGGGGGTACTCTCATTTTGACTCAAGAAAATAACCATTTTATAATTCAAATTGGAGGAAATAAATACAGTAAATGGACAGAAGTACAAAGATTCACAAAATGATTAGGGGTATGCGTACCCCCAGTAAAAAAAGCACTGTGTGTAGGATTCCTAAAATGTCCTGTGACTCTGCTGGAGGGAAAGGCCAAAGGCTGCAGAGAAGAAGCAGAAGCACATCAGAAAAGAATAAAGCATGCATTTTTATTCACACCTTTGTTTTATGCAATAAAATTTAGCATGTGGAGATGAAAGCATTTCCTGCTTTGTTGCTTTTCATTAACGTCACAATACAATTTCAAATGTACACCTCTTGTTGTTGTTTTTTAACTAAGCCTTCAACACATAAAAGTTATTCAATTATATATTTAACAGATAAATAAATGTAAACTTGGGGAAATTTCAGCTCCCTTTTCCGGACGGGCATTGAGCTATGTGACAGTTTTGTTGAAAGAGCTGGAGTCATATAGGGTTGTTCCCATGGGAACGACCATGGTCCCATACCCCAGAGGTTTTGACTTGGGATTTCCGCTTTCAGGAGTGCAACGTGGGGCTCAACTTTGCCGATGAGAATGAGGCATACAATTTTCAACAAACGGTGGAAGAGAAGATTCAGAAGAGGAACCAGAGGATGGGTAGGTGTTGGGAGTTTCAAGCAAGGCATTTGACAGAAGCAGGAGGGGGTCCCATCCTCTCAGGAGCCCCCATTCTCTTAGGAAACCATTGCCATGCTTCATTCAAAATGGCGGCCGTACGAAAATATGTCTGCAGGGTTTGCAACTCGGGGGAAAATCATACACTACAAACAAATGGAGAAAAAGTGGCTACTTCTTCTGATGTGAGGCAGTTTGGGGAGGGGAGCTTCTTTGAGCCAAAAGTGGTGGCTTAGCCCTTTCCCTGCCAGCCATTTCCCCATGCTAAATTGACACCTCACCCCCCGATAAAATTACATGCAAAACAACAATAAACATTCAGATAAATGTTTCTGAATATGTTAACAAAGTTGTGTCAGTGTGTATATGCGAACTTTTTTATAGTTGCAGGAGCAGCAGGGACATGGGTGTACGACTGAGGTAAACAGGTGGGGGACGTGAGTAAGAGACATGCTGGCATGCAGCGTTTAGGCGTTTCGTCCCTGAACTCTAGTCTAGACATGGAATGCAAACTTGTTACCCCAACCATGAGGGCTAGGAACAGAAACTCAGTGAATTTCTCAATAATTCAACATTTTCACAAAGTACCAAATTCCACCCATGTGAAGCTGAAGAGTGGGCCTCTCTCTCTCTCCCTCCCTCCAGTGGTACCTCTGTTTAAGTAATTCATTCCAGAGGTCCATTCTTAACCTGAAACTGTTCTTAACCTGAGGTACCACTTTAGCTAATGGGGCCTCCCGCTGCTGCCGCGCAATTTCTGTTCTCACCCTGAAGCAAAGTTCTTAACCCGAGGTAATATTTCTGGGTTAGCAGAGTCTGTAACCTGAAGCGTCTGTTTACGAACTTAATCCGTTCTGGAAGTTCGTTCTTAAACTGAAACCGTACTTAAACAGAGGCACACTTTCCCTAATGAGGCCTCCCGCCGCCAGTGCCCTTCCACCATTCGGATTCCGTTATTAGACCAAGGTAAAGTTCTCAAACCGGGACGCTATTTCCGGTTTTGCGGAGTTTGTAAACTGAATCGTTCTTAAACTGGACTGTTCTTAAACCAAGGTACCACTCTGTGTGTGTGTTCATTGTGGGGTTCATTGTGCTGTAGGAGCCACTCACTCATCAGTGTGTGTGTGTGTGTGTGTGTGTGTGTGTGTGTGTGTGTGTGTATCATGTGTATACACACACACACACACAGATGAGTGAGTGGCTCCTACAGCACAATGAACCCCTCTACTGACCAATACTCCATCTAGGAGGGGGCCCGATTCTTCCAAGTACCCCTGAAGCATGGCAGAAACCCTTGTCTCCTCTTCATAAACCTTTTATTTTTTTATAGATAGACAGCCGCCGCCGCCACCTCCTGTCAATGAAGGTATGTATCTGCCCTGCCCACATATCCCTTTACTATTTTGGAGCAGGGGCAATGGTGCTTTTTTCTGTCAAGGACTACACTCCTCCAGAATAATCTGTCAGTGGGCGCATGCCAGCTGTGGATGGGTCCAAAACCAGAGCCGGAATCAGACACATCCACCCCCTTTCTCATTCTCTATCTCTTTCTAAGACACACTTTTCTCCCTCTCTTTATCATATCTCCTTTTCTCCCCCCACCCTATTTTCCCCTGCCCAGTAGGTTGCCAGAGGAGGGGTAGATTCCTCTTACCAGAAGCCTCACTTATCACTTACAGGGAGCTTTTAAAATAAGACTTAGGGCCGTAAGTTACTCGCACCTGAGCTGAGCTATTAGTGCAGGGGAAGAGCTCTCGATAATCAAAATTTGTCGGGAAACTGTGCTGCTTGAGGGCTCACCCTAGTTGCCAGAGAGGAGTGGGAAAGTATTGCTGTAAGTTCAACTGAATCCTGAATTATTGCTTTAGAGTCACATTGCCATATTTCAAAAAGTGAAAATCCGGACAGAAAAGCTTTTTTTAAGTTTTGCACCTAGACATTTGCATTTCCGCCTGGACATTGTTACTGACTGCCGTATTCCAGCTATGGCATTCCGGGTGTATGGCAACCGTACTTTAGAGCCTGTGGACAGCAGTGCTGTCTTCAAGAAGTTCTCAGCAGCTCCCACAGGGAATTCTCCTGGGCCTGTTGATGGTGAGCTATCACTAGGGATATCAGAGAATCCCCTTGAAAACACAAACGGGAGTGAAAATTGCCAAAATCCACATGCTTGTCTGAGGTAAGGAGAGGAAATCTTCAAATACTGCCTAAATAATTACAGTAATTTCTGCATTGTTTTGATGTTTCCTTTTCATTGAAATAATCAGGTAATGATATAATTCCATAAGTTTTGTCCATAGCAGATAGCAAGACCAACAGTGTAGGTTTTATCACAAGCTGAACTGCAGCAGAATAGAAACGGTGCTGATTGTGACAAACACAGGACAGGATGGAAATTGCTGCCTCTTTACATCCTGATCATTAATCTTTTTGCATCTGTTAGACAGAAGACCAACTCTCCCCCAGCCGCCATCTTCTGGGATTGACTCAAATGGTAAGCAGCTTTTTTGCACGCTATTTGTTCATTTATTTAATGTGTACCCATATCCACAGGGGATGCGGGTGGCGCTGTGGGTTAAACCACAGAGCCTAGGGCTTGCCAATCAGAAGGTCGGCGGTTCAAATCCCCGTGACGGGGTGAGCTCCTGTTGCTCGGTCCCTGCTCCTGCCCACCTAGCAGTTCAAAAGCACGTTAAAGTGCAAGTAGATAAATAGGTACTGCTCTGGCGGGAAGGTAAATGGCGTTTCCATGCGCTGCTCTGGTTTGCCAGAAGCGGCTTCGTCATGCTGGCCACATGACCCGGAAGCTGTACGCCGGCTCCCTCGGCCAATAACGTGAGATGAGCGCCGCAACCCCAGAGTCAGACACAACTGGACCTAATGATCAGGGGTCCCTTTACCTTTACCCATATCCACAACTACAAGTTCGCAGGTCAGCTAACAAGTGCAGCATGAAAACAGAGAATACAGCAATACAATCTGAAACTTTCAAGTAACAGAAACATCTAGAGTGAACCACGGCAAAAGAGTTCTCAGTACAAGAGCCATAAAAAAAACAATTTATTTTATTTTATTTTTTTAAACAGAATTTATTAGCATTTTCGTAATATAACACAAACCCAACCCCACACCTACAAATACAAAAACAAATACAGATACACATAATGTCAGGATTCTTCTTCTTATTTGTATATCTTACAAAAAAAAAAATTCTACTTCTGAATCTTGACTTTTGACTTCCCCCGCCTTTTCACCTTCGGTTTTAAATCAATATACTATTTCCTTAACAACTTTTCTCTATAAAAAAATTTAACTTTACTTAAAAAATAACACAATTATCTTGATCTTTTTATTATAACCTAAATCTTAACCATATATTCTTATAACTAAACTTATTTCTTCTATCCTTTATCATGCTGCTTTTGACTTAAGATTCAATATCTCCTTACTTATTTAAAATAAACTTATAATTAACAGACATCACACTCCGATTTCGGATACCATGACAGACCATTTGGATTATACATTTAATACTTCAACCCACACCCCCTCTGTCCATTGTCTTTTTCTGTCTTTCACCAGAACCGGATCTCCAATTATCTTCTTCTGAGTGTCCACAGATCCAGGCATTCACAACAAACCTAGCATCGAGCTTCAGGGTGTTCATCACTTCCTTTCTGGGCTCCTCCGTACCTTTGTGCCATACTTCTTCTTCTTGTAAAAATCTTAATTCCATGTCCCTTGCCCCCGAGCTGCCACCTCGGAGTCTGGATATTATAAATTTTCCCGTTCCAGGGCTGCCACCCCCAGAAATCGGTTCCTTTTCCCGGAGTTGCCCAGCCATTTCGAACCATCCTTCAAGCACCCCTCCCAGCTCTTTGCCAAGGGTTGATTCCATTGTATAAAACTTTTGAAAAGCCTCCTCTGTGGAAAGTGAGTCCTTTTTATTTATAATTCCACTCAAAACTTGCAGTTTCCGATTAAGCAGTTCCAGCTTCAAGACAGTAAGCATTTCCTCATCCTTTAAACCCGAGTTCAATACCAGTGCACACACAAAGTCCAGCATTTTAGGAGGGAGGGTGAGTGTCAGATTTCAGTTCCTGTCTCTTCCTCCCTTTGTTTCAATATTTTCCCACGACAGTCCAAGTCGTCGCCATTTCTCCGAAGCCGGAGTATAAAGACCAAAACTTCAAGTGGAGATATTTTTTCCCCAGTTAACCCCCGAAGGGAAATCTCAGCAGTCTCAGTTTTCAAATTCCAGATACTTTCTATCGATTGTTGTAGCAGCAGTCACTTAAACGGTTAATTTCTTTCACCTCCCGAAGGGAGAGAGGCGGGCTGCCTTTCTTCTTTCCCCCAGATCGTTCCAAGAATACAAAGAGTCAATCAAATACTCACAGCCTCTGGGTTCTTATCAGCTCGTTAAAGACAGGTAGAACTTAGACGCTCATCACAGGCTTTGTCGCCGCATTTACATCCCGGTTGGGGCATGTCCCCTATAGCCCGGCTCCGTCGTCCCTTCACCCCCACTCCCCCTTTACAGGGGAAGCGGGGGAAGGGTTCGGAGCCACAACGGGCACAGCCGGGGAGCCCAGGGTGCGGGACGCTCTTCCCGCACCCCAACCGGAGCCCCGCTTTGCGGTAGCAGGGCTCCTAACCCCCGGGATGGACTGGGTGCTTCGCAGCCGAAGCAGCCCACGACCACCCGCAATGGCGTCGCCGCCGGAAGTCCAAAAAAAATTTTTTTAACTCCTTTTTTAAAAAAAACTTCTAAAAGAGATATAAGATGCTCTTTTATAATAGAGGCAAAATCCTGTGCTGGGCCACTGTGAAGTTTCACTACTCTCTGCAACCATCAGGTGTCAAGGAAATAAACAACTATCTGACTTTTAGAAGACATCTGAAGGCAGCCCTGTATCGGGAAATTTTTAAATATCTAATGTTTTACATTTTTTAAAAATATGCTGTAAGCTGCCCAGAGTAGCTGGGAAAACCCAGCCGGATGGGCGGGGTATAAATAATAAAACTATTATGGGTATTATTATTATTAACCAGTTGTAGGGTTGCAGGTGGCAGTAGTGCAATGGATTTAAAACTAAAATGTCACCCATCGTTGCCAAAGCAGGGCATCCTTACTGGACGCCCCTGTCCATGGTGCTGTACCCCTTGCTGAAGAGTATATCTCTCCATCACATCCTTGGGCTTATGGGAGCCCACCCACTATACTTTTCTAGGTGACCAAGATAAATGAAGGTAGAATTTTCTTCTTTAGCTGCTTGTTCCAGTACTAGCAGCTCCATATACTGTCATTATGTTGGTCTGGGGAGGAGAGGGTGGTCTTGGTATGTATGCTTCCCACAGCACAGTTTTCTTTAAAGGGGAAGATGTGTGCTTTTGCACAAGCGAAATAGGGGCAGCCCGCCTTATATATATATTTGTTTAAAGCATATTTATAATAATAATAATTTATATTGTATAAATAATAATAGCTGCCTCAGCGATTGTTTCATCACCCTCAGCTCTGGGGGAAACCATGGGGCTGTCCAGGCTCCAGGCAATGGGAGAGGGTGCTTCAAAACCAGACAGTCAATAGCTTTGGCCAGCAGGGAATCAGCTGAAAGGCCATCAACATGGGATAAAACATCCCCTACCACTCTCTGGAAACCATTTGGATCCATTAAGTGGTGGGGACAGACCATCTGAATTGGTCCTACCTCCCTGCAGAGGGGAGGGGTCACGGAGAAGTCCAGTTGCACCAGGAAGTGACCCGACCATGACACTTCTTTTGTTTCACTTTTACTTAGTGTCAGATCACCCACGTCCATAGAGGTGAACACCAGGTCTTAGGCATGTCAGTGACTATTAGTTGGGCCAAACTTATTCAGGGACAGCCTCATGGAGTCCATGCTTTCCACAAAATCCTGAGCGGCCCCTTGTAAGGTTGTGTCAGCATGGATGTTAAAATCCCCTAGGACAACCAAACTAGGTGTCTCTAGGAGCACATCCGCCAAGACCTGAAGCAACTCGGGCAGGGAATCCTTGGTGCAGCGGGGAGGTCAGTATACCATAAGGAATTCTATACTGCCCCTATTGCCCAACTTCTAGAACAAGCAGTGCCAAGAACAGGCCCATCTGCTTAATTGAACCAAGCCTTTGTTACACATGCTGGGTGGAGGGTGGTGGAAGGGGGTGAAAGTTAAAGAGGGTGGAGGGGTAAGGGAATATTCATATTTGAGTTGTTATATCTGTTTTTATGTATACTTTATGAGATAATGTATGAGTGCACATCTGTTCTGTGCTTGTGTGTGTGTATATATATAATTTTTGTAATAAAAAATTGAAAAATAATAATAAAAAAACAAGTCTTTGTTACACATGCCAAGTCAAGTCCTTCATCCACGATCAAGTTGTGAATGAGAGAGGTCTTGTGAATCATTGACTTTAAGGTCCTGTGGGTCTCCCTTGTTGATTCTAGTATCCTTCTGGTCAAGACCAAACCCGGAGGCAGAGGTAGTCTTCAAACAATGACTAAACCTGCCTCCTCGGTAATGACATGGTCTGGTCCTAGCCCAGGCATAGGCAAACTCGGCCCTCCAGATGTTTTGGGACCACAACTCCCATCATCCCTAGCTAACAGGACCAGTGGTCAGGGATGATGGGAAATGTAGTCTCAAAACATCTGGAGGGCCGAGTTTGCCTATGCCTGTCCTAGCCTAACTCCTCCTCCTACCTGTGATCACTGAGATCGGGTGTCCTCGTGCATCCCCCCATGGAACCTGTCACAGCTATTCTGTTGACTGGGACCCACTCCCAGGTAGTCCTGGGATGTGTTATACAAACTATGCAATAAACCAATAAAACAGTAGAAACTAATAATAATAAAATTTACAGTTATACTAAAATTAAACCAATCCCCAGACCCAACTAAACATTTATCCCACCTCCAACAAAACAAAAAACATACAAACCCAACAACCACCAAAATTTAAAATGCCATAGATTAAAAACTATTCTAAAACATTTAAAAGCATTTAAAAGCATTTTCAACAGTTGCCCCAACCCCAGACTTTTTTCCTGTGAGTCTGGGCTCCAGCACTCACAGCAGGGCAATATATATCCAGCTCTTTAGTTGAAAAAGTTCCCAGTGACTTAGGTAAAATAAACACACACATACAGTCAAGCAATGCTAGAGAATAAAGAGATGAAACATAGAAAGGAAAACAATGTATGAGATGGCAGACCACACAGGGAGTGTTGTAGAGGGAGGTCTGATTGATAGGTGTTTGCTTCCTCACCCCATCTTATGTTCCCGAAAGGACGTGGCATGCAGCCAAACTCTCCTCCAGCATCTCTGCCTCTGGCAACTGTTGACATCCAGAATCCAGACATCACATTTTCCCGCTACCGTGGACTTCCTGTTCCTACTGCAGTAGAGAAAAAGAAGGGGAAGAAAAAGATTTCAAAGGCTGACATTGGCGCTCCAAGTGGGTTCAAGTGAGTGCTTGCAGAAGTTATGCAGAACTCTCAAAGACTGGGATCTGGGGAGAGTAGGGCATCTTCAAATTTGAAACAACATAACAGAAAGGATTCCTTGACTTCAGTTTCTTTTTCTGAAGTTTTCATATCAGCCTCTCTTTGTTTTGCCCTTGAAACTCTTGTTTCTTTACTTGTATATGGAAATTTACAAGCTTGAGAACTACTTCCGTAGCATAGTGTGTGTAACCCTAACCCACAGCAGAGGACTGCCGTGCTGTGCTTTGCAAATACTCAGGTGCTGCCTCATACGGAAATGTGGTGGAAACATAACTAGGATGCAAGCAAGTCACAATATGCTGCAGATGGAAGGAAGAGAGGGGTAGTCAACAAGGTTCGGAAGCCTTCATGTGGACTCATTGCGATGCAAGGCCTTCACTCATTGACTGTCTTCTGTGGTTCCTTTCCAGGCATATCCAGCACATTGGATGGGATCCCAACAGTGGATTTGACGTACGTAGCCACAGTGATTCATCAATAGACTTGAAAGAGAGAGTCCCAGTGGGGGGAAATTATCCTGAGGTCTCACATGCATGTGAGATGAGACTTTTGAGTGACTGAAGTCCAGCAAACTCTGTGTTTATACGTAGAATCATAGAATTGTAGAGTTGGAAGGGACCCTGCAATGCATGAACTGCTTGCTTACATCATACCTGACTGAAAACATGAGGCCCTTTCTCTCAAGGTTTCCTTGTATATTCCAGTTATAAGGTGTTGTTAGACCTAGTTGCTGTGCCAAAAAGTTTAGACTGGAGCCAAGAGGAAGCAATGCTGTTCTTTAGCTTAGGAAGAGCAGGATGTCTCCTACTTACTCTTTTCATTGAGCAGCTTTGATTCAGAAGCTTCTGTAGGGATATCACCTGGCCTGCTCTCGCCTCTCAGCTGGTATGGCTAGTCTTCTTCCTGCATTTGGCTGGAGTTGGGTGATAAGGCACATCCTAAATAGCTACAGGAAGGGTGGGGGACCCCAGTTGTTGCTGGACTCTAGCTCCCTTCAGCCCTAGCCAGTAGGGCCAGTGGTCAGAAGTGATGATTAGTTAAAGATAGTTTAAATTTTAAGATTGATTTGACTATGAAGAAGGTTTAAGGTGATGGTAATGTGACCCCCCCCCCCCCAAAAGCAGAGGTTAGGACTGTATAATCGTATTATCCCTTCCAGCTACCTAATTCTATGCCAGGTCCTATCGATTGTAACCCGATGACCATCGTGACATGAGCATGAGTTATCCCTGTTCATTTGCAGTGGCTCAAGAAGATGGGCACTGGAGACATGACATGGCAACTCTCTCACTATCTCTCTCTCTCTCTCTCTCTCTCTCTCTCTCTCTCATGTTTGTCTATGTTTTTATTTCAGGTGAATAATCTCTCTCTCTCTCTCTCTCTCTCTCTCTCTCTCTCTCTCTCTCTCTCTCTCTCTCATGTTTGTCTATGTTTTTATTTCAGGTGAATAATTTAGATCCCGATTTGAAGACATTCTTCACCCAGGCAGGAATCAGTGAGGCTCAACTGACCGATGTTGAGACTTCAAAGATTATCTATGACTTCATTGAAGGCCAAGGGGGGCTGGAGGCTGTGAAGGAAGAGCTGAGACGACAGGGTGAGCTGCTGGAATGGGGAGGGTCTCTGACCTAAGGTATCATTGGCCACCTCTGTAAGACTGGACCAGTGAATGGGTCCAGATCCTGGTCTCTAACTAACACTACACTGACTATTAGAAGGCCTATCCATGCTGAACGTTTTGTTTGAGCTTGGATGTACTGATCTGAGTAATAACTTCTGGAGTGGTAGCCCTGTTAGTCTGTTGCAGTAAGAACAACAAAGATCCTTGTGTCACCTTGGGTTACCGACAGCATAAATGTTTGTGGGAGTAGTACAGTCCATTTATGAGATGTGTGAATTGTAATTCACAATTGGCATTGACATGCAGGGGTGTGTCTATGTGTATACATTTATCTTTCACCATTGAGTGGTGGAATTTTGGACTGTGTGTTCATCGGTATGCTGACGACCTTCTCATCTATCTCTCCTTTTCATCTTCAGCAGGGGGGTGGTGCATGTTCTGAATCAGCACCTGGGTGCAATTATGGACTGAATGAAGGCCAATAAAAGGAAACTCAACCTAGACAAGATGGAGCTATTGTTAGTGGGTGGCTCTTCTGACTGGATGACTGCATGTTCTTGATGGAGCTGCAGTCTCTCTGAAGGAAGAAGTCTGTAGTTTTGTGATTCCCCTGGATCTTTTTCTGTCATGTGTGGCACAGGGGGCCACAGTTGCATGGAGTACTTTCTACCAGTATGCCACTATTTGCCAGGGGTAACCTAGCTTCCGTAAGCTATGCTCTAGAGGTGTGCTCTGGTAACCTCCCAGCAACTGGTATTCAGAGAGAGACAACAATCTTTCTTGTTCTTACTGATCTAAATGTCATCTCCACAATAAGCCATCTATTTTTGCTAGTTCTAAAATACATGGATAGTTCTCTACTAAAGCTGTCCAGCAGGATTTTAGTGTTGATATTTGTCTCATTTCAGGTCCAAGTCACCCTCCACCCCCACCCCCAAATCGTTCTGGCCCTGGACATAGCCGAAGTGGTCCTCTACCACCCATCCCGCCTGTATCAAACAGGGGAGCTGTCCCTTCACCTCCACAGCCCTCTCGAGGACAACCCAGCCCTCAGTGGGGACCTCCTCCACCAGTCTCTCGGCCTGGAGCAGCTCGTCCCCCACCACCCCCAGCTGGGTCAGCCCCACCACCGCCACCTCCGCCACCGCCGCCGCCACCTCCTCCTTCATTCCAAAGTTCTTCCCCATGCCCCCCTCCCCCTCTCCCCTCTGGAGGGCTTAGCTCACCTACTGTTGCCTCCACGGGACGTGGTGCATTACTGGATCAGATACGCCAAGGAATACAACTCAATAAGGTAAGACACGGTGGAGAGCATCAGAGGATGGTTCGTGCTTACTGTGTTAAGTATGATTTCTCATATATGATTTCCCTGGTTGGATTGTCTAGAGAATTACTTAAGAATCAGATGTGGGAGGAGGACAGCAAATTTATGGCAACGTGTGACAATGGAGGAAATAAATATGATGTCAGACTTACTGTTCTCATTAGATAAAGGCATAGTTCTCAAGTTCTCTACCACTTTAGACTGCAGGTGGGGAATCACATGATGGAATACTCACCAATTTTGGAGGACACACAACATATCCTATATATTGGAGAGGGTTCCAACTTGCTGGTACATATGTACACATGTGGTGGGAATGCCTTTGTGCATCAACATTCTGGGTGGGGTGATGTTTAAGGAAATTAACTCCATCATTGAACAATGGGCTAAACCTGCCTTGCAGTCATCACTGTTAAACCTATATATAGGTTTAGATTTAGAATTGAAACACAAAGGATTGCTGGGTCATTTACTGGAAGCAGCAAGGACCATCATAGCTTGCAACTGAGGATTTTCATGGAGTGATATTTGACCTGTGGTATTAGAGAGTATAGCAGAATGCTGCTTTAGAAAAATTTAGAAGTTTAGGGAAAAAAACTTTAGGAAATTTTAGGGTTGTCCCTGGCCAGAAATAGAAGGGCCCTTTTGAAACAATTAACTTTGCTAGTGTAGTAGAACATGGTTGCCAACTGCCATCATCAAATGTTTCCTTTTGGACATTACATTTTTTGCTACTTTTTTGATATTTTTATGCACCTAAAAGGGAGGAAAAGAGAAATGGACTAATATATGTATTTTTAAGAAGTGCTGCTGTGCTAAATTCTGACACAACGTGTTTTTATTTTGCTAGGCAACTATTTTTCACTTTTTTGCCTTAATTGTTTTTATGCTTATGTACACATGTATGTAATATTGTGATGGCATTATACTCTCTCTCTCTCTCTCTTTGCTTTTGCTTTGTTTTACCCTTTTAAACATCTCAATAGAAAATTTCAGGCAAATAAAACTAAAAATAAATATTTCCTACTAGCATGACAGGGAGAAAACTAGGCCATAACCCTTCTCTCTATTACCTAGAATTTTATGTGGATGGAAGCATTATTTCTGGAAGAACATTCAGTGATGTAAGACACCCCTGTAATTTGAAGTGGTATAGCCCAAACATGGTCAATTGCATTTGTGCAAACTAGTCTTAACATTTGCCTGTTACCACTGTCCATTGCATTGTGGCAGTTGTATCTGTTTTGAGGAGGAGCAGAGTGAACAAAGACAGCTTTGTGTGGTTGAAAGGTTCGTGCGCGGGTTCTAAGGGCTGTCAACATTAGAAGCCCTGATGACACCACTTGCAATCCTTTTACCTTTTAGACACCTGATGTGCTGGAACCGCCATCACCTGCACAGAGCTCTGAAGGCCTGGTAGGAGCTCTTATGCATGTGATGCAGAAGAGGAGCAAGGTCATTCATTCCTCAGGTGAATTCTGTTGCAACTGATACATTTCATCTTTTAACTGTGCTTATAAACAAAAACTTATCAAACTGTCTAAAGTTTTGTCCTTAACTGGAAAGGACAAAGCTAAGATCTGAGACAGAGCCAGTAGCATTTTGCAAGGGGTGAAATCTTGATTCCTGCACTGATATTGTATCTAGTGTTAATCAGGTAAATGCAAAGGGTTCTGTCCAATGCCACTGCTACTCAGTGGAGAACCATGGAAATCAATAGAGATTACTAACTTTAGTCCACTCATTTATTATTTTTTTAATATGGGTCTACTCTGAGTAGGACTAGCACTGAATACAACTCCAAGGGAGAAGGGTAGGCTGAAATAACTTGTAAGTATGGGATAGTGGTTTGGGTGACATGGGATGACTATTCATTCCTGTATGGAAAAAGAGGTGTAAGTACACTTTAGAAGTGCCGTTTGGGAGTGCCTCCTCTCACGTTGTTGCTTTGTTCTATTGTACCCACAGATGACGATGAAGACAATGGTGATGATGAAGATGATGACGAGTGGGATGACTGAGTCCAGAAGGACGCCTGGCACAAAGCCCGATCCTTCTGACAATCTGTTGCTGTCTGAATTGCTGTGGGCATTTAATCAGACTCTCTGTTATGGTCCCCCTCACAATCTGTGCAGAAATCCAGTAGGGCAGCTTTAGCCTCTGCAGTGACAGGTCTTTATTTTCCCATTCCTCCTCTCCAGCATCACTTACCGGTAGGCTAAAGAATAATTTCCATTCTCTTCCATCACCTGTGCACCTGCATGCCTTTGACAGCCTTAGAAAGCTAGGCTGTAATCCTCCCTCTTTCAAACCCTCGGTCTTGACAATACCACTTCTAATCTCCTCTAACTTTCTAAGAGCCATATTATCTTTCATCCAGCCCCTTCATCATCCTTTCTTTCTCCTAGATGTATAATCTTGTGTCTTTAAGAAGTGGTTCCCCCTTTGAGGCCAATGTGCAGGTATGAAGATTATAGGAATGTAAGCAAAACCTCTTATAAAATAACCAATGCATTGTTAACACACATCAAAATCCTAGTTGTCTGAATTATTTGCTCGCCTTTCAGAGGAATGTTTTCCCTTGCTTTAGCTTTACCTTTGGGTAGGGGTAGGCAGGATGCAGTCTCCAAACTTTACAGGTATACTGTACCTATATACTTTCAAATTTGGTTTAATTGATTGCAGTGTGATAGAGGGGACACAAATCCAGATTTGACTTTAATGAATCCTTATTCTTTTATTTAGAGTATTATAGATATATATACTGGAAACTAAAGTATTTTGAGTGGCTTGGATCCTAATTTGCTCTTCTCTCCACACAAGGGGGGTGATTTCTGCCAAATGGTCTGCAATGCCCCACATCATATCTTACACCATTCCCAGTGGTCCCCCACTGGGATGGACACAGAAGGTTGTGAAAAGGGGAGGTGGGAAAGTCCAGTTCCATTAACTCTGTTCTATTCCGGGGAAGGAAAATTGGCTTGGATCTTAATATGCCTGTTGGACAGAACAAAACAAAAACAAAAAAAATGTATGGAACACCACAAAAGCTTCTGCCACTTACCTTTGAATGGAATTAATACTGTAGTAACTAGAGACTTTTCAAGTGAGTAGCTCTACACAGGAAATCCTAGCTTCACCTTTGGTATTTTGACATTGTGCAGAAGAAACTGGGCAGCTTGGAGAACAGACACAGGATCCTTTTCTTTGAGGGTGCCTTCCGGAGGCCACAGATTCAAGCACATACCAGAACTTTAAGTATGCATAATTAAAGTGGATTAAACAGCTCTGTCACCCAACAAATCCACTGGGGGGGGTCATAAAATTCAGAAAGTGATAGTGAAATGCATAGAAAAGTGTGGGATGAACATATGACTAAAGGACAGACGTGTAATCATTCTGTAAACGAATCCAGATGAATGCTCAATAATGATAGGATATAATCAAGCTATACAAGCAAATACAGATAAATGTTCAATAAACAGGTTGTCTGAAGGGGCACTGAGACTCAGCCTCCTGTACTCTTCACCTTCTGAGGTCAGACACACTTTTTTCTATTCCTGATTCATTATTCTCATATTTAGAGGGTTGCTAGTGAAACATAAAAGTAGTACATTGTGCTGTGGTGGCAATAGGGTGGGAAAATGCTGTCCGATAGTATATGAACATTATAAATTTGGTGCCAATGTGAGCTTTATTCTTTTAGGGCTAATAGCATAATGAACAGGAAATTTGGTCAGGATTGTAACTAGGGAAAGAAGGGTTAAATCTCCTTCTACTCCCCATGCTGCAGTTCCTATTAAAATTGCCACCTGCCTATGTGCCTATAATTAAAAACAACAACAACAGTAACATATTTTAAAGTGGCACATTGTGTTATGTCTAGTTTGGCCCACAGTCTGTCTGATTTCTTTTTCTTTAGATCCTTTTTTCTCTCTACAGGCTCCACAGCTATGAACAGAGTAACTAAGTAAAGTCAAAGGTTTCCATTAAACAGTTTTTAAAATGTAGTTTTATTTCATTTCAGAAACTTAAGTACTTCTGTATGCCCAGGGGTGGTAACTACTGTTCATTTTCCACCAGACTTTCTCCTCTTCTCCCCTGCAGCCTCCTGTGCATTCTCAAAATCAGCTCCAGAGACTTGGAGAGCCGTCTGGAACAGATTTTGGGGGTACGTGGAGGGAAGGAAAGGAAGAGGAAGCCCTGCTGTGCAAGTGGAGTTCTGTTTGTGGATTATTGGATACAACCCAGGATATCCCCCAAGTATGTAGAATCCACCACCTTATTTGCACGGAGAGGGGATAATTGTTGAACACCATGTAGCCAAGAGTCTTGACATCCTGGATCTTACTAAGTTACTGAGGGTGCAACTGCAGCACCTTCCTGGATGCAAGCAGGACACCATTATTATTATTATTATTATTATTATTATTATTATTATTATTATTATTATTATTATTATTATTATTATTATTCCCAGTGCTATTTTTCTAGAAAAAGAGGTGCTAGAACTCACCACAAACATCTCTCGTTCTCTTATAATGGCAATGGCACCCACCTGAGAGATGCTGGAACTGAGTTCCGGCTAAAAACAACACCCTAATTATACCACAGCAAGGAAGAGCAGATCTTTTGCAAGGCTGAAGGCGCAACTGTATCTTCTGCAGCAACAAGCCTGTTAAAGAAACCAAATGGTTGCCTGACTCTGAGCTAGGGTGGATCCAGACACAGGTTAAAAACGCTAAAAATAAGTCAGAAATTACATCATAAAAACAACAAAAAGCCAATGTAAAAATCCATTTAAATTCCTTTTTGCTCTCTTGCGCCATCTGGTGTTGCATGTTTATAGCGCATTCAAAACATATTATTGTGACAAATGTAGGTAGTCTTGTTTTCACTATCACTGGTTTTTCCTTTGCACTACTTTTGAAGACATAGGTTGTGCATTTTAGATTGTAAAGCATGATTATCTTTTAACGTCATTATAGCAGAATCTTTTGAAGATGCTTGCCTCGATCTTATAGAAGGCTAATTTACTACAAGACTTCCGTTTTGGTCTATCTGGTGGCAGGTATGGTGTACCCATTCTAGAATCTAGATCAGGCACGTCCAACAGGTATATCGTGAGCTACCGGTAGATCACTGGACGTCTGTGGTAGATCACTGGCTCCCCCCAAAGAAGCTCAAGTATGGCTCCCCTAAAAAAGCTCAACATATTTGCCCTGCACCCCCCAAAAAACATGGCTTTTCCCCTCCCTAAAAGTGGGTAGATCACTGCCAGTTTTTAACTTTGTGAGTAGATCGCTGTCTCTTGGGAGTTGGCCACCCCTGATCTAGATAAACCCTGGTGAGCATTAAGTAACACATTCATGCAGTTCAGGAGAATGTGCAGCTATCGGACTGAATACTAAAGATAGCCACACAATTTTGCAGGTAGCAGCCGGTAGGGGCAGAACAGAGAGCAGATAAAGAAAGGTAGGCAGTGGGAAATTAGGGCAAAGAGGGCAGTATGGTCCTGCTGAGTACCTGACAGCAGTTCAAGAGCAAAATGTTTAATGGCAGAATGGTTCACTGCCAGGCATTTACATGCAGGCCCTGGGCAATCATGAGGCCAAGATGGGAGAAGTCAGATTTTTAGAAATGCCTTAAGAGATGGGAAAGAATTGGGAAATCAAACTGCAATGTTTCGCAAGCCTGTTGTGCTTGCAATACTAGGCATAAACAGACACTGAGCACAGTGGCACTTAGATGTGAGGAAACCTGCATGGGATTGCATTGCAAATAGTTGAGCAACTGTGGCTTCTTCCCACACCCCAAATGGCCAAGGACTGGATTCTCTAGATTCTTAGGTGTGATGTACCTACGAGAGATCCTGCCAACACCTCCTGACCTAAAGCTCCTGAAGGGATCAATAACCATGGTTTCTATAAATCCTCTTTTAGGTAGAATAGTGTTCTCTATAGGAAATGGCTTCATCCTTCGTTTGTGAAGAGGCAGTAGTATTCCAACAAAAAGCCAGTGATGTGTGTTAAGTAAGTAAATAGGAGCATTGCCGTATTACTTAGGAGCATGGCCATTGCCTGGACTCGGCATCATATGACCCAGATTTATTTACAGTATATATAAAAAATAGACGTATTGGGAGTGTGGATTAAAATGCACAAGTTGCTAGGTGCCAAGAAATAAATAATGCTGTCTTTCCCATTTTCTCTGCCCCAGCCAGAGAAAACCTTGTATCTGGCTGATAGGCAAGGGCAGAAATGAGGCACATTTTACCCTCTGTATTTTACCTATGGTGGAGAAGATGCAGGGATTCCATAGAAGTCAGTTCGATTGGGAAGTTGCAGAAACTATTTTTTTTAAATGTTTACATAAAATAAGAACTTATTTAGATGAGCAGGTGTGTGTAGTGTGTGTTGCTGTGCTCTGTCAGGAGGAAGAAGATGGTACTAATTCCTAAGTGGTCATTCTGTCGTCGTCTTCTTTGGCGATCACTCTTAGCCAAGTAAGATTGTCTTCCATGAACACAGTTTTAACAATGAGTCCGTAAGTGACTGTGGAGGCCAATTCTGGATCCACACATCCTTCCACATTGGGGATATTGGTTTCCAGGCAGAAGTTGATCACAGTGTGGATTTGCCAAGCGTGCCTTCCTCTTTGCAGGTTTCTCCCTTGTGTCCTGAGTTAAGATAAGAGATAAGATAAGATAATCTTTATTGTCATTGTCCCCCTGTGGGGACAGCGAAATTACTGGGCTGCTCCATCCACCCAGATAGGGCACTCCACACAAATCTAAGACAACTTCAAAACACTAATTGAAACAGTACAGTATGATACAGCATAACCAGTAAGATAAAATGACTTTCAAAGTCCAGGCTTCCCATTCAAGGCCGAAATTGCTTTGGAGAAGAAGCTGTTCCTGAGATGGCTTGTTCTTGTCCTCATTGTCCTGCATCTCCCTCCCTACGGAGCGTCTTCAAAGCCCCTGACACCTTGGGTAAAGGCTGCTCTCCAACTGGAGCACTCGCAGGCCAGTGTTTGCCAATTGTTGGTGTTTATACTACATTTTTTTTATTAAAAAAATTGCCTTTAGACAGTCTTTAAACCTCTTTTGTTGACCATCACCATTACACTTTCCATTTTTAAGTTCGAAATATAGTTGCTTTGGAAGACGATATTCAGGCATCTGCACAACATAACCAGTCCAATGAAGTTGATGTTGAAGAATCATTGATTGCTTCGGCACTGGTGATCTTTGCTTCTTCCAGATTAGTTCGCCTGTCTTCGCAAGTGACGGTACCTACTGATGCGCCGCCTTTTCCCTGACGGGGCTCAAGGCGGCCACTAACTCTGAGGCCGACGGAGGCTGCCGCCGGGGAAGCGAGCGGCCATTCGTCGCAGGCGGCGCTGGGAGGGACCTGCAGAGAGGAGCGGGGCTCGCCATTGGGACGCGAGCGCGGAAAACTCCCGAGGAGCCGCCCGCGACTCTCTGGCGCCGCCTCCGCCGCTCCGACCCTCACGCGAGAGACGGAAAAAAGTTTCCGGCGGCCTCAGTGGCTGGAACGGAGTTGGGGGGGAAAAAAGCGCAAGATGGCGGAAAATTTAAAAGGTGAGAGGGAAAACGGGCGAGAGAGAAAGAGAGAGAAATGAGGAGACGCCCCTTCGGGCTGGCCGCGTGAGGCGGCGTCGGCGGCGATGGAGAGAACCGCGCGGGCAGAAGCGGCGCTTGGCAGCCGGGCGTTCGGTCGCGGAGGTGGGGGGCGAGGGGGGCGTCGCGAGGCACAACACACACACACACACACCGAGGCGGACGCGGGCGGCCGTTACGGGGGCGGGGAGAGCGCGCGAGAGGCGGCGTAAGCGGCACGGGGGCCGTAGGGTGGCCGCCTCGCGCTGAGGGCGGGAAAGAAGAAGAAGACGACGACGAAGAAGGCGGCGGCGCGCGTGAGGGGGAGGGAGGGAGGGAGAGAAAGAACGGGAGCCGTGAGGGGAATGTGTGTGTGTGTGTGGGGGTCTCGTTTGCTGAGAGGCAGAAGCGCCCCTCTCCCCGCCCCCCAGGACCAAAACGCCGGTCTGCCCTTCCGATTTCTCTTTCGTGGGCAAAGGAGCTTTCCCCCCGTTGTGGGCCCCCCCCGTCACTTATTTTTGCCAACCGTCCCCTCCGTGTGTGTGTGTGTCCCGCTCCCCGCCTTGTGTTTTCGCCATGTGCTTCCTTCTACCGCCCCTGAAAAAGTCTTGCCGCCTTGAACGCCTCCTCTCGTTTTACATTTAGGCCTCTCGGTTTTGGGTTTGGTTTTTTGGGTGGTGGTGGGGGTAGGAAATGCCACAAGGTTGGGCTCCTGACAAAGGCTGCCTTGCTCTCGGACCCTTGGCCTGTCAGACTCCTGAGGGAGACAGCCAACTCAGCCACTTGGACGAAGTTTGTGTGCGGAAGTCGGGAGGTTGGCAGCAGGTGGAGACGGGGAAGCAGCTGTGATAAGCTTGAAGAAACCCCTGGGCTAAGAGTGACCAGCTCTGTTTCGGGGGAAATTACCCTGGGCGTGCAGTTTTGAAGCCTGGCTTTACCCCTGGGCTAAAGTGTCAGACTAGGACTCTTGGGAAACCAGGGTTTGAATCATCACTTGGCCCTGGGTGACCCTGGGCCAGTCACTGTCTGTCAGCCTAACCTACTTCACAGGTTTGTAGGGATTAAATGAGGTGGAGGAGAATAATGTATGCCACTGTTCATTTGAAAAAAATAATTCCCCCACCCCCAGTGTGTCAAGTCTATTTTTAGATTGTAAGTCTGAAGGCAAGGGCTGTGTTATTTCTAATTTTTGTACAGCACCTAGCGATTTTAGTGCTTTATAAATTATAATAATGATGACAGCAAATGGACCATCAACAAAGAGAAGCTGGAGACCAGAAGAAGGTTTTTAACTTTTAGAACAGTGAAGTATTTTAGCACTTTCCCTAGAAAAGCTGTATGTTTAGTCCTCTGTGTAAATGGGGAAGTAATCCTACTCTTTGGGAACTGAACTGGTTAGAAATACCGCCAAACAAAATGTTTTGCTTGGGACATAACATTTGACATAGTTTTATGTAAGTATGTTGCTTAGATATCTAAGGATAAGCAACTAGGACACAGGTGTTAGGGATAGGGATAAGAGCAAGAATTAATGACAGCTATCACAAAAATGTATGAGGACTTGCAGCACAAGTCCATTGCCACATTTTGCTGTGGGTTGGTATTCAGGGCATTTAGTTTAGTTAAATACGTTGAGTAGTCACATGCTGTGATAACTTTGGACCTTTTTTAAGATTCATCACTACAGTATATGCAAATAGGTTTGCAAAAGAACAAGCAAACCTCAGATGTGAAAGTGAAACACAGGCAAGGAATTATGGTTGGAATGTGTGTATGTTTAGTACTGGAATGGGAACAGAGGTGGGGAATTAAACCTGTTCCTTCTAGGATGCGTTGCACAAATTTAAGAGTTCTTGCTCTCTGTGGCAGCAAACATCAGAAATGTAAGACTTAACATTCTGAGATTTCCCTTTTCCTTATGATCCTAAAAACAATGATAGAGCTAGCCAGAAAAGTATATTACAACTTTTTGTTAAAGGAATTATTCTAATGGTATATCTGCCTTATCTCCCATAGCTTGCACTGTTTGTTGCAAATCAACCTGGTCCCATCTCCAGGATCTCTGCCGTTTGCAGAAAGTTTGCTGCTCTGGCTTGGGTATTACCAGAAAAAACCTCTGTGATTTTGAAGTAGAGTATCTGTGTGACTACAAGAAAGCTCGGGTGAGTTACTTGGGCCCTCCAGCAACTTTAGCAACACCTTTTCTACAACCTTGCATCTGTTTTCCCTAGCTCTCAGTTAAGTGTACATTGAGATTTGGTGTTAGTTGGCACTCCTTCACCCCTTTTTGCTCTTTATACTTTTAGCCAGGCATTACTGATACAGATAACCTCCCTTTTCTTTGATTGGTGGCCCATAGTTTATAGGACTGAAGCTGTTAAGAGATAATGTTGCAGAGTTGCTTGATTTTGCATGAGATACCTGGGTTTTTTCCTTTACTTTGGGTTTTAGTAGGTTAGAGAAGAAGGGGTTATTGGGAGAGCTTTTTCTGGGGTTTGTTTTCAGTTCTGGGAAGAGAATGGTCATGTTTTAAGCTGACACTGTGCATGGTTACCTTTTACTCAGGATGAGGAATACTACCTGGTGAAGTGGCGGGGCTATCCTGAGTCACAGAACACTTGGGAGCCCAGAAAGAACCTGCGCTGTATCAGTATACTCAAACAGTTCCACCGGGACCTAGAGCAGGCATTGATTCGACGAGGAAGCAAGCTCAGAAAGAATACACGCTTGCTTGACCAAGGCATCTCCAACTACCTAGTGCAGAAGGCCAAACAGCGGCGGGCTTTGCAGCATTGGGAATATGAACTCAATGCCAAGCGCAACCACAAGGGATGCATTGTGGTAGAGAATGAGGTGGACCTGGAAGGGCCTCCCCGGGACTTTGTCTACATTAATGAGTACAAGGTTGGGGAGGGCATCACACTCAACCAGGTGGCTGTGGGTTGTGAGTGCTTGGACTGTCTGTCAGAAGCAGCAGGAGGTTGTTGTCCTGGTGCTTCACACCATAAATTTGCATATAATGAGTTTGGCCAAGTGAAGATCAAGGCTGGCATGCCCATCTATGAGTGCAATTCTCGCTGCAGCTGTGGGATTGACTGCTCTAACCGTGTGGTGCAGAAAGGCATTCGTTACGATCTTTGCATTTTCCGGACAGATAATGGACGTGGCTGGGGTGTGCGCACACTGGAGAAGATCCGCAAGAACAGTTTTGTCATGGAATATGTAGGAGAGGTAGGATGAGCAGGCATGGACCAAAAGTTTAGTTGTGATCCAGGGTACAGGAGGAAAGAAAAATTGAAGCTGGGTTGGCCTGTTCCATTCTTTAAGATGTGAAGCAGTAACGCCATGTTTGTACGTGACATGTTCCAGCAGTGAGCTTCAGGTAGAAATATTTACTTCAGACTCATTGAAGAGGCAGAGACATTTAGGTTTCAATCATATCCATTTACCTAGGAGTAAACCCTATTAAACTCAGTCAGATTTACTACTGTCTAATAATAATAATAATAATAATAATAATAATAATAATAATAATAATAATAATAAATCAATACATTAAAAGCAATACACATAAAACATAACAGTATATTGGGAATAAACAACAAACATTGCATTTCAACCTATAATCCATATCACTTGTTGCTAATACCAAACAAAAAACCCTGAAACTATAAAGAATGGAAATATCTCTTACATTCTCTCTCTCTCTCTCTCTCTCTCTCTCTCTCTCTCTCTCTCTCTCTCTTTCTCCTCTGGTATCACTTATTTTAACTGCCTGTAATGTTTTCTGATTTCCTGAAATGCTCGTCAGAAGCAACTCCTCACCAAAATTCTAAAAAGGCTAGGTATTATGCATATTTACACATGACAAGGATCGGAACTTGAAATATTCCAGTCAAACTGGGCATAATTAAATAGACAGCTATACTGCAGTCTAAGATGGAGGGGTTATATTTGCACTTACTTTCCAAAGTGATAAAATTGATCTTTATATGGTCAGTTGACAAGATTTGCTTTGATCAGGGAACAGGGGGATATCAGTTACATTACAAGGATAGGCAGGCTCTTTGTGACTGATCCATTGAGGCATGGGTAGGCAAACTAAGACCTGGGGGCCGGATCCAGCCCAGTTGCCTTCTAAATCCAGCCTACGGACGGTCCGGGAATCAGCGTATTTTTACATGAGTAAAATGCATCTCTGGATTGTTTGTGGGGCCCACCTGGTGTTTTCTTCTTTGAGAACTTAGAACTTTGTATTAAACTGATAACCAAAAGTGAGTCTAAGCATGTGTAGAAAGGTTACCAAGCAGAGAGATAGCAGAAATTAGGGAACAAATGAGATCTGGATGAATATTTTCAATAGATTACTAAGAAAGATGCAGTAGCCCCATTTTTGCAGTGCTTACTGTTTTTTGCATCTCTCCCAGATAATCACATCAGAGGAGGCTGAACGACGGGGTCAGATCTATGATCGACAGGGTGCCACTTACCTCTTTGACCTTGATTACGTAGAAGATGTATACACAGTGGATGCCGCATACTATGGCAATATTTCACATTTTGTCAACCACAGTGTGAGTGGGGTAGATCACAGTGGGGAGGGAGCCATATATTCAACATAACTTTTAATGTAGAGCTTGTCTTACTTCCCTCTTACTCCTGTTTTTTGCTTCCAGTGTAACCCTAACCTACAGGTTTACAATGTCTTCATTGAAAATTTGGATGAGCGGCTGCCACGCATTGCCTTCTTTGCTACTCGACCTATCCGTGTTGGTGAGGAACTCACCTTTGACTACAACATGCAAGGTAAGAAGGGGAGTGCTTGAGAAATGTAGGTGAGCATTGAGGCCTGTTCATTTTGGGAGGTAGGGATTAAGAATGAAGATCATGTTTTGAACCATTAAAAAATTCTGGTTAGATTTCCTCCTTGAATTGCAAATAAAGCATAGCAACAGTATTCTAAGATAATTCTGATATCTTTTCTTTTTAAGAGTGTGATAGGTAAGAGCTTAAAGGAACAGGGAACTTTTATGAGTTTAGCCTTTTGGCCAGTATGTAGCCTTGTTGTGGATAGGATGCATTCGCTAGATAAAATTCAGTGACAGGTCTGCTATGATGAAAGATATTCTGGTTCCAGTGCTGATTTTCCCACCTTCTCTATCTCTCCCACAGTGGACCCAGTAAATGCAGAAAGCACAAGGATGGACTCTAATTTTGGCCTAGTTGGAGGCCTGGCTGGCTCTCCAAAGAAGCGGATGCGCATTGAGTGTAAATGTGGCACAGAGTCTTGCCGGAAATACCTCTTCTAGTTCCTTGCCAGATTTGCTTTAAAGTTGTCTGGTTAGACTTGGACTGGAAGTCAATACACAAGTGGCAGTTGCTGAAAGTTTGAAGGCAGAGGGTAAGAGTCAGGAACTTACCTGCTTAAAACAAAAAAACACCCAGTACTTTGAATTGCAAAGAGAGCAATAACTGACATTTGTTATGCTACCCAGCTTTGACTGGCTGCTTCTTACTGCCAGACTGAAATATTCTTACAGCAGCTGAGAGATTCTTCAGCAGGCAGGAGATTGGTTCGAGTTGTCAAACTTGCTGTTGATGTCCTGGTTGGAAAAACACAGCATAGTATCTCATAAGTCTTTGGATGTCTTATTAGAACCTCAGTTACAGGTTTTTTTCTATTTTGAAGGCTTGATTGTGAGTGCAACGTGGCAGCAGAGAACACTGACTAGTTTCTTATCTTCAATGTGGTTTTCTAAGGGATACAAGTCTTGGTTTTACAGCAGAACTGCTTTCTAGCCACATTTATGAGTAAGTGGTAAAACACAAGCCATTTAAAAAATGGATTTATCTGCACAAAGACTGTATTACCTCAGTGTGCTGTATGACTGTTCCCCACCTGTACACATCCATAGAACTTGCTTTCATTGATGGGAGAGGCCCATGTAATTTGTACTTGAAGTCGCACTTAATAACCATCATAAAGCCCTATGCAAAGTGAAAAGCCACAATGTTGCCTCTTGTAACTAATACATTTGTTTTGAAGAGAATATGTTTTTAAAAATACAGTATGTATATATATATATATTGGAAATGGGTTGGGTCAAAGAATCTAGCTTCTGGAAACCACTGTATTTTGGAAGCTGTGATGAAGCTTTTTAATTATGACTGTTGAAAAGAATTAGATGGTTCGGTTCCTTGTTTTGCTTGTGACTTATCATCTTGTATTTCTTTCTTTGAAGCAAAAACTCAGATAACTTCAGTGTGTGTGTGGCGAGTGGGAACTGGAAACCAGTGTTAGCCTAACATACTGCAGAAAGTCATTCCAGTTCTTCAGATCATTCACTTGTTTTGTGCTACCTTCATCAGCCCTAAGAACTACAAAAGGGGGTATACACTAAGGTTTGGAATACAGAAGTGAGGCTTTACTAATTTCAGGTAATTTTATTTAGCATCCATTTTCCATGTACCCTTCATTCACACAAGTAATCAGCTGTATAAATCTGGTAGGGAACCTCGAGTCTAGGGGCCAGGCCTCTCTATCCTACTTCTGTAGATAATTAAATGGGACATCTCTAGGTGCAGCCCCTCTAAACTGAGAGTTCATGAAGAATAAGGATACTAGGTTTGGATGCCATCTTGAATGAAAAAGAAACTAGCATGTCATGTGTGGAGAGGAAGTTAAGTGTTTCTGCATTTTCATTCAATGTGCAAGGTGGAGCTTAATCCTGCTTTGCTGTCCATTTCAGGGGATAGTCCCTGGCCCTACATCCTTGTAACTCTCTATAAGAAATATCAGAAGTCTATTCACACACACTTGTTCATTCTTCATTGCTTAAAACTGAAAAAAGCTTTTAGCACCATCAATCCTGCTTTCATTTTAGTGAAATGCAACGTATTTGACTTTCACAGTGTGGAAACTCAAGAAGCTGCTTAGTATGATGCCTGGTAATGATGCTATGCTTTTATGCTGACTGAGGTTATCTGCTTTTAATAGTTGCATGCCAGGCAAATAGGTAATAGGTGATCTTTTCCCCATCATTTTCATTTCCATGAGCTGAATTTCTGCATGTCATGCAACTATTACAATGTGGTGTGGAAAAGCAGTCCACTTCCATCTCTCAAAAAGGAGAATGCTGGCAGCATCCAAGCTCAGGTGCCATGCAATTCTTGCCAGAAGAAGAGGGCACTCCATCATTGGCCCATGGCAAAGGAAACAGGTCTGTGCACATATTTAAGATTAATCGTGTTGTTCATTTATTCCTAATGAACTGTGAGCTGTAACTGATGTTTGTTATTAGTTTGTGACTGGTAGCTTCTTTGGGGAAGACAAATAGTGAGCTCTGGGTAGTCTGAAAACAGCAAGGCCAGGGGAGGAGCAAAGCTTGCTCCTCACTAAAGCATAGTGAGACCAAACTGGACCATTGTTTAGTTTATTGCATTGTTGTCCAGGTTGCCAGTGTGTTATATTTTTTGTATTGCCATTCATGTGCCCAAGAGATTCCAGTGCCTTTATAAACATGTAGTGTAGTGGCTACACTTGGAGTACTGTGTACAGTGCTGGTTGCCACATCTCAAAAAGGTTGTATAGTTTGAGAGGATGCAGAAAGGCTGAACTAAATAAACTGAGGTTTAGAATATTTCTTATAATAAGGAAAAGGCTTCAGCTTGGGGCTTTTAAGTTAGGGTGGGAAAGCAAGTGTGAGTGTGTGACAAACTTATAAAATTGCGTAGTGTGGAAAAAGTGGGCAGAAATACAATTTTTCATCATTACACTGGAACCCAGAGTCATTCAATAAAGTTGTTTGGCAGGATATTTTGGAACGACCAAAGGAGGTTCTTCAAACAGCACATTTTCTTTAAAAGTTTGCTACCACAAGATGTAATGATGGTCACAAGCTTAAATGTCTTTGAAAGGGGATTTGCCAGTTTCATAGAGGACAAGGCTATTGGGCTACTAGTTTTGAAGGCACTATTTCCTCAAGATCGGAGGAAGTATGCCTCTAAATCTACTATTGATCTTTAGCAACAAGGCTATTATTCTCAGGTCTTGCTTGTGGGTTTTCCAAAGGCATTTGGCAGGTCAAAAAATGAATGCTATTCTAGGCTGCATCAACAGAAGTAGTCATACCTCGTGTTGTGTACACTCCGTGTTGCGAACATTCGAGTTACGGAACTCCGAATCCGGAAGTCCTCCACGGAGCGCACGCGATGCGCGGGTGTGCAGAAGCATTCTGCGCACTTCGCGCATGCACAGAAGCGCAAAAACTCACGAACTTCTGGGTTTTTTTTCTTTTTCTCTTTTCCTTCGCATTACATGCGCCCGGGTTATGTGGCGCAACCCGGAACGGATTGCGTACGTAACACGGGGTACCACTGTATAGTGTTCAGATCAAGGGAAGTTATACTACTGCTCTATACTGTCTTAGTCAAATCACACCTGGAATGCTGTGTCCAGTTCTGAGTGTGACAATTCTCTCAATCCTGCAATAGGCTGTGCAATCTGTATGATGGAAATATGTGGCTGGCTTGCCAACCCATGTATAGGGCCCCCTTAGCTCAACTCAAGTTCTTCATAAGGTGAAATATGAAGCACCATCCCATCAGCTCTTACTTTCCACGTACCTGCCTGAAAATCCTACCACTTATTTTTTTCCAAATAAAAGTGAATTTAGAAATATTTTCTCCTAGTCCACAGAAAAAACAAATTTGAGGAAAAAGCAACTATCACTGCCACAATACAGAAGAGTTTCAATACAACAAGCCCCCTTCCCTGTTACAATGCCACACATGCTGTGGAAGATAAGTGGCAAAAAGCAACTGCATTAAGTAGCTGCAAAGTTCAATTTAGCAGACTACTCCACCACCTGCTTTTGAATACAGTTGTCAGGAATGTTCGAGATTGAATTTCTTGATATTCCAAACACATTCCCAGTAATATTTCAAGCAAGCTGTGTTGGTGTGCAAGCAAATCTATTCAGCACCTGCTGTTTCCTCTCCCTGTAATAGGAAGACGTTTCATCACTGGTAGCTGCTCCTGAAAAGCAGCCCAGAACTAAGAGACATGAGCTGCAAGATTTTTCATGTTGGAGGGGAATCTGTCCACAAAGTTGTAGCTGCAGAAGTTCATATGTCCAACAGGCACACTAATAAAGCAGGCTGATCCTTCCAAGTTGATAGCTCAGTCTGGCACTTGAAGGAGGCAAAGAGAAGGTGTAGCTTTCTGGAGTTTGATGTCCTTGGTATTTCCAGGAAGGAATGGACCATTGCAACAGCAAAGTAGTTATGCAGCAGCAAGGAGCAAGCTACTACTAAATGGGAGCTAGGACCACTAAATTTCGTGCTCATGAGCCAAAGAACCCATGTAGTCCCAAATCCTATCCTGCCAGTTGGCAGAGAGGCTCTGCAGCATTGTTTACCACCTTCCCTTTTGGCATACATTGTGTCCTGTTGATTACAGCTGACAGCAACCTGGACATCTAACACAAACCACAACAGAAGTAAGCCAAACTTCTCACAGGATAACCTGCATCCTTTGTCTGCTATACAAAATCCCACTAATTGAAAACCTGGGAATAAATGGATGCTGGTTCACTGTAAAGATGTTCTCAGTGCTTTCACAGCTGCAGAAGCTATAAATAAAGCGACCAGCAAGAGGAGGACAAATGGTCTTTAGGGTTCCTGACTTTCACCCAGGCTGTCTCCTTCAACAGTGTTGAGTAAGTGTACTTCTTTCCACTCATCAGGAGAGAAATGCTACTTCTGTTCCCTTTTCCAGACAATAACCATGCCTTTGGCATCACTGGACGCCAACAGGCTCTCATCACAGTTAAAGCTGACATCCAACACAGCAGCACTATGACCTTGTAATTTGTTGACTATAGCCTTGGTAGCTCGCTCCACGTCAAAGAAGTAGACACACATATCCTCACTGCCGGTCACTGAAATGCACAAAGAGAAGTTATTAGAGGGGACAAAAACTTCCCTGTGTTTTTGGGGGACGGGGACTAAGCTCTGCAGTAATTATGTGTCATACAGATTAGCTGCATGCAGTAGCAGAGTTGCAGGCAAGGAAGTGGCAACCCGCAAGAAATTCCAAGTGAGAATGTCTTGTCCTGCATCCCCTTTACAATGGGAGTGAACTCTCATGGGCATCATACCAATGCAAGCTCCCTGGCGGAAGGACATGAGGGGGCAGAAGATGCTGCGGACAGGATGCGAGCTCTGCTGTATCTGGAAACTTCTCTTAAGCTGGAGTGTCCCTTCGTTGTCCACTACCCTGTCAGGAAAAAGTAGCCAAGAACAGATAATGGATAAATAGCTTAATCATAGCAAACTGCTTCTCGGCGCCTGCATTACACAAACATGTATCACATATTCTATCCTCTAATATGGGGCTCGTTGGCACTCTGCACATATGAGTAGAGCAAGTGTCTGTCTTCTAGCCTGGCAATGCCATGGAAAGCCCCTCACCTATATAGCAGCAGCTTGTTAATACATGCATTGATGAGGAGGGAGGGGTCCCGTGCTTCTCTGCTGATCCAAGAGCGGGCCGAGATACTGGTGATAGAACTGCCCTCGTTAACTACCAGCCGTTTTGCCTTGGTCAGTTTTCCTGCAGGGGGGAAGAAGGAAGCAGAGGGCTTGAAGTCAAGCTGAATCTGTGCTAATCCTTGTCCTTACTATGCTCCCCATCCCACTCCACTCACCTGTTGCCATGTCAAAGAGGAAAGAAAATATGCTGCCTTTGTCATCTCCTGCCCAGAGGATTCGGCCAGGGGAATCAAAGGAGAGAGACAGCACTCGGCCAGTTAGCTTGCTTGAGCCACCCTTCACTTTTTTCCCTGTTGAGATGTTTACCACATGGAGGTTGTGCTTTCCATTCCCCACCTTATGGACAAATAAAGATGTCAGTTTCATACTATTCTACAGAGCGGAAGAATGAGCAACAGGCACACACTCTTCCTCTCCTCTTACCCCCCTGGAGACTCTCCCCTCACCACCATCTTGGTTAATTAGGGACCTGAAACACTTAGAGGAGAAAGTTTTTGTTTTTATCTATGCCAAGCCCCTTTGACTTGTGACCAGACTGCCTTTGCTTCACCCCCAACAGTACTGATTCCAGTCCCCATTTCTTTTGATTCAACCCACTTATTCCATACCTACATCATTTGGGGGTGGGGAGAAAGGAGGAAACCTCAACTGTATGCAAGCACATGTCCCTTGGAGGGGAAAGGCCCAGTGCTTTGTTTATTAGCTTAGGTGGAAGTGGGCAGGGGCACTATATCCTAGGCCTTCACTCACCACTGTGAGATTATTGTTCATGGGCTGGAAAGTGCAGCAGAGCAGCTCAGAAGCATCTGGATCTGGAATTTCCCGGATGCACTTGCCATCCTCTGTAGCCCATATACGCATAGTGGCATCAAGTGAAGTGGAAACAATGATGTCATTGGAGAGGGACCAGGCAAAGTCTGACACGCCACGGCTATGTCCCTTCAGCACCCGCAGCACCACAGGGGGAGTTGGCACTAGCTGGCACACAGAAATGGTACCATCCAGAGAACAGCAGGCTAATAGGTGTTTGTCATCATTGGCAAACTGAACCTTGGGCACTGGGAAAGAAAAGGGGAAATGGTTGTTAGCCGGATGTTGACAGCAAAGGCAAGAGCAGCACCCACCCTCTAAGAGGCTGATAGTTTTAAGGGATTCTTAATTATTTCCATGCACTTCAGCTACAAATATCTCTGCCAGATACCACTCAGAACATGATTCCCTTTTTGCATCAACACAATTACAGAGCTCTCCAAGGAGCATTTGAGGAAGGCTGTGGGGGAAGGGAGGCTTTGTGTTAGGCTACTAAATAGTTAACAGCCTGCACATAAGCATGCCTATCAGCAAAATAAGCAACACTAGCCTGTAAAGGCTTTTCCAACCCTCCACTTTCCCTTGCTTCCACCTCAAGAAGGCAGGAATAATAATCTCACTACTTGTCCTGGAGTCGTCTGTTTTGTTTTTTGCAGGGGTGTGTGGTGTGTCACTTCTTCTATATAGTTCTCTCCAAAATGCAATCCTCATTGTCACCCCGGTTCATATGACCAACGTGACATCAAAAGACACCATGGAGACAGTTAGTAGTTAACCCATGACACGTTAGCTACTGCTCTACTCACCAGCCTCATCCACGTGCTGGTCAAATATATGGTACATGCCAGCAAAGGCGTAGTTCTCACTTAGGGTGGTATCCCCAGCCATTGCACGGCTGGCCTCTGCCACCGAAGTGGGGACAACACTGCCAGGGGGTCTAAAGGAAGACAAAAGGCATTGTTATGAAGTAAGCACACGCCTCAAACTTTGTTTCCAATGGAATGGGTGTTGGGGCAGGGGGGGGGGGGCGGGGGGAGAGACCAGTATGGGAGCAGAGAGCTTTTGTCCTGGCTGCTTCACCTGTACTGGAGTCAGAACAGCATCCAGGGTTCTGACAAAAGCTTGTAAGTAAAAGAATTGGCATGCACCAAACGAGCAGATGAATGCCATTCCCGCTTTTAACCCCAGATTAGATCTGTCGGCCTTATACCTCTCATCGTAGACAGCTCGGTTCATTTGAGCCTGCAGCTGGTACGATCCTCGGCTGACAGAGCGGCGGTGGCCTCGGGCACCAAGTGCTCTTGGGTCGTCATCAAAATCCTATGGCACAATGCATAAAATAGTTACACTGGAAGATAGCAAGGAGCTAGATGACATACTATGCTGGGTGCTATACTGAAGGAAGCAGAGACAGGCGTATCTGCAAGGTCAGGGATTCCAAAGAGGAAGCAATGAGAAGATGAGGAAATGGCAGCCAGCACTTAAGTTGCAGAGTGCCTTTATAAAAGACTCAGATTTCTAACCTGTGCTTCTGTTCCCTCTGTTTGGTTTGTCTATTTTCTAATCCTGATGACTAAAAATGTGTCAGGAGGCTCTTAATGAAGGCTCTGGAATCTTTGCAGGGGGAGGAATACCTCTTTAACTGTGCCCTTACCTTGTTCTACTCTCTACATTCTCATTTTTCTTGTCTGTTTTCCCAAATCTGCCAAATTTTCCAATGTTCTGAAAATCTGAATATTGGGGTTGGAATTATGTGAGCAGCTCTATGCAAATAAACTTACTCTATGCAAATAAACTTACTCTATTGCACATGCCATGGGTGTAGCCAAGATTTTTGTTAGGGGGAGCAGAACCGATGTGGTCGGTCAGTTAGTGAAGTATTTCTATTGTTTTACTTGATCTGGAGGGGGTAACTGCCCCTCCCTGCCCCGCTGGCTATGCCCATGGCACATGCATAGTTTAGCTTTGGCTTCCCTGGGGGGCAGATTACACACAGCCCTGATCCTACTGGACAAGAATACTGTGCTGCACGGAGTGGGAGCTCAAATGCTCCTGTGTTGCAAGGAATCATTCTCTCCTCCGAGCAAGTGCTGACCTCAGCAAAACACCTACGGCCCTCTTCCCACCAATGGAATAAGCTTCATTTAAATACAAGATGTCCCAGGCCAAATGCACAGGGCTGGTGCTACTCTTGTCCCCACCCCCGGCTGCCCTTGGTTACCTCCATGCGGTCAAGTGTGGTACGACTGCTTCGGACAATGCTGTTGCTGTAGGCACGGAAGCTGCTCTGCTCTGAGAGGGGGCCGTAGCGCTGGGCCAGGAGCTGGCTGCGCAGCCGCAGGTACTGCTTACGGAGCGAGGGGTCGTAGCCGGCTTTGGCGTTGTCCCGCAGCAGCTGGCTGCGCCGGCGGATGTACTGTGTGCGGAATTGCGGGAAGGTTGGGGTGCGGTATGCGTTGTACCTGCAATAGGGGTTGGTGCATAAGCTGCTGGAAGCCTGAGCCTACTGCATTCTCATTAAGCTCACCCTGCTCTCTTGCTCTTTAGCATCGTGCTGGGGTTAGCACCAACTGAATGGAGAGAATCTCCTTCAAGACTCCCCTGCAGCACAGTATCTTGCATTGCCATTCTGTGGTCAGTACTCCAGCTGATAACACTATAATGGTGTGACACAATATATTTGAGGCCACCAAATGAAAAACACTCAACAATTGGAAACAAAATCCCGCTGGTACAGATTTGAGGAACTCGCCCACCCACCATCTACCTCTAAAATGTTGATGTTTTGCTTCTAAAACTTAGTTGTCCAAAGATACAAGACACTGACCCTTTCTCAGGACATGTTTTTAGTGGAGGTTTGACCATGTTGGTCTGGATACAAGCCTCCCCCAATATAGGAAGCACCCCTAAAATGAGATTTTTTAAATCCCAACTTTTCTGATTTGGGGAAGAGCGGACTGCAGCCTATATTCAGACCAATATGGTAATTCCTGCACTAACTGATAGTACGGCATCAAAAAAATGATTGACTCATCTGGAGAAACCACCAAGGGTAATTGTGAAAGCATATTCATAACTCTGCGTCTCTATTGTTGATGTTCCCACCAAACGATGAATCTAGAATTCTCACACAAGACACCCACCTCTCTGAACAATTAGACAAGACTGATTTAGCTCCTCTGGACCGCAGGGCTTGTTTAATCTCACTGTAAACATGTGGTACAGCGACGATAAAGTATTTCTATTTCTATTTCTCTTCCCATAATAACATGGGGAGCCCTGCGGGATCACACCAAAGCCCCATCTAACCCAGCATCCTTTTCTGACAATGGACAACCAGATGTCTGTGGGAAGCCTACAAGCAGTACCTGAGAGTAACAGTACTCTTCTCATTTGTGATTCCCAGCAATTGATCTGCAGAAGCATACTACTTCCGCCAGCACAGGTAGACCCCAACAGCTTAAAGCACTGCCCAGGTCCCCTGTGGGCCCTACTCCTTTACACTTACCGTGCGTCTACAGCCAACACTTGCTGCCACACTGCTGCCATGCCCCACACTGCCACTGGCCGCTCAGGGGAGCTTGTACGTGGGCGTCTGCAATTGAGAGGCCACAGAGAAATCAGCTGCAGAGATGGGTGCAGAGAGGGGTTAAAGGCTTGCGCAACATCCCATCCATTAGCATGCAACTTCCAGGCCAAGAGGCGCACAGATGGCTATGACAAAAGAAGCCTTAGCTGTGAAACTGGCCATAGGCAATGACCAGGGAAAGCACAGTCCCCTTCCCACAGGAAAAACAGAGTTCTGTGACAGTGCTTCTGACAAGCTAGGTAAAGGTAAAGGGACCCCTGACCATTAGGTCCAGTCGTGTCCGACTCTGGGGTTGCGGCGCTCATCTCGCTTTACTGGTCGAGGGAGCCGGCGTACAGCTCCCTTGTACATTCATGTGGCCAGCATGACTAAGCCGCTTCTGGCGAACCAGAGCAGCGCACGGAAACGCGGTTTACCTTCCCACCGGAGTGATAGCTATTTATCTACTTGCAGTTTGACGTGCTTTCAAACTGCTAGGTGGGCAGGAGCAGGGACTGAGCAACGGGAGCTCACCCCGTCGCGGGGATTCGAACCGCCGACCTTCTGATCAGCAAGCCCTAGGCTCTGTGGTTTAACCCACAGCACCACCCGCTCTGACAAGCTAAGGAAGAGCCAATTGAAGCAGATGATGGGACTCGGTCACCAATGGGTGTGGTGGTAGTACCGGTATTTTGTTTCCTGCAGCATAAGGGAGAGCATGAATTGTGTGTCCCTCATACTGGAGTCACTGTGTAGTCTGCTGACTTGTTTTACTGGGAGGGAAGAAAGGTTTGTATTCGACACTGATGTTCCCTCCACATAACAGACAGCACTAATACAGGGAATGGATATGGGCCACAGGATTGCAAATGATACTAGAGCAGGGATTGCAAACTGTCCAGTCAGGAGACCTGCAGCATGACTCTCATCTGCCCCCTCCGCACATTATTACCTTAATAATTCTTGGCAGTTCTTCCCAGGGAGGAGTGCCCCTCCCCTACAGTGGCTTTGCAAAAGGGGCCCAGTCCCCATAGCTTAAGAAATTGGCCGTGCCTGCATTAGAGCATCCATAGGAGATAGATAAGAGTGAACCCTAAGCCAAATCCAGCCCTTTGCACGGTGCCATCTGGTCTCTTAATATCCCACTACAGGCTCCCCTGAAAAGAGGTAGGTGGGGGGGGGGGGATAGGCACCAGCAGCATCTGCGACAACTGGACTTTGCAGTGGACAATTTTTGCTGGGTCTTTCCTCAAAAGGGACCTAATTTCTGATTTGGGGGGTGGGGTGACGAAAAAAGGAAGAATGGGCTCATGATGCGGTATGATATTAAGGGGATGAGAAGCAACGACAGCCTGATTTGCTGGAGGAGCGGAATAATCCCGTAAGCAATTTTTGACGGGAGGAGAATTAATTCCCTATTACATGGGGGGGTGGGGAGAGACGCGAAGGGAGGGGCGACGTTTCGGGGGTGATGGCATGGGCTCGTTACTATGGTGATGAGAAGAGGGGGGGATGAAGGAAGGAAGGCAAGGGAGAGAGGGATGTGGATGCGCTGAGAAAGGGCCTGTGTCCGAGGGATGTCCCGAAGGCAGGGGGACCGCGGGGTCTCCATGGCGACCACCTCGCCGGGAAAGGCAGGCGAGGCTAAGCCTTGCAAGGGGGGCGGGTGCGGCGGGGCGGGCTCGTTTCCACGGCAACCGGACCCGGGGAAAGGGGGGGGGCCTCATCCTGCGAGGGCAGCCGGCCGGAGGGTCGGGCCGGGGTCCCGCGGCTGGAAGGGGCGCTGCTGGGGACGCGGGCGGTACCTGCAGCAGCGGCTCCCGGGTCCTCAGCCGCGGCGATGGCCGGCAGCGGCAGCAGCAAGAGCAGCGGAAGAAAAAGGCGGAGACGACGAGGAAGGCGGGAGGAGGAGCCCCGGCGGCTCCAGCCCACAAAGCAGCGGCGCATGCGGACCCGACGGCGCCCAGCCCTTCCGAGGCGGCGGTGGCCGAGCGCCGCTAAGGCAGGCCGCTGTCAGCCGCCCAGAGGTTGCTCGTCGGCCTCGCTGCTCAGCTGCTGCGGCGAGCGCTCTCCAGAGCACGTGCAGAGTGCAATCTCCCCATCGGAGAGCGGATGAGGAGCGCCGGGGGCGGGTAGCGGACGTGAACCCCAGAATCTCTATCCACGTTTGTAAAACAATAACACAGAACTCCTCCTCTCCCCTCCCCGGCGCGCCGCTTCTCCTTTCTCCACTGCTCCCCCCCCCCCCCGCCTTTGCTCCTTCATTAAAAGGGGTTTTAAGCCAGCCACAACGTCGAAGTAGGGACCGAGGTCCCTCCCCCCACCTCCATTAAAATATTTGATTGAGACAGATGCCCTCTAGTTGATGGGCGTTGCCATTCAGATAGTGTGCGTGTGATCGATTATGTGGGGCGGGGCTCACCTGCCCCACCCCCAATATTTTATTCAAGTTGTTTTGCATATACTTGGGGAAGCTTTTGCTGAAACTGCGTTGCACAAAAATGACTAATAGAACTGAACGGATGAGGGGGTCGTTGGAGGTCTGAGACCTCGCTTTATTAACCCTTAAACTCCAGGCTCCAATAAAGTTAATAGTAATAATAATAATAAACCTCGCCCATCTAGGCAGCTTACAGCACGTATAAAAACATAGTACAGTAAGTTGCATAATAATATGAACTATATAATATAGCACTGCTAGGCTGCAGAGTACCCTTGCATCTCACCTTAAGAGGTTGTGCCTAGAAGGGCTTGCAGTCTTCATTCTGACGGCTAGGGAGTGGGGAGGAAGAGACCAGAGGGAGGGAGGTACAAAGGAAAGCGAGAAATACCAGTCTCCATTTCTAGAGGAAAGGGTGGAAGTAATTTGGGTGATGCCAAACCCTTGTATAGCAAGTTGCGCCTGTTAACCCTGCCTGCCTCTGCGCTCGTCATTTTACGAACTACTCTTGTGCCATTCTACTTAAGAGCTCTGCGCCCTTGCAGAATCTCTTGTTTACGGTGCCAAAGCGATCCAGAGCAAGGAGAGCAAAAAAAGAAAAGGGGGGGGGGATGGACTAGAAACCAGGGTCGTTTTGTAGTTAAAGATCAAGGAAAGAAGCGGGGGATTCAAGCAGGGAGTCAGCATGCCAGCAAGCATTTCCTGTAAAATGTCTGTAGAATACAAAGTTTTGCAAGCCACCCAGCCAGAGGCCACACCAGGAAGCTCAAGGAAACAACAAAGCAAGGAAACTTACTGGAATCTCATCCAGCTCGAGTTGCCCCAGCTGCTGCCACTCACGGAGCTTCTTTTCTTCCTCTCCGGATTCCACTCCATGGCTTTCCCGGGGAAGGAAGATGCACCTGCTAGGCTGCAATATGGGCCTTTGTAGAGAGGGTGGGGCTGCTTGGGAAAGGAACTGGTGATAAGGAAGGCCAGTTCTATCCGTGTGTGTGTGTAAGTAAAAAAAAGTAAGTCGTTCAAATTCCTGGAGAGCCTGGTGCCTCAGAGTGGCATCTATAGGCCACCTAGAGTAGACTATGAGATTTTACGATTATAGCCTGACCTTTATGTTCATTTTCTCACAAGTAAGTACAGCCCCACTGCTTCCAGTGAGATTCTCCACTAAGCGCTTACAAGAACTGCAGCCTTCATACAAAGCTACAGCTAAGTTTACAATGTATTTATAGCCCAAAACATAATTTATTTACTAGAGAAGTAAGGCAAGAACAGAAGATGTTTTAACTCTAGCCGGACTCGCAGATGATTTTCCTAGCATGGAGGAAAGTGGGAATAAGAAGCTTAAATATGGGAAAAGTTAGGAGAAAAAGTGGCAGTCTTAAAAGGCAGCGCCCCCATGCAATCTTACATGGAAGTAAGACTCCCTAAGCTCTGTGGAACTTCTTTCTGACTAAACATCCATGGGAGCTGTAAGTTGAATATAAATCAGAAGTTCGTAGGACCAGAATAAAATGCAGGAAAGAACTAGGCTCATTCATAAAGAGGCTGAAAGACAAATGTCTCACAATTATGCATATGCACATATGAACCACAACCCTGGATTTTATCCTAAGCTCTTAATGAGGTGAGAGACACAGAAGGAAAAATCTGCCAAATTCTTCAGTTTCTTGCTACAGCTTCATAGTGACTATACCATCCAGAGTAACTTAAAAATATATATAATGCGACAATCTGATGCACATTCACCTGGGAACAGACCTTATTCAACTCTGTGAAACTTACTTTTGAATAAACATGCCTAGGCTCATGTTGTTAAAATAAACATACCTAGGCTCATGCTGTACAAATGCCTGTCCGTATTGCTGTCTAATTTCTTTCCAATTATTGACACCAAAACATCTCCCAAAGTTTGTTGTTGTTGTTGTTGTTGTTGTTGTTGTGTCATTTAGTTGTGTCCGACTCTTCGTGACCCCATGGACAAGAGCATGCCAGGCACTCCTGTCTTCCACTGACTCCTGCAGTTTGGTCAGACTCATGTTGGTAGCTTTGAGAACACTGTCCAACCATCTCATCCTCTGTCGTCCCCTTCTTGTGCCCTCCATCTTTCCCAACATCAGGGTCTTTTCTAGGGAGTCTTCTCTTCTCATGAGGTGGCCAAAGTCCTGGAGCCTCAACTTCAGGATCTGTCCTTCTAGTGAGCACTCAGGGCTGATTTCTTTAAGAATGGATAGGTTTGATCTTCTTGCAGTCCATGGGACTCTCAAGAGTCTCCTCCAGCACCAGAATTCAAAAGCATCAATTCTTCGGCGATCAGCCTTCTTTATGGTCCAGCTCTCACTTCCGTACATTACTACTGGGAAAACCATAGCTTTAACTATACGGACCTTTGTCGGCAAGGTAATGTCTTTGCTTTTTAAGATGCTGTCTAGGTTTGTCATTGCTTTTCTCCCAAGAAGCAGGCGTCTTCTAATTTCGTGACTGCTGTCACCATCTGCAGTGATCATGGAACCCAAGAAAGTGAAATCTCTCACTGCCTCCATTTCTTCCCCTTCTATTTGCCAGGAGGTGATAGGACCAGTGGCCATGATCTTAGTTTTTTTTATGTTGAGCTTCAGACCATATTTTGCGCTCTCCTCTTTCACCCTCATTAAAAGGTTTTTTAATTCCTCCTCACTTTCTGCCATCAAGGTTTGGGCATACTCAGGTGGTATCCTGCTGTGAGCAACACCAGGGAAAGTAGGGTGTTTCTAGGACTAAGGTGAAACTGTGAAGCTCTCGTTATTTTTGCTGTTGGACACTGCATGTTGTTTAAGTAATCTTGTTATAATACTGAAATGTCATTTTTTGTACGTTATTATATTTCATATTGTTTTGATATGTTATCATGAAATTGTTTTTGTAGTGTTTGTTTAAAATGCATTATTGTTTTCTTTGTTGTAAGCCGCTTTGAGCATGTTTTTTTCGGGGTGGGAAAACAGCATGCAAATAAAAGGAATGGATGGAGGGATGGAGTAGACACGTTACCTATTTTTTCTATGTACTTGTGACATGCATCCAAAGGAAGCTCTGGACCAGACAGAATGCATTGACATCTTGTGGAGGGCACTGTCCATTTGCTTGAGTGTCGGCCCAAAGCACATCTTGAGGGGGGGGGGTTGAACCCCAATTAATTACTAAATATTTTGGCTATTTTTGGTGTTCATGGATGCCCTTCGCCATTCCATACACCTGCGGGCTTAGGGCCAGGCAGGATACACCACAACATTTGGCAGAGGATGCTCTGCCATCTGCTTGTGGCTTATTCTTCTCCATGGCCCAAAGCAGTTTTTGAGATGGGGATCCCCTCCCCATTACCCATTTGTGATGTTTATGGGGGCCACCGTGCATTTAGCAACATTTTACAAGCAGTCTACTTTGAACTGAATAACCTTATTGCTGTGCTTAAGGAGAGGAGTCCTATGACCACGTGGATACATAAGAGTTAACCCAAGCTTTATTTCTGGGGCTCAGGGCCATATAAACTTTGCTTTTCGTATTGAGGGACCTGTATACAGTAATTTCGAAATCTCGAGCAAATAAGCAACTGGGAACCAACTTCAGCAACGTGTTCAAATGCAGACGAGGAATTGGGGCTGGGTGTGTGTGAAACCTTCCCATTTTCTATTTAATCTCATTCTTTTGAGATGGACCCCTCCCCCTCCCCCAGCCTCGCAAACGTCCAATATGTCTCTTTTAGGCACTGAGCCTCTGTTGTTGTTTTGTTATTGTGGTTGTTGTGGGCGCCCGGCCCCCTCCAGCCCCTCAGCGCCGCTTTCCTCCTTCCCAAAATCCCCAGCAGTCCGGCCGCCCTGCCTTTCTCAAAATGGAGGCGAACGTTCATTTCGGTCGCCGCCTATCTTCCCGCCTCCGCGCCACTTCCGTCCAATGGCGCTGCGGGATCCAAGCCATTGGGCGGGGCATTGCTTGGTCTCCGAGCAGCGATTGGTGCGCTTGGCGAGCGAAAGAGGGGCGATGTGGACTCAAATGAAAAGGCGCGAGGAGCGCAGCGACGTTGAGCGGCTATGGCGGCCTCGGAGGCTCCGGAGTGAGTGCTGTTTATTTGCCACTTATTCCCAAGAAATAGGGATCTTTTTTTAAAAAATAGTAATATAACAACTTATTGATATAAACACATGCTCTGGTTTCTCTTCAGCTGGTATAAATATTAGGGAATTTTAATCGTGTTTTAGCTTATTGCATATATATATATATATTGCAATATGGAGATATATATATATATATATATATATATATATATATATATATATTGCAAACTCCCTGGTTTTATAGTTTTGCCTTTTTGTGAACAGCTTTGTGACTTTTTTACATTTTGAGCAACCAAGCGGTGTATACATTTTATTAAACAAACAAATATTTAAATACACTAACATAATATGAGGGGAAATGCGGGGTCTCTTGTGCTAGTCCACCGGGCGAGGTATGTGTTTGGGCTCCAATCTTTAAAGGGCGCGTTAACGCACTAAATTTAAAAAGTCCATATAATCTCAAGAAGGTTAACAGCTTGGGACCGGTTTACCTACGAGGTCGCCTAAAACCACCATTTATATATACATCAAGCAGACTCGTTTGGGAGAGCTGCGGTACTCTCCCCCCCCCCCCATTGCACTTAACTATTTCGTTGGGCATTGAAGGAAGAATGGTTTTCATTTGTATATATATAAAAATACGTGCATGTATGTATCTTTGGACCAGCCTGCTTGCGAGGTCGCCTGGCCCTCCCTGTGCCCACTCAACCGCTCAGAATTGGGGCTACTGGCACTACAGCAGGTGCCACATAATATCCATTTTATGCACTTTAGTTTGGCACTTTGAAACTCCCTGCCTATTGAGATCAAGCAGGTGCCTTTACTGTACACTTTTCAGTGCCTGCTAAAAACATTCTGCATTTCCTTAGTTTCTACTGCTGCATTTGCTTGAAAACATTCTAATTGCAGGGGGTTGGACTAGGTGATCTGCAGGTCCTTTCCAACTCTACGATTCTATGAATTTTCTACAGGCACTTGGGTGTTCCTTAAAAGTTCATCAGGGGGTTGTTTGCTTATAAAAGTATACCCCTCCATCTCATAAAAGAGCTCATAACAATACGTATAACAAGTAAAATGTAAAACTCCATTTAAAAATCAGTACAAAATAATCATTAATCTTGAACATCTTAAACAGCAGCATAGGCTTGACTGGTTCCTCAGTGAGGCAGTGAAACAGCAGGCAAGTTTCATTGTATAGAACAACTTTCCCGTCACTTCTGATCACCTGAACAGCTATCTTTATTTTATTGCATTTATATCCCACATTTTTTCTGCAAGGACCTCAGTGCTGTGTATGTGGTTCTCCATCCTGTTTAATCCCCATAACAACCCTTTGAGGTGGGTCAAGTTTCATAATTGTGGGGATTTGAACCCTTGTATCCCAGATCTTAGTCTGACACTTTAACCATTATACCACACTGGTGTTAGGTGTGTTCAAGGTGTTGCTCCCTGTTTGCATAGAGCAGCTCTGAACCCTGGTTAGCCTGGCAAGTATCCCAGCTGAGCTGGATGTATGCCCTTGGCATGGGCATCTTGTGACCTCCAGATGTTGAACTACAACTCCCATTAGCCTCATTCAGTGTAGCCAGTGCCCAGGAATGATGGGAGTTTGTAATTCAACATCTGCAGGGCCCATATTTGCCCACCCTGGACTAGGTAAGAATATGACCTGGAATCTTTCACCAGTATGGAGGGTTGCCGCAGCAGCTGAAATGCTTCTTGGGACATACGAAGTTTTGAAAAGTGCTCTTTTAGTTTCTTGATGTTATGTTTTCTTCATGTCCTCCGTAGGCTTCTTGCTCGGGTGAAGGATGCACTCGCCTTTGAGAGCCAAGCCCAATATGGGGTGGAGGCTGACCTACCATCTCAGGTTTTGGCTGAGCATGCCGTGGTGAGTAGTAGCCCTTTTTCACTTGGAGGGGATGCTGGCTTTAGTCCTGGCTGGCTCAACGGGCGGAGAGCTCCCAGGGTGCTGACTTGAACCCTGCTTTTGGTGCGTGTTTTCCAGAGCACCAGGCACGCCCACAAGTTTATGTTGATGCAGCTGCAAGTGTTGAAGTTCTGTCTGGATTTCCTTGATTCTGGACTTTGTGTTGAGAATGCCTCCAAATCTTCTGTTCGTGAGTATGCATGCTGCACAAGCCACGGTCCAAACTAATGAGGGTGTAGCGTGAATTAAAGTTATCTCTAGTTTGCATATTCATTTTGAAAAATAGCCCTGCATTGTGGATTGCTTAGTGTAGTTAAACCTGTTTTTGGATTGACTCCCATGGAATTGTGCCATAGCGTTGCACCACTGCTTTTCTCCCTGCCATAAACCTTAAACCGTTTCCAGGGCCAAAATGGAGTAACTTACCTGTGACCATCCAGATGTTGCTGGACTACAACTCCCATCATCACCAGTCCATGCTGGCAGGTGCTGATGGCAGTTGTAGTCCAAAGCATCCAGAGCGTGCCACGTTGGCCACCCCTGGATTAGGAAATGGGTTTTTTTATTTTTATTATTTCATTTATTAATTTAAATTTTTACATTTAATTTTTTAAATCTTTATCTATATTTTTATAAACTGCCTTGCATTTCTTTCCCACAAAATAAAATAAAAATAAATGCAAAGCAGGAAATGGCTTTTTTAAACTCCCCAGAAAACATTTTGTGCTTTCAGTCCAAGAGTCTAAGCGGAGCAGTGCTGAAGTGCGCTCTGTGGAGCTACATTTCTTCAACCGGTGACTGGTGGGTGTATTGGGCAAGCTGGTTTAATGAACATCAGCCTAGTTCCCTGGAGAGTTTATTTTTTTATTGTGGCTGGTCATAGTGTGGGTTGGAAATTCCTGCTTCTACTTCTGGTACTTTGAGAAACTCGGTGAAATGACTGGGGGCGGGGGCACATGTACTGCCTCTTCTGTCTCCAAGGTTGATCTTGGGCTCCCCACTGCCGCCCCCTTCTCTTGCAGGACAGGAGGTGGCCGAAGCGAAGCTGGAGTGGAAGAAGCTCAAAGCTGAGTACCAACAACAAGTGGAGAGCATCAAGAAGGATGTGCCACAATTGCTGCTCAAGCTGGAGCAGGCGCAGAACCGAGCTCAGCTCTTGGAAGAAGCTCTGCAGCGCTACCGAGACAAGGTGCTTTGCTGATTTGGGGGTGGTGATGGGGATCCTGGGATGGAGTTGTCCCCCTGTTTTCTGATTATGGCAAGAGTGGCCAACCTGTGGCTCTCGAGATGTTTCCAGACGTCAGCTCCCATGGCTCAGGAATGGTGGGAGCTCTAGCGCAACCAGACCTAGAGGCCCAGAGATTTCCTGCCCTTGGATTAAAGCAAGCTGCCCGTAGACAAGATGCTAAAGCCAGGGTGGCCTAGACATCTCACCCAGCAGAATTTTGGAGGTCGAAGGAGGGGAAGGCAAAAACCCTTACAAAGATTCAGGCAGCACGTTTGGTGGAGGGAAGCTTAAAAAGTAATTATTAGTATTAGTATTATTAAATTTGTATACCACCCTTCACCCATAGATCTCATGGTGGTTCACAACATAAAATTACAATATAACCCCCCCTAAAAGTACATAATATAAATGAGAACAAAAATAAACCAATAATCCCCCCTCCCTCTGTTGGAAAATGCCCTGGGGTGCCCCTGCAACCTCCGAACTCCGAGCATCCTCCGGTGTGCACACCTCTGGAAAAAGCATTTCCCTTCTTCTCCAGTGCACTTCAGTGACATATATCAAATGCTATGTGCACCCTAATCTTCTAGCATAACACAGCAAGAAGACATTGTAGAGGTAATCTACGTATTTATTTACACACTATGTACAGACAAAGGATTCGTGGCGTCTTCTCCAGCTCCAAGAGACGAACAGGTCACAAGTAAAAGCAAAAGCACAGTACAAATAGTACATATAGTGGAAGAGATAAGGCTGTCTTCCGTTCCTACACTCTTCTCAGACAGGCATATGATTTACATCAATCTCATCTGCAGCATCAGAGGCGTGAAATACTAACACCCACAACACATTTAAAAGGGCATCAGATTTATCTCTTACAAGGTTGTGAGGTTAGTGGATAAAACATAGAAGCAAAGAGGGCAGCTGACCCAGATCTTAGCAGTCCTGCTGCTGCCTGCTTTTGAAATATGTGCCCAGAATGTCTCTGGAACCGATGCTGTGTTTTGGAATGGTTGGCTTTACTTTGCTTTGAACTTTCACACTAAATAATGAAAAATAAAGAGATCCCACCCCCCATTATCAGGCAAAAGACAAAGGCTTTCACCTCTCCACCAGGTACCGCTCCACATCTTTGCTAAGGAATAAGGCTGTGTAAACACCTTACATTTAAAACACACTACTCCTCTCAAAAAACTAGGAGCTGTAGTTTGATGATGGTGCTAGAAATTGTAGCCCTGCGAGGAATCAACTACAGTTCCCAGGATTTTTTTTTGGAAGCCACATGCTTTGCATGGTGTGTCTGCAGTCTAAATGACCTTTGGAAGGTGCAAGGGAGCTATTTGCAGGACCTCATTCAGTAGCTGAAAGATACTGGCCGTTGCAACATTGAACTGTGACTGTGCTGAAATGTTTTTAGGTGCTCAAAATGTTTTGAAAAACTTTTAGATTTTTCTTTAATGTTCCGAAATGTTATATATACACAATTGTTTTGAATTTTTGATGTTTTGTGCCTTTGGGGGAGGAGGAGGGGCAAGATAGAAATTATATAAAGTAACATTAAATCATAGAATTGGAGAGTTGGATGGGACCCCGAGGGTCCTCTAGTCCAGGGGTCGACAAGCTTTACCTCTCCTGAGCCTGTTCACTCCAGCGGAGATCCCTATGTGGGCTGCATTGTGCGCCCACCCGCAATTTCCAGCGCCTGCGCAGACACAATTTCCAGCGCTGTAGAAGCGAGACCCTGCGCCACACTGCGCTGGTTTAGCGCAGCACTTGGGGACTCACTGAGCGGGCGGCTCAGTTTGGGGGTGGCTTGTGGGCTGGTTAAACGAACCCCGTGGGCCACTTGTGGCCCATGGGCCTTAGGTTGCCTACCCCTGCTCTAGTCCAAGCACCTGGAATGCAGGAATCTCAACTAAAGCATCAATGATAGATGGCCATCCAGTATCTCCTCAAAAACCTCCAAGGAAGGAGAGTCCACAACCTCCGAGGTTCCTCTGTCAAACTGCTCTTACTGTCAGAAAGTTCTTCCTGATGTTTAGTTGGGATTTCCTTTCTTGCAACCTGAAAAATTAAATAACATGGTCTTCAGAGCCAGTGTGGTGTAGTGGTTAAGAGCGGTAGACTTGTAATCTGGTGAACCGGGTTCGCGTCTCCGCTCCTCCACATGCAGCTGCTGGGTGACCTTGGGCTAGTCACACTTCTCTGAAGTCTCTCAGCCCCACTCACCTCACAGAGGGTTTGTTTGGGGGGGAGGAAGGGAAAGGAGAATGTTAGCCGCTTTGAGACTCCTTCGGGTAGTTAAAAGCGGGATATCAAATCCAAACTACTCCTCCTCCTCCTCCTCCTCCTCCTCCTCCTCCTCTTCTTCTTCTTCTTCTTCTTCTTCTTCTTCTTCTTCTTCTTCTTCATGGCCAGTCCCCATTGATAGCCTTTATCCTCCATGAGTTTGTCTGGTCCTCCTTTAAACCCATCCAAGTTGACAACACCTGGCAGCAAATTCTGTAGTTTAACCACATGCTGTGTTCATTTGGTTAAGGTTCAAGAAGCCCCTTAGTAGCCAAAGTATTATAATGGGGGGTGGGATGGAGTACACCTTCCCTTTGTTTATATGTCCCATCAGGGGTAATGCTTGTCTGTAAGCCCAGCCAACAGTGTATTTTGATATGGCGTAGGTTGTGACCCAGCCATTTGGGATTCCTGCACTTACTTCCGTTTTGCATTTCCCTTGTAGAAACTGGAGATGGAGGAGAAGGCGAGGAGCGCTCAGAGCAGGCGGCAGAAGGAGCAGGTGGGGCTAACGGGGCAAGTGAACTAGATCTGAACTGGTCCGGAGTGGGGATAGCAGCCGGTTGAGTCCCTTGGCTTGATCCTGATTGCTTCTCCCCTGGCAGGATGTCTTGTGTGAGCAGCAGCGGCGGCTGGATGAGCGCATGGCGGAGCTGCAAAGCAGTCTGCAGGTGCAGCGCGAGGAGCTGCAGCACCTGCAGAGGGAGCTAGAGGAAGAAGAGCGCCAGGCCTGTGCTTGGCAGGAAGAGGTCCAGAGGTGAGGGTGCTGGTTCCGGCTGCAGGGAATCTGAAATGTGTCCAAGATTGCACCTGTGACTTGGAATAAAGAATAACGGCCACCCCCTGATTCCGTATCTGCAGTTGGGGCAGGATATGCACAGCTACCCTGCCATTGAAACTTAAGGTTCTGCTTATGCAGGGAAAGATGCATGCTTGCAAGCTTGTGGGCCTTGCCTCTTTTCAGGTGGGCAGCCAGAGGGGTGACTGAGAAATTCTGGGGTGTCTTTTGTAGATGTGTGCAGCTCCCTGTAACTAATGGTGGTTGAATCAAACTATGCATAATAAGGGGATCGTGCTAATTTCTATAATCCAGAAGAGGCTGCAGGTTACCTGGTGCAGAGTTCAGATGTTGTCTGTCTGGAGTACTCATTGCCTTATTTTATAGCATGGGTTAAAACGGGTCAGCAACCTTTTTCAGCCGTGGGCCTGTCCACTGTCCCTCACACCATGTGGTGGGCCGGTTTTTTTTTTGAAAAAAATGAATGAATTCCTATGCCCCACAAATAACCCAGAGATGCATTTTATATAAAAGCACACATTCTACTTATGTAAAAACACCAGGCAGGCCCCACAAATAACCCAGAGATGCATTTTAAATAAAAGGACACATTCTATTCATGTAAAAATACGCTGATTCCTGGACCGTCTATGGGCCGGATTGAGAAGGCGATTGAGCCGCCTCCGGCCCACGGGCCTTAGGTTGCCTACCCCTGGGTTATAATCTTCAGTCTTAAGGCTGCCTGTAAAAGGTTGGGGTGGGAGGAAGGAGAGGAATCCAGCCCTTCACGACTCCAGCCACCACCCTGACTGCTCCACCATGAGTGTTGTTGGAGATATGCCTTCAGGTCTCCTCCTTTTTGTTGCCCTGCCCTGGACTTGTTCATTGTCTGCAGGATCTCTGAGCTCCGGTCCCTTTTGGAGACTTTGCAAGGGGTCAGATTGCTTTCTGAATCAAAGAGTGACCTGGAGTTTGAGCTGATCTCCCCGGCCCAGCCGGGGGCTGCCACTCCCCACACCCTGAAGCTGCGCTTGCACTGGAGGGATGATGGCAGTGTCATGCTGCAGGTGAGTCAGAGCGAGAATCGGGTTCTGGTCTGGATCGGAGTGCTCAAACCGCTGATTGGATCTCCTTCTCCCGTGCAGAGTGACAGCCCTTTCTTCCCTCCCTCTTTGGTGCTTCCCGAAGGCACTTGTGGCAACATCAGAGGCATCGTCCTGGAGTTGCAGAATAGCTACTTCCAGGAAGCACAACTTCTGGCTGAGATTGAGTTGCTGCACAGCTGGTGAGCTTCCTTGCTTTTGTATAGCTATTGTAGAGCCGTTTTGGGCCTCTGGAGTTCACGGTTGAGTTGAAGTTTTTCTGTCTTTACACAGAGAGGAAGTTGCAGGTCAGTTGTAGCTCAGCACCAGATACCTTGCTTTGATTTATTTCCTGGCGTCTCCAGTTTGGAGCATGTAGGGGGGCGGTGCAGAGACCCATTGCCAAATGAAGTAGACCAAATGAAGTGGGGTTGGATCACAGGGGCTCCGAAACTGCCTTGGCAAGCCTGCTAATTTATCTGCTCAAATTGATTGATTGATTGATTGATTGATTTAGAAATTTATGCCCTCATCTTTTGTCAAGAATAAATGCAAAGCAGTTTATAAAAAAATATAGGTAATACATATAAAACACAAGAAAAGCAGCTCACGTCACTAAAATCAATTTTGCGTGTTGAATTCAAAAGCATAACCAAATAGCTGTCAATACTAGGACTGAGTTTCAAAATTTATGAGGAAGAACTGTTAAGATGAGAACTAGGAATAGTGATGTTTATCTTTCTGTGTCTTTATAGAGGATGTTATAATGTGCAGTGAGGAATTGATTGTTTTGCAATCAGAGATGTATGCTTTATTGTTGGCAGTACATCTTTGTACTGAACTGTGTAAAATTTATATATGATAATAATACTGGCTTGTGTCAAGTGTTGGATCCTACTCAGAGTTGGTCCATTGAAAGGAATGGACATGACTAATTTCAGCAGCTCTGCTCTGAGTAAAATTTAGTTGGGTGCAACTGAGCTGTATTGTGAAATTGCTTTGAGATACTCATACTTCAGAGGAAGCAGTTCATAAATAAGTACCGTTAAAATTGACATACTCAAAAAAGCAGGATAATATAATTCAACATAAAAGCAGGGAGATGTAACTTTTCACCCACACTGCAAGGTTGGCAAAATAGGAAGGTTTGAGAGAGTGGGGCTGGCTTAACCTTTTCCAGGAGGGGTGTTAACAGCATGAGCACTGCAGAGAGAAAGTTTGACATTATTAAGGCTAACGTGCACATTACTCTGTTTCTTGGCCAGCTTCCGGTTTTTTGTGAATACGTCCCTTCACAGTGATATGAAATTGACACTCCTCTGATCATTTGATAGCTTCTTCTTTCTTTGGCAATCACTTGTAGCCAAATAAGATTGTCTTCCATGAACACGGTTTTAACAGTGAGTCCATAAGTGACTGTGGAGGCCAATTCTGGATCCACATGTCCTTCCACAGTGGGGACATAGGTTTCTGGGAGGGAGTTGATCACGGTGAGGGTTTGCCAAGTGTGCCTTCCTCTTAGCATGTTTCTCCCTTTCGTCCTGAGTTTGAGTGTCTTCAAAGCCCATGACACCTTTGGTAAAGGCTGTTCTCCAATTGGAGCGTTTGCAGGCCAATGTTTCCCAGTTGTCGGTGTTTATACAGTACTACATTTTTAAAGATTTGCCTTGAGAGAGTCTTTAAACCTCTTTTATTGACCACCAGCATTAAGCTTTCCATTTTTAATTTCGGAATAGAGTAGTTGCTTCGGAAGATGATAATCAGTCACTTAGGTATTGACCTGCCCTGTTCTTGGAGAACTGCCTGGCCTCTATGTGCAGGGGGGATTGCTGCGTTCAAGGGAATCCCCCCCCCCCAATTTTGGAAGGAGGTTGTATTTCCGTCCCCATTGACTGTCTCCATGCCAGCCATTGCTGTTCCCTTAACCCTCCCTCCGCTTCTCCCTCTGCAGTTTTGCTGTTGATTGGCAGCAAGAGAAAAGGATTCTGAGTTACCTGAAGCCCAGCTCCACTTGTAACCTCTATGTGGAGCCAGGATACCCAGCCAGTGGTGGCATCTCCCTCTGCTCAGTGAAGAGTCAACGTGGCACAGTTGACGCAACTTCCTATAAGGTTAGCGCTGGGTGGGTGGTGATCTTGAATGGGGGCAAATGAAACGGCAAGAATTAAGATTCTGAGGAGAGGAGGCTGTTGAAATCTTCGATCCTCTCATGCCCGGCTGTCCTACTTTTTTCTGTTCTCCTGCCTTCTGCCTAGAGATCTGTTTGGGGTATCAAAATGGGCACCAAACATTGGGGATGGGCATGGAAGCGCACCTATAAAGAGAAACTGTGGGTCAGTGCTTCTGCCCATGCTCATTCTTGACCCTTTGCTTCCAGCCCTATTAAGCATAGCTGCACTTGCTCCCTAGGTGGTTAGGCATGCAAATAGAAATGAGGGTGGGATTTGTAAAATGGCTGCTGATATCCCAAAGGAATGGAGTGCTCCTATGTAATTCCTAGGGGGAGCAAGTTTTTTGGGGGGAGAGGGGCCTCTTTCTGGGTGAAAGGCCAAAGGTCCCTCATCTATAGGCTTTTGCTTTCTTCCTTTTCTGTTTTCTGAGTGGCAGTGCCCCTCTCTTTGTTTTAAGCCAGGGTTGTCCAACCAGTAGATCGCGATCTACCGGTAGATCCCTGACTGATCCTGGTAGATTGCGGGATCCTTACCGTGTACAATTTTTTGGGGGGAAAGGGCTAAAAAACTCTGTGCAATCCTCCCCCAAAGAGCTCAACAACTCTGGGCACTTCCCTCCTAAAAAAAGCTCAACAACTGGGCAATCCACCCAACCCAGGCATGCTCCTCCTCCCTCCAATGACAATGGGTAGGTCACTGCCAGTTTTTTTTTTATACTGGGAGTAGATCACAGTCTCTTGGGAGTTGGACATGCCTGTTTTAAGCAATGGCATAAAATTCTCAGTAGCCTGCCCTGCACCAATTAGACGAGATGCTCAGATTCCTGGGCATCCATTTCCTAGGAGCTCCTTGTGGTTTCCTGAGCCCTGGCCATGATGCACTAACCTTTCTTTCTGGCAGCCCCCTCAGGAGAGACCTTCGCTGCGGGACTGGCTGGAATATCTCAGTGCCATGGACTTCAACGCTCCTTTCCTTGCCTGAGCAGCTGCTGCCCCCTCTGCCTATGCAGGGTGAAGTAAGGTTTGGGACTAGAACCTTGCTAAGGAGCTGCTCTCCTTGCCTCTGTCCTGGGGAAGGAGAAGAGACTTAACCAGCGACAGCTGCATTCTCCTTTCTTGTGCTGGCCCATTTCAGTTCCTCCCTCCTCAACCCCTGGTCAGTTTTTATTTCTTTGTCTTGAGTGGATCTTCCTCTTGTACATTTCAAGCCCCCTCTCATCCTGACGTGTTTTTGTGTCTGACTTTACTTCTAAAAATTCTGAAACTTTACTATTTTCCGTTCAGTAAAACCCTGCATCAAATTGAAAATTGAGGAATTCTGTGTACATAATGGTGCATCACAGTACTGGGAAGCCTTATTACGAGACACTTTGAAGGCTGTCATACAAGAATCAGTGCAAATAATCATTTTAAAAAGGAAAGAAGAGGAATGAAGGATTCACTATTGGAGATAAATTAGAACAAGAACACAAACAGACTAAAGGTAATAAGAGCTAAAGTAAATGGAAACAGAAAAAAGCAGAACTCCGAACATTGGAGGTAGGGGAAAAAATATGTAGCCATACATTACGTGAACAAAAAATACTATTAATTTGGTGATAAGAACTCAAGTGTGCAGAAGAGCTGTAGCTCCGTGGCAGAGCAGTTGCTTGGCATCTAGTCCTGGGCATCTCTAGGTCGGGCTGGAAGAGAATCGTGCCTGAAATCCTGGAGAGCCGCTCCCAGTCAGTGTGGACAGTACTAAGCCAGATGGACCGATGCTCTGACCCCAGCATTTGGCAACTTCCTATGTGCTTAAAGCAGGCACCTGTTGGTCAGAGGAGTTCTGCCTCTTGCCACTTGGTGCTGCTGTTTCACCACGCTTCTTGCGAAAAGAGAGCCTTACCTGGAGCGACAGATGCAACTCTAGAGGTTGATATTTCGGACCCCCCTTCACCCGGGATTACTTTCCCCCCTGCTTGGTTTTGATTCTAGGCCAGTGTATACACTCCAGGTGGTTCCCCCCCATCATAGAAATTGTATCGAGTCACACACACACAAAGTTTCTACCCTCCCACCATTAGGAATTTGGAGTGGAGCATTGGGTACCAGCCTAATGGCTACCACTTCCTTTTTGGAGCTCTACAAGCAAGGGTAGAACTCTTAGACCAATCTCTCCCTCCCTCCCTCCCTCCCTATATGTGCACACAGGTGTGCTCTTTTACATTTGCTGAGGGTGAAACCATGTACGACGCCAAGAATTGAGGCAATCTGCCTTTGCTCGCTGCCTCCTTTCGTGTTGCAGCTCTTAAATGCTCCTCCTTCCCTTCCTTGCCTACCTAAAATATTGGGGGTGGGGGGATGTTGCTGCAGATCAGCTTGGCTTAGGTTAAGAGGTTCTGGGTTTCCAGGGAGGCCAGAGTCGTGGGGAGGGGGCTGAGGGGGCTTTGCTTGCCGCATAAGGGATAAATGTGGCTGCCTGGCGCTCTCTGAGAGGATCAAGGCATAATGGATGACGTAAATAGAGGGAGCCATGAGGGGCTTTCTATGGCTGGTTTCAGGCCCCTGCTCCGGGAGGTAGAAAGCCAAACTGCCACGAGGTAACTGGGGGGCCAGTTCTTGGCTGGCTGATTTAGGGACAAAGCAAGGGGGGCAGCTTTTGGGCCTGGCCATATTTTTAAGCTCTGGTCTTTAAATTCTCTGTGTGTCCTCTTCCACTTCCAGCCTGTCATCTTGCTTGTTTACAGTGCAATTCCATCTATATCCTCAGAAGTAAGTTCCACTGAGTTCAGTAGGACTTCTTCCTAGGTAAGTGCATAGAATTGCAGCCCCAGAGTGAGATTTTTTATCCTTTTTTTGTCAGCCTGCAGCTACTTACTGAAGCTCCTGGGATAGGTTGGATTAGGACTTGGTTTAGAGAGCTTTTCTACTAGTCGGAGGTGGGAATGGAAAAGCGTGTCTTGAGAAACAGGAGCCCCCTTTAGATGTCTACCTTCCCCACCATTTATTTTCTTTTTTTTAATTAAGAGGGGAGAATTGAAACCTGGAGATCTTCTGCATGATTTGGCAGGTCCTGGGTCATCAACCTGTTGCTCAAGATGGAAGCTGCCACTGTATCTGGCCTGCCCACCAACCTCGACTTTCTGCCCTTGGATGCCAAGCAGGCTGGGGTTGGTGAGGCTGCTGCCCATGAAATATTTACCCATCTGAAGTGGGAGTCGGGAAAAGCCTTAAGTGAGCGTTTTCTGCTTGGTCTTGCATGATGAAATATTTAAATAGTGTCTGAGAACCGGGCAGCATTCATTCCGGAAAAGTGGCGCTTGGATAAGGTTGGTCAGGAAGAGGTTGGCAGCATCAGGGTCATGGGGCTGAATGGGGCACGCAATGAAGGAAGCCGTGGAATGAGATGTCGCAGTCTTGGATGCGTGAAAACACTGGCACATAACAGGAGCCAGCCTAGATGGGAGAGAGGGATACCCATGAACACCAGTGAGCAGAGGACACCTGTTCTCATGCTGTGTTTTGCTCTCCTTCCACCCTCAGTTCCAAACTTCGTTTGTTTGAGTGGCGACCCTAACCCTGAGCCCTCTGCCTGGGCTGTGCATGGTTGCTGGCTTCTGCTGGGGATGTGCCAGCAAGGCCAGGCTGGGCTCTGGGGGCTCAGAGACCCCCAGTGCCAGGCAGGCAGAAAAGGACAGGGATCTGGGGATGGGGTCCACCGATGGGCCTGGGTTGCAGTGGTGGCAACCCCCTGACTACTTTGCTGCTTTGGCCAAGGTGGAGCAGGGATCTCTGTGGAAGCCAATGTCTGCATGGGGGCACATGGTTGTGCCCCCTCAGGATTTTGCTCCCCTTGCCATCATTCTATGCCACTGTTTGGAGGAACAGAGTGAATCAAAAGTGTGGGATGGGAACGGCAAAAAAATGGGTCAAGGAGAAGGAAAGAAAATACTGTGTGAGCAGAGAGTTCAGGCAGAGGTGGGAAGGGAGGGGTGTTCTGGAGAAAAGGATGCCCAGAAGGAGAACCTGGCCTGGCTGAAGCAAAGTGTGTCTGAGTCTGGTCCATTTCTGGAAGGGAGGCCACTGGCGAACTTTCATGGGTGTCACTTTCAGTTCCATGATGGAAGAAAGACGGCATATGAAAGGGCTTAATATACAGTGTGAATCTGCATGGTTTGCATGAATGAATTCTGAAACGTGCCCCCCCCCCAAATTCTTGATGCAGAATGTAAGTTATGTTGCCATTTTTACGATCTTTCATTTAAGTGCAGGATATACGCAAGGCCTGGTTCTCAAGCAGGTTAGAAATCTCATGGATTTTAAATAACTAGCTGAATCTGTTGATTGTAAGGTCACTCATCAAATCCATTCCTTGATAAAGGAATTGTCAACCCAGCGCCCACAGGAAACATGGCACCTGCAAAAGCCTCTAGTGGTGCCTCTGGGCCAAGTGCCTTAGAAAAACTCTGAGCTTTCATTTTTCATTTTCATTTTTAAAAAAGATATCTAGTCCTCCTAGAAAGTAAAGGGCTCCTAACTGATTTCTCTGAAATACAAGTGTTGTCACTACCATGTGCCCCTGGTACTGAGGAATGCTATTTACCGGTATATATATGTGTGTGAGAGAGATTTCTATGAACGGAACCAGCAAACCATAGCTTACTTCATACAGTAAGCATAAATTGGTTGGGGGTGGTTGTCCCTCTAATTTTGTGTTGGGCCATGCTTCCCGTGACAGCCATTTTGCGTTATGCCATGCCCCATCCGTGACAGCCATTTTGTGACTGTCACCCCAGCGCGCTCGAATTTTGAAATGTGCCCACAAACTTGGTGACACCTGCTGCAAGAATTCCTGTCTGGACAGAGGCAGTCCACTTTTTTGCCAGAGTTACTCTGATTTTTATTTTTATTTTAAACTTTCCTTAGCCCAGAAGGGGCTGAAATGCAGCCTCGGTATACTAGCTCTTTCTTTAAGACTTTAAGATTTTAACTGGTTTCTGGAACATGCTCAGGACATTAATTTTTGAGCCTTTTCTCTAGGCTTACGCCATGTCCTTGGGCTTTCTACATCCTGTTCTTTAAACCATTCTTTTGTACTTGTTCAACAAGGCAATGCTCTCTGTTGGAACATCCTAGTCCATTTTAGAGCTAATTTTAGCACATTTTAAAGGGGGTGGGCGGGTGCTGTATGCAATACCTTTCGTAACAGCCAACATAGATTACATTTCTGCTCTGTTGCGTTGCATGTTTTGAATATGAATTGTTTTAAAAATAAAAATATTCAGCTGAAGGAGTTGTATATCATTATATCCCTAAACATGGAAAAGCCTGTACTGCTGGGCATTTTTAAATTATTTAATGGCAATATTAAAAGCTAACCTCCATGGGTGGGGGCAGTATACCTTGAATACCAGCTGGGGGGAAACCACCAAGGCAAGACCATCAGCTTCATGGCAAGCTTGTCAAGTATCCAGAGCAGTGGTAGTCAATACTGGACAAGGATGCCCTGCATTGGCCGTGCTGCTTGGGCAGATGGGAGTTGGAGACCAACAGCATCATGTGGCCGATCACATGGAACCAAAATGATTCGGTGAACCTTGTTGTCAGAGCTAGCAAGGCAACAGGTATCCAAATGAGTGAATGCAAAACTGTCAGCAGGCCCCAACTCCAGTGCTTCCAGCTGACAGGACTAACAGGAAGATGAGTTGGTGGGAGACGGCATGGATTAGCCTATAGATAGGGTATTTGTGGCACCCCAATGTGTCATAAGACTTCAGCTCCCATCAGTGGCAAGCAGCAGCACCATTGGTCAGGGATGATGGGAGTTGGAGTACCCCAACATCTGGAGGAAACCCAGCTTCCCTATCTGATGTAAGGAGTGGAACCTGGATTGACCCAAAAGCATGGCAAGTATTCCACAGGAGGTGGCAATATGTACTGCAAAAACACCACACTCCTTCCTCCCTCCCCCCATAGAAGGCAATGGTTCCTATTGATTTCTGAAGGACATGCCAGCTGCTGCCTTATACGGAGTGTTCTTTGTCGTCTGCCTACGCTGAGTGGAAGTGGCTCTCCAGGGCTTCCTGGACAGGACAGTCCCAGTGCTAACTGGAGACGTCAGGACTAGAACCTGGGACCTTCTGCATGCAAAGCAGATGCTCTGCCCCCTGCCCTTGTTCTCTGCTACTGGGGCAAACAGTGCCACTCCATCGGAGCTCCACACTTCATCTGTGTGCCCTTTTACACCTCCCTTTCCCACCCACCCTAAGTCAATGGGGAGAAGACACCAAGCAGGCAGTTGCAGGCTCGCCAGCTTCTCAAACAGCTGTACTGTAGTTGTGCAGTGTGATCTGCAAGACATTGGGATGTGATCTGCCATTTCTGCTGCTGGTGGTGGTGGGCAGAAGAAAGGAAACCAGCTATTGGCTTCTGCTGCTAAAAGGCACAAAACAGGCTAGTCTTTTTCTAGTCATCTGGTAACCCAAAGAAGTTGGCTAGTCAGCGGTGGGCAGGGGGGAGAATCCAGCTTCTAGTTCAGAGATGAGGAAGAGCCTGGGACCCTTCATTTTCTTGACCAGGGGTAGGCAACCTAAGGCCCGGGGGCCGGATGCGGCCCAACCGCCTTCTAAATCTGGCCCGCGGACGATCCAGGAATCAGCGTGTTTTTACATAAGTAGAATGTGTCCTTTTATTTAAAATGCACCTCTGGGTTATTTGTGGGGCCTGCCTGATGTTTTTACATGAGTAGAATGTGTGCTTTTATTTAAAATGCATCTCTGGGTTACTTGTGGAGCATAGGAATTCGTTCATATATTTTCCCCCAAAATATAGTCCAGCCCACCACATGGTCTGAGGGATGGTGGACCGGCCCATGGCTGATAAATGTTGTTCACCCCTGCCCTTGACCGTTGGCCATGCTGGCTGATGGGAATCCAACAAAATATGGAGGGTTCTGCCTCCCACCCCTCTTGTTCCATTCAGGCGCCCCAATTGTGCCCCAATTCAGAACCATCTGTTCTTGTTCCCTGCCCAGTTTTTTCAGTTCCCTGTGGGTTTTTGTGGGGGGTTTTTTGTGTGCTGTGTGTGAGAGATTTAACATGAGAGGAGAGATGGTGCTGGGCTTTGGGTGACCAAGCATGCTTCCAGTTCTTGCCAGCCAACAGCCTAGGCAGGGAGGTGGCTGTCAAAGTAGTCAGGATGGGTGGAAACGAAGCTCCAGGCAGCGGATGTGCTGCTGCTCTTGGCAGCTCTGCCATGGTGGCGCTTGGAAGCCTCTGGGAAAGGGCTGTTGCCAAAGCGGCTTCTGCGCTTCCCCTCCCAGGGGACGGTGCCAACAGAAGCAGTGTGGGCAGCGAAACTGGATGCCTGTCCTGTATCAACAGCAAGTGCTGAGCCAAAAGGGAGGAGCCAAAGAAGTGTGTTTGTGGAGGGAAATGATGGGATGTGGTTGTTCATAGGAGAGGCAGCATGGATGGTTATACACAGAGCCAGCCCTGCCATCAGGCAGCATATCATGGCGGATATGGGGGGCAGGGAGCATTGGCAAAGTATTAAGACAGAGCTGAATGTTATCCCCCCCCCTTCCAGCTAGCTTGCGGTCTTTGACTGTGGTGGAGGGTGCTGTCCCAGTGCTGAAATGAAGTCTGGTTGCTTGTACATGAAATTGGAGTGGAGCACCATCTTGACACAGAATCTTAGAGGGACCATAAGGGTCATCTAGTCCAACCCTCTGAAGTTCAGGAATCTCAACTAGATCATACAGGACAGGTGGCCACCCAACCCCTGCTTAAAAACGTCCAAGGAAGGCCTCAGTTAGGGCCCTCTGAATGCCCTTAGGCTGCAGCTGGGGGGAAAATAAAAGCAAAGTGGTGTTGTAAAAATACAGGTTTATTCCCCAACACATGCCCACCCCAGCCCCTTCTGTTGAGCTTCACCCCGCAAAAAACCCTCCCCCCTCCCATTCCCCGCAATGGTTTTGCCCGTCCTTTTCTTCGGTCATGTGGGCTCCATGGTCAGTTCTGTGTAGCTGATGTACATCACCTTAGGGAGGCCTGCAAAGGACACAAAATGGGGAGTTGTTAGAGAGGGATGGGTGCGGGGAGGGAGGGGTCACGCTGGGACCCTGAATCGGAAACCCTGCCTGCAGAGGTGGGGGGGGGGAGCTGTTCATAATCTGGGTGCAGGACTTTAAGCCAAGAACCTGGTTCATAATCTGGGGGCTTCCACACAGTCGCCTGGGCGAACGTGAAAAGCCCTCAACAGACTTGCAGCCCAGCTGTTTATTTCAGAGACAGAGACACTTCAGTCTCCCAAGTGTTGGACTGCCTCTGTCATCATCCCTGATCATTGGCTGTGCTTGCTGGGGCCAATGGGAAGTGGAGTCCCAACAAGATCTGAAGGGCCAATAGTTTCTCCTACCTACGCCAACCCTGACTCTAGACGAATGGGCCCTTGCCCATATACACTCTGCTGCCACCATACTTTGTGGGATGTGATCTATGAGAGGCAGTCAAGTACAACATTCCTTGTAATGCTAGAGAAGACATGTGAGTGAATGTTTGGTCCAGCCAGTCGAAACTTCCTGTTCCTCCTAGTTGGATCATTCTTCCTTTTGCATGTGATAGAAGGTGGGCGTTACCTAACCTGTCCAGGTAACAAAAGGACGAGTAACGCAGCACACCTCCCTCTTTTTGACTCCCTTCTTTGTTTGACCTGCTTCTACAATAGCTAGGACTGCTCTGCTAGCTCTCAGCTAGCAGAAGCACTGGGATTATTCCCCCATATGGGGTAGATCCACATGTACATATTTGTAACTATGTATGCCTTCAGGAAACCAACTGTGAACTGATGTGAGTAAACTTCTTTTATTGACTTTGAATAAGATTGCTGCATCTTTATTCATTTAAGAGGGATTCAAGGGAACTTACCAGGAATGTGCAATTCAATCTGAAACAGACTGAATTGTATATTAGTGAGAGGCTCACACGAGCCTGCAGCCAGCTATCTGCTGTGCATGTAAAAAGGGGAATGTAAACTGCTAAGTAAAGGAACTTGCCAGCGCAAGTTAGGAAGGATAGTAATAAAAAATATATCCTCTCCTGCCACTGTGAACATTCCCAAACTTTCAAGCTGCCACGATAACTCAGAACAAGTGTGGGAACCCTTTGGTTCTCCAAATGTTGCTGAACTGCAACTCCCATAATCCCTGGCACTTGGCCATGCTTGCTAGGGCGGATGGGAGTTGTGGTTTAGCCACATCTTGGTGTGGGGGCAGAACTTCCCCACTCCTGATCTAAAACACAGCAGAGGGGGTGAGGTTCTTGGGCAGTGGAATTGGTGAAAGCTTGGCTTGCTTTTCAAAAAAGCCATTAGGTAAGCCATCACTACACATTTTTCAAGCTCACAACTAAACAGAACATGTTCAAAGGCAGTACTGTAGTATACCCATGAACGGCAGGCAGTGGGAACTAACTCCGGGGTGTGTGTGTTCCTGTCTGTCATGCCCTGGAAGCAGAGTCTGGATTAAATTTCCCTTGGCCTAAATCAGCAAGGGAATCCCCATGCATATGTACAGGTGAAACTCGAAAAATTAGAATATTGTGGAAAGGTTCATTTCTTTCAGTAATTCAACTTAACGGGTGAAACTAATATATGAGATAGACTCATGACATGCAAAGTGAGATCTGTCAAGCCTTTATTGGTTATAATTGTGATGATTATGGCTTGTAGCTGATGAGAACCCCAAATTAACAATCTCAACTTTGGGGTTTTCATCAGCTGTACGCCATAATCATCACAATTATAACAAACAAAGGCTTGACATATCTCGCTTTGCATGTCATGAGTCTATCTCATCTATTAAAATTCCAGTAGCTAATGAAAACAATTGCTTACATAAATGGACTTTTCCACGATATTCTAATTTTTTGAGTTACACACACACACACCAATGAATATTAAATTGGGATGGCAGGAAGTTGGATTCCTGCCCCTCTTTGAATGCATGCAGATGAATGGAATGGGGATTTGAATCCCCACTGGCTTGAGCAGAGGCAAAATTGGGGATGGCTTTTCTTTCGTGCTCATTAAGCTATTGCTTTGTTGCTTTGTTGTTACTTTAAGTAAAGGATGTGATCTTGAGAACGTGGGCAAAGTGGCATCTCCTGGGACAGAGAGGGCAGAGGCAGCGTGAACAGGCAAGATTCCTGTGTCTCGCCTTGTTTCTGCGCATTGCTTGGTCAGGCGTGCGCTCTTGGCTGTGAGCGCTTGCCATCTGCTCTGGGACATCCTCACCCAGAGGGTAGCTATTAATATTCCAGAGCCACCCCCACCCCGCTTTCCCCTCGAAGGCCAGTGTGCAAAGGGGCTCCAGGCCTGCTTGCAGCTGCAGAAAACGCGACGGGAGCGAATCTGCCGCCTTCTTCGTTCGCGCTCGGGAACGCCACACAGGAGCCCTTGGGGAAGCTTCCAGGCCTCTGTGAGGTCCCGTTCATCTTCGGTGCCTGAACTTCTGAACGCAGGGGTGGGAAGCCTTGAGCCCGTGGGCCAAATGCGGACCTCAAAGGCTCTCTGTTGGGCTCCGGGGTCCTGGCCCTAGCCTACACACCCACTATTCCTGCTTCACACTCTTCTTGGGAGTTTTTGCCTGGCTGGAATTTGCCCATGAACTCTGATCATGCCTCTTGCTTGTCTGGATGGGCGACCCAGAGGGGTGCATGCATGCTGGGATGTATGTGTGGGCAGGCTCAAGCCCTGCCCGTCTCTTGTTAAAGTGGGGGTGGGTAACTTTTCCAGCCCAAGGGCTTTCCCCCCCTTCTGGGGTCCGTATGTCAGTGGTGGGCTAAGCCAAAGGCAGACGTGGTCAGAGCAGCGAATAAAGATGACCAGTTTCCACCTGTCATGCTGTTTCAGGTGCCTGCTCAAAATAAATCCCATTGCAGCAGGCCTGCCCCGGCACATAAAGAAGTTGTGTGTATAGTAGTAGTGGAATTTGCTGCCAAGGAGTTTGGTGGAGTCTCCTTCTTTGGAGGTCTTTAAGCAGAGGCTTGACAGCCATCTGTCAGGAATGCTTTGATGGTGTTTCCTGCTTGGCAGGGGGTTGGACTGGATGGCCCTTGTGGTCTCTTCCAACTCTTATGATTCTATGATTCTAGTACCTCAGTTTAAAAACAGTCCTGTTTACGAATGAATGGGTTACGAACTCCACAAAACCGGAAGTAGTGTCCCGGTTTGCGAACTTTACCTCGGTCTAAGAACGGAATCCGAACGGTGGAAGGGCACTGGCGGCGGGAGGCCTCATTAGGGAAAGCGAACCTCGGTTTAAGAACGGTTTCGGTTTAAGAACGGACTTCCAGAACGGATTAAGTTCGTAAACCGAGGTACCACTGTACTCGTCTTTAATTTATGCTGATTTTATTTGTGTGTTGATTTATTGTTTTAAGTAATACTTGCTTTACGTTTTACGTGTACTGCATAGGGTTCCTTTGATTAAGCAGTGCATAAATTATTCTAAATAAAAGGGATTCCGACTCCTGTCAGTGTCAGCCAGCGTAGCCAAAGGCCAGGGGTAGTGGGAACTGCAGCCCAACAAAATTTGAATGAACACAACTTCCTGGTTTTCCCCGGTCTTTGAAAAGGGCAAGGTGGCATGTCTATTCCAGGCTTGCAAGGAATGATGGCAATAACTCCAGGGTGGAGCTATTAACTCAAGCATGTTGAAGTCACAGGTAGGTAGCCGTGTTGGTCTGCCATAGTCAAAACAAAATAAAAAATTAAAAACAATTCCTTCCAGTAGCACCTTAGAGACCAACTAAGTTTGTTCTTGGTATGAGCTTTCGTGTGCATGCACACGAAAGCTCATACCAAGAACAAACTTAGTTGGTCTCTAAGGTGCTACTGGAAGGAATTGTTTTTAGTTTTTATTTTATGTTGAAGTCACATTATGTTTGGGCTTCAACAGGCTTACTGTAAAGTTCTCGAGAAGGTTTGAGATCCCCACAAACCACCAGGAAGACAGTGAGTTTCAGCTTCCTTGAGAGAGAGCATGGGACTCTCAAAGCCCGCCCCCGTCCTTTCTTGCCCCCCCATTTCTGCTGCAAATTCCCAACTAGCAAGTAGCCCTGACTGCCTTTCAACTACTATTGTACCAGGCCTTTCCAACAGGAGAAACAAAGGGCGATTAGGTGAAGGACCTGAAACTCTCCCCAGCTCTTCAGGATTTCCTGTTAGGTCTGAAAACTTAAACTGATAGATTAATCAAGGAAAATGTCAGTTATTAATTGGTAAGGCCCATTTTTATTGATGGATTTTTATTTTTATTTTAAACCAGTGGGGCTGACGTTTAAGAGCACACTTCCTTTCACGTCACGGCTATTTTGGTTCTGGTATGTTACTGCAATGAGGAACGAGACAGAGAAAAAGATGAAAGTTGGCCTTTCCTCCAAACAACGGGGGGGGGGGCAAAAAGCCCCCGTTTCTGTCAGGCCCAAAGGCACAGCGGTGGTGGTAATGGGAGGAGTGGGAACACCTTGGGGGTGGCAGAAGGGAGGGGGTGGTACTTACAGGGCAGGCGGAGGTCAGTTGAGGCACATCGGGAAAGGGCCATCAAAAGAGAAAATAAGACAGCGATACCTACTTTCTGGCTACTTACTGTCCGGCTTCTCGTCTTTGCTCTCGCCGTTCTGCGCCCCTTTCTGCGAGAGCCTCGTGGAGGCGTTGACGGCCGTGGCTGCCGCCTTGAAGCTGCGCTTCCGCTTCTGCACGTTCTGCTCCGGGTGGAAGATGATGACGTAGACCTTGGGCACGTAGAGCATCCCCAGCGACACGTAGGCGCTCAGGCTCATCGAGATGGTCAGCGTCGTCGTCTGGATGTAGATCTGGCAGGGAGAAGAATGGGAGGCTGGCCAAGAAAGAAGGGAGGGCTATCTTTTCTCCCTCTACCGGAACGGGGCCACTTCGTTCAGCCTGGACCCCGAGGTCCAGCTCCGAGGGCCTTCTGGCGGTTCCCTCGCTGCGAGAAGCCAAGTTGCAGGGAACCAGGAAGAGGGCCTTCTTGGTAGTGGCACCCGCCCTGTGAAACGCCCTCCCACCAGGTGTCAAAGAGAACAACTACCAGACATCTGAAGGCAGCCCTGTTTAGGGAAGTTTTAAATGTTTGATGTTTTATCGTGTTTTTAATATTCTGTTGGAAGCCGCCCAGAGTGGCTGCAGAGGCCTGGCCAGATGGGTGAGGTATAAGTAATAAGTGATGATGATGATGATGATAATTTATTTGTACCCCGCACATCTGGCTGGGTCTCCCCAGCCACTCTGGGCGGCTTCCAACAAATATTAAAATACATTAAAATATCACAGATTAAAAACTTCCCTAAACAGGGCTGCCTTCAGGTATTTTATAAATGTCAGGTAGTTGTTTATCTCTTTGACCTCTGATGGGAGGGCGTTCCACAAGGCAGGCATCATCATCATCATCATCATACAATTGTGGGGGGCAAACCTCATCCCAGCCTGTATCATTTCAGGTTTTGAGTGCTTCCCGGAGTTTCCAAAAGCTCCGCCTGCAGAAAACTAGCACAGCAGGGTTCAACCTAGGATTCTCTCCTGATCTGTTATTTGTTGAGAACCAGGGAGGTTTTTCAAACCTACAACCCAGAATGATACAGCCCAAGGAGAAGTTCGCTGCCTGATTCTGTTGATTGTCCAACCTGAGCACAGACAGGGAAACAGCTTGTGACAGAGAGGTGGACCGTGATGGGTTTTTAACCTGCCCTACATGCATTTAATTGGCATTTGCATGCCTAAGACTGTTGATGTCAGTGGACTTAAGGCCCTTCCCGAATGGTGCTTTATTGTGGGCCCATTCTGCAACACCTTCTTGACGCAATAATAGTGTATTAGTGGCAGATTCATTCCGCTTAACTAGCTGTTCTGTGATGCTTTCCTCGATGCTAACACATTATTGGTGTCCGGAGGGGCTGTAGCAGGAGCTCCCCTCCTCCCACAACCGGCCTCAAACATTAATGGTTTGAAAGGTTGCAGGATTTTAGCAGGAAGTGACCGGATATGCACAAATAGGAAATGAAGCAGTGTAACAATCCCAAAACTTTTGCAGGCCGGCACAGCATTTAAAGCAGGATTGTGTCTGACTGCCCTGGTAGGATCATGAGCACAAATCATCCCTGATATGGAAGCTTCTCCAAATGATTGAAGGAGGGGCCTGACACAATGTCCTGACATTGCGGATGGGGCCCTCTGAATATGGAGGGGAACCTTTGAGAGCTAAACCTTGTTCCCCCACCTCTGCCCTGGATTGAAATCAGAGGCATGCCTCACCTTTATACCAGAGAAGGTTCGCTTCGGAAATGGGGCAGAGTCAGGATTTACCCACCTGGAGAGAAGTCTGCCTCACTCACTACATGAGTTGCCGAACTGGGTGGGAGGCAAAAAGGCTAGAGGACCGGCTTGTGCAGAGATGCGCCAGGCAGGCGCATTGTGCTCCTAGGCAACCGTTAATTACTGAATGAATGTGATTTATCATGGCACCCCTAGCAGCTCTCTCGCTGCACACCCTCTGAGAATGACAGACTCGATAGTTCAGGAAATGTTGTGACATTTAAAACCCAGGAGCACAGAACTGGAGGAAGGCTTGGGGGTGGGTCATCGGTCTAAATTCCCGTCCTGCTTGCTTTATTGCATTGGTATTCCTCCCTCCAGACAACTCAGGGCAGCAGATGTGGGCTTATCCCGCCTCTTTCCTCACAACAACCCTGTAAGGTTGGCTAGGCTGAGAAACAGTGACCAGCACAGGGTTAACTCAACAAGGGGCAAACCAGTAGGTATTGCATATGCGAATGTGGGTAATAAAGTCTGGACTAGAAATTGGCCGCTCTGTCAATGTTGGTTTCTCTTAGTTTTAAGACCTCATGAAAATTCACCAGCACTTTAAGTGTGTATTTCTCCTAATATGAACAGTTTTGTATGCAATTTCCCCTAATATACAGATTTTTGCAAAGCAATTTTGCCTAATAGAATGCATTTCTGTGAGTTGTCTTCACTAATGTGCACTTTTATGTGCACATTAATGCAATAAAGCGGGGATTCGAACTGCCGGCCTTCTGATCAGTAAGCCCTAGGCTCTGTGGTTTAACCCACAGCGCCACCCGCGTCCCTGAGTAAAATGAATAAATGAGTAAATAAATATCTTGGTCCTTGTGCGCTGCTTAATCCAACCCCTGCCACGCCTACCAGGTTTCCTTTCCTCTACAACCCACTTCTTGGCCTGGTTGTTCCCACCTTCTCTGCTGACTGCGCTGTGCCAAAGAAGATGGGCACAAAGGCTAGCCAGACGATGCAGGTCGTGTACATGGTGAAGCCAATGGGCTTGGCCTCATTGAAGTTCTCTGGCACACCACGGGCCTTGATGGCATAGACTGTGCAGGTGACCATCAAGATGATACTGTAGCTGAGGCAGGAGATGATGGACAAGTCTGACATGTCACATTTGAGCACCCCCTGGGCAAACTCCGGGTTGGGCGTGCGCTGCTCTTCAAAGTCAATGATGCTGTGGGGAGGTGCGACCCCCAGCCAGATGACCACAGCCACTATCTGGACTGAAATGAGGCTGAAGGTGATGACCAGCTGGGAGGTGGGACTGATGAATTTGGGTGGCGTCACCGACTTCTTGCCTTGCTCAAAGATGCGGTAGATGCGGTTGGTTTTGGTCAACAGAGCAGAGTAGCTAATGGACATGCCCAAGCCCAGAAAGAGGCGCCGTAAGGCACAGACGCCAATGCCAGGCTCTGCAATCATCAGGAAAGTGATGGTGTAGATGAGAAAGATCCCTGTGAGCAGCACGTAGCTCAGCTCTCGGCCGGAGGCTCGGACAATGGGCGTGTCATTGAAGCGGATGAAGGTGACGATGATGAAGAGAGTGCCAAGGATGCCCAGCATGGCCAAGAAGATGGGCAGAACGGCCCAGGGGGAGCTCCACTCCAGCTTGACGATGGGGGTCGGGCGACAGGCCGTGCGGTTAAGGTTGGGCCGCATGTCAAAGGGGCACATCTCGCAGTTGAACTCGTCCAGCTGGTACTGGTAGCCGTCGCACAGTTCACAGTGCCAGCAGCAGGGCACGCCCTTCACCATCTTCTTCCTCTCGCCGGAATTGCAGGGAAGGCTGCACACGGAGGACGGGATCTCCTTCTGGCCGCCTGACCACTGCATGTCATCAATCTATAGAGGGAGATACATAAACAAGATGGGAGCCACAGAGCAGTGGTTTCCAAGCTGTTCCAAGGAACCCGAGCATTTCCAGGAAGCATATCAGAGATTAATCTCTCCAGATGTTGGACTCCAGCTCCCATCAACCCCAGCCAGCTCAGCCAGTGATTAGGGATTATGGAAGTCCAGCAACTTCTCTGGGCAGTCAAAGGTTCCCCATCCCTGGATAAACCAGTGAGAGGACCAGTAATTGTGGACAAGCTTCCCTGACAGAGTTTACTGGCCATCTTCTGCAATATCATCCAGGCCAGAGAAGCCCAACCTGTGGAGGCCTTCCTGTGAACCGAGTGTATCACAGAGCATGCCCCAGAATCCTTTGTAACAAACAGGGGGTTCCATAGTAGATTCTCATGGCCTTCCTGAGCACCTAAAAGTCATTGTGGAAAGTATTTTTTAAAAGCAGAACACTTTAAAAACACCTCTGCAGAGAAGAGGGTTTCGGAATCCTGAAAATCGTGCAGTTCTATTGATACAGCTTTATTTATCCCGTTTGTATCTCCCTATTCCTACTGTGATTTCAGGGGTGTTTTCTCAGGCACAATTCCATTACATTTTGTTCTAACCTGCCTTGGCACCTGAGGGTGAAGAGTGAGTAATTTAATAATAATATCGTAATAATTATTCATGTGGCTGTGAGTCCTGGAAAACCTGCTGGCTTGTTCTCACCTGGCCTGAGAGGGCAGGGCCGTCACTGACTCCAGCTACAAAAGCTGAGGGTGCTGAACAGCACAGGGGGTATTGCTTTGGGGGGGGGGGGGTTGTTGGCTGGGGATTGTTGCTGTATTTTTTTATTTGTATCTTATTTGTATCTTTATTATGTTTTATGTGGAAACATCTCTTCTACTAAAACGTTTCTTCAATGACCATGAGACACAGGGGCACCATCTGCAAAGAATGCTAGCCTCACAGACGAAATTGCCATGAACACACTGCCCAAATGTACAATAATAATAATAATTTAATAATTTAATTTTATAATAATTTATTATTTATACCCTGCCCATCTGGCTGAGTTTCCCCAGCCACAACAAATTGGAAACATGGTTATGGGCTTTCCAGGTATATGGCTCTTGCAAACCGTGGCTGTCATGGACCGCATATAACAGTGCTGAACCATTGTGGTGCATTTAAATACATTATTATTATTATTATTATTATTATTATTATTATTATTATTAATAAGTGGCTATAGGGATGTGGGTGGTGCTGTGGTCTAAACCACAGAGGCTAGGGCTTGCCAATCAGAAGGTTGGCAGTTCGAATCCCCATGATGGGGTGAGCTCCCATTGCTCGGTCCCAGCTCCTGCCCACCTAGCAGTTCAAAAGCACGTCAAAGTGCAAGTAGATAAATAGGTACCACTCCGGCGGGAAGGTAAGCGGCGTTTCCGTGCGCTGCTCTGGTTTGCCAGAAGCGGCTTAGTCATGCTGGCCATGTGACCCGGAAGCTGTACGCCGGCTCCCTCGGCCAGTAATACGAGATGAGCGCCGCAACCCCAGAGTTGTCCGTGACTGGACCTAATGGTCAGGGGTCCCTTTACCTTTATAGGACTTGTGCAGCCTTCAAGCACAAGCTTGAAGGACAACTTCCATGGAGAACAATGTGGTGGGTTCTGCGCTGGAAGGTGATTGTGAGTTGTGGGCCTGGGCTTTGAATGGGAACTTAGCAGAAAAGCGTATGGGTTCTTCTCATTCAAAAAAGAGGGGTGGGGATGGGCAGGTGAGAAGGCAGTCAGGCCACCGACTGAATGACTTGTGAGGCAACCAATGATAGGCAAACAGATCTAGGTACCATAGAGATATAGAGGGAAGAGTGGTTTGTCCTAGAGACCATGCTGTGTTCCTGTCCTGCATATGCAGGGCTGTGTTGCACTCTAGCCTTTTTCTGCACCTCAAATATCCCGGTCTGATGGTGTCAGAATGCGACACAATGTGGCTGCCAATGAGAACACAGATTCCTGGCCAAATCCCCACTGTGTTCCAAGCCCCACAGCAACCTCTGGTGCTGTGCTTGGGTCACTCACATTCAGACGTAGGTATTCTGTCCACTGCCCGATCGCTTTGTACCCGGGGGTCGTCATGTTTGTCAGCTGGTACTGGAAGATGTCATAGCGGCCGGGCGCATCTCCGTTCTCGTTGAACATCACAGGTGTCCCAGCGCTGCCTGTAGGAAGGGGAGGGTTACTGCAAGTGGGATGCTAACTGCCTCTCTTGAATGAGATGGCTCTCAAAGGGGGTTGGACAAATTCAAGGAGGATGGGGCTATCAACACCATGGCTTATGATACCTTCAAGGGCAACATGGCAACACAGTTCTAAATTACCAGTTGCTGGGGAAGAGCAGTGAGAGACTTCATTGTGGTGTCTGACTGTCCACTGTGAGTTACTGGGTCTTGAGTATGGATGCCAGCAAGGCTCTTCAGACTGTTATAGTATTGGGGTTTGGTTTGGATGAGGCCTGCAGGTCCCAACCAAGCCTGTATCTAGTATCTGTAAGATGGCGGGTTTGCTGTAGAAGAGATCTACTGAATTGGCCCAACCAGCCTCTGTTGTTAGCTCAATGCTAGGGTTTCCAGACCTCCAGGTCTGACCTGAAGGCTTCAGGTTTCCTTGCCCATCACCCTGTTGGCAGATGGTGGTCTTGAGTCTCCAGGTGAGTGAGAATGTCTTTAATTTGGGCCACTCCTGTGACTTCACTGGGGACCGTCCCCAGATCTCAAGCTTTGGCCCTGAAATCTTAGGGTCTGGGATGCTCCTAGCCTGGCATACCTGGCTCACTTAGGTTCCTTCATTTCAGTTGACCTACTCTTGAGTTGGCCTAGCACTACAGACAACCCTCAGTCTTAAATGCATGCAAATCGTTAAAAGGGCCCTTTGTATTTGAGGCCAGGTGAAGCAACCTGACACTGCTGCGGTCAAAGGGACTCTGCCCATCTCACCATTGAAGTTGACGGCGAGGATGTAGCGCAGCAGAGTCTGGCCCTGGATGGGGTCCATCTTTTCACACACCCCGATGTGGCCTGGGCAGAGGTCCAGGTGCATGTTGTGCAAGGCGTGAGCCATGGCATAGACGGCGTCAATGACAAACTGCACCTTCCCCTCCTGTTCGTACGTTGCGTCTCTTCCAATCCGTTCGTCGCCTGTGGCGGGGAAGGGTAAAATGTGGATCAGAACCAAGCACAGAGGGGTGACAGCCAATGATGAGTCTACCTAGAGTATGACAATGCTGGTTGTCATCCAGAGGGGAAGGGAAGCTGTGGGTCTCTGGACTCCCAGCTCCCATCAGCTCCAACTAGCCAACGGCTGAGGAAGAGGGTGGGAGCTGGAGTCCAACTGCGAATAGGTGTGTGTTACTCTGAAACTTTTGCCATGATCTATTGCTGTAGTGTAGATCATGACATGTGGAAATGCTGGCATAACTTAATATGACAGAGATCTCTGTTATGAACTTTTCTTGACCTCGGAAGCAGTCTGTGTCTTGGAAGTTATCCTGAGCTCCTAATACTTTGTGTAAAGATCAGCACATGTAATCTGGTTACCAGTAAAGAAGAAGAAGAAGAGTTTGGATTTGATATCCCGCTTTATCACTACCCGAAGGAGTCTCAAAGCGGCTAACATTCTCCTTTCCCTTCCTCCCCCACAACAAACACTCTGTGAGGTGAGTGGGGCTGAGAGACTTCAAAGAAGTGTGACTAGCCCAAGGTCACCCAGCAGCTGCATGTGGAGGAGAGGAGACGCGAACCCGGTTCCCCAGATTACAATTCCACCGCTCTTAACCACTACACCACACTGGCTCTCAATCTAATCTAATCAACACCTCCTGTGAAACAATGGTTGCCACACAGACGAATAGTAAGATTAACTTTAATCTGAAGGAGCATCTCCACCCCCATCCTTCTGCCTGGACACTGAGGTCCAGCGCCGAGGGCCTTCTGGCAGTTCCCTTGCTGCGAGAAGCCAAGTGACAGGGAACCAGGTAGAGGGCCTTCTCGGTAGTGGCACTCGCCCTGTGGAACACCCTCCCACCAGATGTCGAAGAGAAAAACAACAACTACCAGACTTTTAGAAGACACCTGAAGGCAGCCCTGTTTAGGGAAGCTTTTAATATTTAATAGATTATTGTATTTTAATACTCTGTTGGAAGCCGCCCAGTGTGGCTGGGGAAACCTAGCCAGATGGGCAGGGTATAAATACATTATTATTATTATTATTATTATGGCAGGGAACAAACCAGGATAACCACTTTAGTCATTGCTCACTAGGATTATGTACAGTACTTTCAACTTTTAATTAAGCTGAATAAGCAAGATGGGAAATAGGCAGTTGACTCTTGTTTGCCCGTTGTGGATATGAATTGCCTCTAGGTGGGCAAAGAAGGAAACTTTAGAAAAAGTTCCCCATTTTAGGCCCCAGGTAGCCAACTTGCGTACATTGTGGGCAAGTGGGCCAGTAATATTTTTTTGTTGGCTACAGACTTTTGCCGGATTTATTTCCAAGGCCTGTAATAATGCAGACATCTCATTATTTTTACGATGCACATCCTTTGATCAAAGAATTCAGCACCATACTGATAATTTCAGTCAGACGTCAGCTGAGAAGGAAAACAAACAAACCCCCAAACACTGTCAGTTTTGTCAGGGAACATGGAGCGATTTGGGTCCAGGCAGAAGCTCAGGAGAGCATGTGAGAAGAACTGGGAACCTTTGTGATGATGGCAATAACAGAACCCTCAGAAGAAAAGCCAGATTCAACCCGGGTCTATCTCAGCCAGGGGAGGCTGGATTTGGGGGCTCCAGGCAGGGAAAAGCAGTACTTTGAGAAGGCGGCAACTCATTCTGCGGAGGGGATGGGGTTGGATGACACACCACTTGGAAATCTAATCCCCTCCATTCCCTGCAGAGCACTGAAATAAACCCAGGCCCTGCAGCTCCCCGATAATATTCCCTTTCTAACACTGCTGCCTCTCAAAAATAGGGATTAGTGCACAGCCAGGCTGGGAGGAAACAGTTGTGAACCAGGTGAGTGGGGAAGCACTTGGCAACAGCTGTTCTCTGTATCTTCTAAGGAATTGATGGTTCTGTTACTTTTGGTTCTCTCGGTTTCTCCTTTTCCTAACCCTTAAGTTGTTCGCATTTCCGCATTTTAACTTCAACTCCCCACATTTCTGCAGCAATTTGTGATTTTAAAATAAAAATCCTCATAAGGGTGTGTTGGCATTTCAGCTGCATACTTTTCCCAATAAGCACAATTTTGCCTACCATGCACATTTTGGCAAAGGAAAATTTCCTAATATAATGCAAGTTTGTATGTTGTTTTCACAAATACACGCATTTTGTGCACACTCTTGCCTAAGCATATGCGCTTTGTACATATTACTTGGCTGAACAGCTGCGCTGCAGATTTTGAAGGATTCCTGTGTTTTGGTTCACATATGGTTTCTGAAAGTGCAAATTTGGGAACCAAACCACATGAGGAATGGTTGAAGGAGCTGGGCATGTTTAGCCTGAAAAAGCAGCGAATGAGAAGAGATGTGATAACCATCATCAACTATCTCAAGGATTGTCACATGGAAGAAGGAACAAGTTTGTTTTTTACTGCTGTGGAGCGTAGGATTCGAACCAGTGATGTCAAATTACAAGAAGGGCGATTCCAACTAAACATCGGGAAAAGCTTTGTGACAGGAAGAGCTGTTTGTGGGTAGAATGGACTCTCCTTTATTGGAGATTTTGAAGCAGGGGCTGGATGGCCATGTGTTGTGGATGCTTTGGCTGAGATTCCTGCATTGCAGGGGGTTGGACTAGATGACCCTTGGGGTCCCTTCCAACTCTACAATTCTGTGATTCGATGGTAGGTTCATCTTCAAATGAGAACTTACTTGAATTCCTCCCCCATCCCTGGCACCACCCTGCCTTGTTTTAAGCTCACTCCAAAAGCCTCCATACCAGTACATTTCCGTGCCCCTTCATCAGGTTGCAACCCTGGACGAGTCAGTTTACATCGGAAATCTTCCTCCCAGTACTCAGCAAACCAGATGTTGCGCCGGTTGTTCTCCAAGGAGCGTGTGGTGAAGTACTGGTCAAAGCCTTGGGGGAGACAACAGGGAGGTCATGGCCTTTTTAGGCATCCTTCTACTGCATTGCCAACTTTTTCACCAGCCTCCATAGCTGCAGCTGTAATAGGAGCTTGACCTCTGTAGACATTAAAGGTAAAGGGACCCCTGACTGTTAGGTCCAGTCGCGGACTCTGGGGTTGTGGTGCTCATCTCACTTTACTGGCCGAGGGAGCTGGCGTTTGTCCACAGACAGCTTCTGGGTCATGTGGCCCGCATGACTAAGCCGCTTCTACCTATTTATCTACTTGCACTTTGACGTGCTTTTGAACTGCTACTGTGTTTCTCCTAAAATAAGACACCGTCTTATATTTTTTTTGCTCAAAAAAACACAGTATGGCTTATTTTCAGGGGATGTCTTATTTTAACCGTGTCGCATCGGTACGCTGCATAGCCACGCCTCCCCAGGCTGTTTTAATGGGAGGTACCGCGTCACTATGGCTTATTTTCGGGGTATGGCTTATTTTTGGGGAATGGCTTATATTTCGCAAATGCATAGAAATCCTGCTATGGCTTATTTTATGGCTATGTCTTATTTTAGGAGAAACAGGGTAGGTGGGCAGGAGCCCAAGAGGCTCAGTGGTTTAGACCAAGCAGTTGATAATATTCTCTCCATCCATGCAAGAAAAGTTTCACCTACTGATTTCAGGGGGGTGTGGGTGGCGCTGTGGGTTAAACCACAGAGCCTAGGGCTTGCCAATCGGAAGGTTGGCGGTTCGAATCCCAGCGACAGGGTGAGCTCCTGTTGCTCGGTCCCAGCTCCTGCCAACCTATCAGTTCAAAAGCACGTCAAAGTGCAAGTAGATAAATAGGTACTGCTCCAGTGGGAAGGTAAATGGCGTTTCCGTGCACTGCTCTGGTTCACAAGAAGTGGCTTAGTCATGCTGGCCACATGACCCGGAAGCTGTACTCTGGCTCCCTCGGCCAATAAAGCAAGATGAACGCCGCAACCCCAGAGTTGTCCGTGACTGGACCTAATGGTCAGGGGTTCCTTTACCTTTACCTTTACTGATTTCAGCAGATCATGCTGCTATTAAAAGCCCAAGAGCCAGCCAAGCTGACTTTTTCTCCAATCAGCTGACAAACCCAACCTTTCCAATACTTTATTTCTAAAATGCTGTGTGATCCTGTAGGGTGTGTGTGTGTGAAGGTTGCCAGGAAAGCAGGCCCTCTCTCTGTGTGTGTTCCTGAGGTTGTTGACGTCTGGATCCAATCAGCCCTAGATATAATGGCCAATGATCAGGGATCATGGGAGTTGTAGTCCAACAACATCTGGAGGACTACAGTTCCCCAGCCCAGAAGAGGCAGCCTAGAGCTGCTGCAATAGGGGAAAGCTGCACCTGTTGATTTCTGCCTGCATCATAGGCTGCTGTCAGGTGAATAAAAATGGCAGCCCAAGTCATAAGATCCTATTTCTACAGAAGTAGTCAGTCTACCCTCCAAGCAACTATTTGCTCAGACTCCCTGATCTTTCCATTCCTCTATTTTGGTTTCAGAGGAATCAATTCAGAATAGCTGCCAGCCATGGTCCCGTACTCAAAGTCACTCGCAGATTAAAACCCTCAAGCATGCAGCAAAAGTGAATAGCCATGAATGGCTGGTTTGCAAGTGTGTTAAGTCACAGACCCAGGATCCCCTTAAAATGGATTAGCTACCACTTAATGTCCTTTAGCGCCTTCTCGTATTCTCAACCAGGGCAATTATGGTGCGGCGCTTAAGAGCAGATTAAATTTAGAAAGCAAGCGTGTTCGGGTGAGAAATAAAGCAAGGGGAAGAATGAGGGTCAGCTGAGGTCCCATTCCCCAAAACACCCTGTCCAAAAAGGTGTGGGGTCCGCGTCTGCTTGTCGTACTCTCTCCCACTACAATTGGCCCCAGTGCTCCCTTGTTGCCTACCTTCCACAGAAGCTCTCTTGGGTAGGATGGTGACGGCTCCTTCAGCCACCTCTTCTTGCTTCAGAATAGGAGAGATCTTGGAGCCCCAGCTGTCGGATCCGACCCACAGGAACTGGCCAGTCAGGTTGGCCCGGCGTGAAGCCTCCAGCACTCGCCTGCAGGGGGCGCAGGGGGGGAAAGCGAGAATTACCGCATTTTCCAGTGTATAAGACGCCCCCTATTTTTAGGACTCCAATTTAAGAAAATAGGGGGGAGATTGCCCCGTGTACCCACAGTTTTTCACATAATTTTTAAGTTAAAAAAAACCTAGTCTTGTACACGGAAAAGTACGCTCCCAACGCTCCCCCTGGAGGACGTGTTGAGCATTTCCGCTAAATAGCACACTCACTTGATGTCGTCCTCGTTGGCGAAGATGATGATGCCCCGAGCGTTGGGGGTCTCCATTAACCTCTTGATGATTTTGTCAAACTCTCCCGGCTTGGGTTCTCGTGGGATCTTGATGGATTGGGCGATACAGACTCCACCTGACGGGTTTAAGAAAGATTCAGGAAGTGATTGGAAGGAGCCCAGAAGATCCCAGGTTCGATCTCTGGCACCTCCAATTCAGAAAGGACGAGGTGTCAAGGGATAAGACAGAGGCTTGCTTGGGCTCCTAGGCAGCTGCCCCTGCTCAGAGCAGGCAAGGACCTCCAGAAATTGCTGGACTACGACTCCCATGACCACTGGCCATGTTTGCTAGGCCTTGTGGGAGTTTATTATTCATTTCATTTAATTTCTACCCCACCTGTTCTCCAAGGAGCTCAGGGTTTCGCACACACAACCCCCCTCTCCATTGTTATCCTCACAAGAACCCTGTGAGGTAGGTTAGGCTGAGAGACCGACCCACGGACACCTAATGGGATTCATGGCTGAGAGGGCATTTGAACCCTGGTCTCCCAGGTCCTAGTCTAGCACTTTAGCCTCTGCAGCTGGAGAGCCACAGGTTAGAGAAACAAACCTGCAAAGCGGAACTGTGGGAGGAAAGGACTTTTTGAGCCTTTCCCTTCAGCACATTTTCCTCTTTATAACGTCCCCCTCCCCAGTGCTTTTTTCTCAACAATGTGAGGTTGTTGTCCTGGCCCATCCTGGTCAGTGGCGTACAGAGCCACTTTGCCGCCCGGAGTGGCAAACGGGGCACCCTCCGGAGGCGGGGTGCCACTCCGTAGCGCGTGTGTGTTGTGATGTCACGACGCATGCGCGCTACGGAGCGCAGTCTGTCCAGGCTGCCGGGCGCAAGCAGCTGCATGGACGGGCTGTGGCAGCCCATGCGTGCAGCGGCTGCTCGCACGGCAACTCGCAAGGCTGCCGGGCATCAGCAGCCGCACTGACAGGCTACCTCATCCCGTCCGAGCGGCGGTTGCTCTCACCTGGCATCTGGATTGCGCAAGTGCGCACATGCGCAGTCCGTGTGGGATTCCGCACTTGCACAGTCTGTCCCGGATGCTGGGCGCGAGCGGCACCCTGTCTGTGTGGCAACTTGTAAGGCTGCAGTGCGCGAGCAGCTGCCACCGCACGGAAGTGGTGCCAGACGGCGGCTTGGGAGTCGCGGGGTGTGTGTGGCACCGAGTGTCACCCCCCTCCAGGCTGGAACGGGGGTGTGCCGCTCTCAACGCCCCGACCTTCCTACGCCACTGATCCTGGTGGCTCCCGTGTGCCTGCTAGCCTAGGCAGCTTGCTCCCATTTGCAGACTCACCTGCCTGTGTTGCACGCTGTTCCGTCCCTAAGCTGCAGTTGGGCACAAACAGCAGCATGGTGACATCTTTTCTTAGATAAATATTCTCTAACTATATAAAGACAGAACAAAATAGAAAATTCTTTCCAGTAGCACCTTAGAGACCAACTGAGTTTGTTCTTGGTATGAGCTTTCGTGTGCATGCACACTTCTTCAGATACACTGAAACATGCACACGAAAGCTCATACCAAGAACAAACTCAATTGGTCTCTAAGGTGCTACTGGAAAGAATTTTCTATTTTGTTTCGACTATGGCAGACCAACACGGCTACCCACCTGTAACTGTATATAAAGACAGGTAGGTATGGGGAACTAGACTCCTGCTTTGATGCCCATGACTGGCACGTGTCTTCTCCCCCTCCCCACAAACACTCCAGAATGTCAGGCGTAATTATTGCACCCATGGGTGTTTGGCCAAGGGCCCGTCCACACTTCTGCTCAGTGCGTTTTTTGTGACGGTACACACTGGAATGTCGCGTTGCCACCTCTTCCCCATCACCACCATCCTGTTGCCACTGCCACTGCTCCCCCCACCTGCTAACTCCCCCCCCTTCCCCCCTCCCGCTCTATCCTCTGCCACGGCCACTTCCTGGACCGTTTTGCGATCATCCGACACCTTCCTTGAAGGCGCTGTTTCTGCTTGTCCCTTCCGCTTGCCCCGTGCTTTCTGAGCAGTTTTGCCTTTGTCCCACTGCTTCCCCCTGGAAAACCCACTCTTTGGTGCTCAATCGGAACAGGCGGCAAGCTGCAGAAAACCTGATTGCCGTTTGTTCTGATTCAGTGCCAAACAGTAGTTTCTCCCGGAGGAAAGTGGCGGGTCAAGCGGAAAGGTCTCTCAGTGTTCAGCTCCTCCTGGCTCTGCTGCCCCCCCTCCATGTCACCCATCAGGTATTCTCTGGCTCACCAGCCTCGCGGGAGATTTGCATGAAGGCATCGACACCGCTCTCGCCGTAGTTGCCCTCGGACGCCAGCGTGGAGACGTAATTCCAGCCCATTGCTTTGACAATGTCCAGCATGGCCTGGGCCTGGTAGGAGTCCGGAGGTACCACACGGGAGAAATAATCGTAGCGGTTGCTGTCACTGAGCTCAGGAGCCGTGGAGGCGTAGCTGATCTGGGGTATCTGGAGGGGTGGAGAGAAGATGGGAATCGCTAGGTGCTGGTATATTGCCCTACCCTAATTATGCTCCAGACCTGCTCCTAGGCCTCTCTAGGCCTGGAATATCCTTCTCTTCTCTATTAGAATCATAGAATTAGAGTTGGAAGGGATACCCAAGAGTCATCTAGTCTGACCCCCTGCAATATGGGAATCTCAACTAAAGCACCCACTAAAGGACAGGTGGCCATCCAACTTCTGCTTAAAAACCTTCAAAGAAGGAGGGTCCACAAGCTCCCAATATTCTGCTATCAAACAGCTCTTACTGTCAGAAGGTTCTTCCTGATGTTTAGTCGGAATCTCCCTTCTTATAACTTAAATCCATTGGTTCGTGTCCCACCCCCCAAGAGCAGGAGAAAACAAGCTTCTTCCCTCTTCCATGTGACCCCCCCTTGAGATATCTGAAGATGGCTGTCATCTCTCCACTCGGCCTTCTCTTTTCCAATCTAAAACATACCCAACTCCCTCAACTGTTCCTCATAAGGCTTGGTTTCCTGACCCTTGATCATCTTGGTCGCCCTCCTCTGCACATGTTCCAGCTCGTGAACATCCTTCTTAAATTGTGGCACCCAGAACTGGAGAGATGTGGTCATATTGTTATGGGTTTGTGGGTGCCAGGCCCATTCTAACCCCTGGATCCAGCAGGTGTTAAAATATAATCCAGACTAGCTTCTTGTGTTCAGGTGATGGGCCACTGAGAGAGCAATGGAGAGGGAGTCTGTGCCAGATGAAAAATGGGTGGGGCCTCTCCTCCAGCTCTTAGATAGTTAGAGGGACAAAGTCTTAGTTTGAGAGCAGAGTTGGTTGCGATGTGACCTAGAGGGGAAAACCTGCAGGCTGGAAAAGAAGACAGAGAACCTCGACTGATTTCTGCTGGCATCCAAGGTTGCAGCTATGGGAGAAGCAAGACCCTTTTGGGGTGTTGCTGCTGTGAACCCTTCCATCGTAGGCTCAGGTTGCATATATGCATAAATAAACCATATATCATAAAGACACCACAGTCTCTGCTGTGCCTCATTTCTTCTGCAAGGACCTTTCTGGGCTAGCAGAGGCTTGTATCTGAAGGTCTCACCTCTTCACCAAATTTCTTCCTCCGTCTTTACCTTTGTTTGAGCCCTATTGCATTCAGATGGTAATGTCCTCAGAACAGGGCTGGGTGACTTCCATGCCTTTTTTGGGTATACTTTAGCACCTCCTAGAATAGGTGTAGTAAACCTTTAGCCCTCCAGATATTGCTGAACTACAGTTCCCGCCATCCCTGGCCATTTGCCATGCTTGCTGGGACTGATGGGAGTTAGAGTTCAGCAACATCTGGAGGGCCCAAAGGTTCCCCACACCTATCCTACAACACCTGCTGGCAACAAGATCGCTGTTTAAGTAACGATGCTCAGTGGCCACAAAGTGCTAATTTACAATTGGGGTGGGGGGGGGGAGGGGAAATAAGAAAACCAAAGATGGGATGGATGGAATGAAATGGCTGGGATCTGAATAAGGAGCACTGTAACGTTTTGTTGCAGGCCCCATTTGTTTATGCGGTATAAAATGTTTCATTTTTTATATATAATAAACCATAATGTAGTGCATGCAGTGCTTTTTTCTGGGGATATGCAGGGGTACACATACCCCTAAACATTTTGTGAATCTTTGTACTTTTGTCCATTTACTGTATTTATTTATCCCGATTTGAACTATAAAATGGTGATTTTCTTGAGTCAAAATGAGAGTACCCCTAAACATTTTTTTTTTTAGAAAAAAGCACTGAGTGTATGTTAAATAAACCTAATAAAATATAAAAATATATGAATTGACCCTTATACATAATGGGCTGCTGTACTTTCCAGTAGCTGAATGCAGCATTTCACAAATATGCTAACCAAAGGTTAGCCAATCAGTATTTTAATTCTGTATTTTAAAATTGTTGCTACTCACTCTGGGAACTCATTGTGAAGGGTGAATAAGAAACCTTAATAATAATAATAATAATAATAATAATAATAATAATAATAATTCCAGAGCAGATTGAAGCCTCTATATGTCATGTGGCAAACACAGTGTTTCTGGTCTGGCCCCAGTGTGTGCACTTAATACCCAAGCTTTGTTATCATAGAATTGAAAAGGATGATTCCCTTGAAAAAGGAAACCAAGTACCAGCCTATAAATAGGTACAGTATTGTCACAACAATTCCAGACTAGTGGAGGAAACCATTCCAACCCAAAGATGCTGTAACAGGGCAATGAGGTAGGTGAGGCTCAGTTCTAGGTTCTGGAATGTGCATTCCTTTTCATATGCATTGCATTCCCTAGCTGCTAGCAGATGAGATCAGGAAAGCTTCCAGATTAGCCCCTTTCTTTCATATTGCCTCCCCTCCCCTCAGAGAATGAAGATTACATCATGATCCCCCTCTACCAATCCAGTGTTTTCTGCATTTCCCCCCACTTTGAGGGGGGTTTTCAGGGGCGGGGTTGCAATAAAACATACCGTATATACCCGAGTATAAGCCGACCCGAATATAAACCGAGGCACCTAATTTTCCTACAAAAACCTAGGAAAGCTTATTGACTCAAGTATAAGCCAGTTCACCTTTACCGCTGTGGAGGAGGAGGAGGAACGAGCAGCCTGAAAGCAGCCCTTAGGGCTGCTCCTTCCTCCTCCTCCTTTGCCAAGTTTGCATTTATTTGAGCAGTTCAGGAATGGAACAAGCTACCTGGGGAGAGTAAAGAACCGCCGTTCTTGTACACTTCTTAAGGAATGGTTGACTGGGGAGAGCGGGTGGCGGCACGAGCGTAGAGAAAGGGCTTCTTTCTCGCCACCCCCACCACCCGCCTCACTCGAGTATAAGCCGAGGGCAGCTTTTTCAGCACAAAAAATGTGCTGAAAAACTAGGCTTATACTCAAGTATATACAGTAATTGCAGCACCTGCCTGCCAACTGTAGACAGTCAAAATACTATTGAGGCTTTTAACTACTGTGCCTCTGATTAAAAGCGTCCTCTTTGTAGTGTTGTAAGAATTTTAAGGTATTTTATTTATATATAATAATTGTTATTAATGTACCAAAACAAATAAGGCCACAAAAACAGCACAGACAGGCCTCACTCCATTTTGACTCCCAACTGACCAAGTATTTCTTTGTCTCAGGAACAAAAGGGGGGGTTGCCCCTCCAGCTACTCAGCAGCCCTCTGCCTGAGTGATAATCTCTGGCATCCTGATACCTGAGTGTCAGACAAAAGGGTGTGATTAACTTGGTTGGGATATAGGGAAATGTAAATATATTTTGTTTCACTTGATGGGTTTTTGGTGGAGGGCAAGAGGAGACATGGGGGCAGGGTCCAAGATGCTCAGATCACTGCTACCAGACCCTCCCAATTTGTGATGTAATTCTAATGTATGGAGGGGTGGTCTTGAGCTGGAGGGGGGCAATTTCAAAAGTCTATATAGGAACTTGCGCGCCTTTGTTCGTGGTCTTTTGCTTGCAAGACACCCTGCTGCAGCAGTTTCTAATAAAGGGCTATCGCCTTGCCTTGGGAGATTCTGTATCGTCTCTATTTATTCATAAGTGCTCTTGAGAGGAGGGGAGCCCTACTAAGGCTCTCCCCTGGGTTCATGGACTCCCTTCTGGGGTTGAACCTAATTTTTATAAGAGTAGGTTCTGTGCTTTTTATCACTTCCTGTTCAGTGCTGCCAGGTGGTTAGAGATCAATTGCTCCTTAAAGGTAAAGGGACCCTTGACCATTAGGTCCAGTCGTGTCCGACTCTGGGGTTGCAGCGCTCATGTCGCATTACTGGCCAAGGGAGCCGGCGTACAGCTTCTGAGTCATGTGGCCAGCATGACTAAGCCGCTTCTGGCGAACCAGAGCAGTGCACGGAAATGCTGTTTACCTTCCCGCCGGAGTGGTACCTATTTATCTACTTGCACTTTGATGTGCTTTTGGACTGCTAGGTGGGCAGGAGCTGGGACCGAGCAATGGGAGCTCACCCCGTCGCGGGGATTCGAACCGCCGACCTTCTGATCAGCAAGCCCTAGGCTCTGTGGTTTAACCCACAGCGCCACCCGCGTCCCCCAATTGCTCCTTAAGAGACCCTTAGTTAGGTAGCTTCTGTTTCCTGCCGAGTGGTGGTGCAGTTAATAAACAAGTTTCTTTTCTTTTAAAGAAAAATAGTTATTTTGCTATAAAAGAACAATAATAATGAAAGGAAGCCTGTAATTAAAGCTCTCCTTGCATAATAGTGAAAAGAACCTGACTTATTGAGGGGCAGTGCACCACAAAACCTCCGGCTGTGTAGAACAGGAAGGAATAAAATGAGCAGAACCTGAAAACAAGAAGCTACCAATTAACATTACAGGGGACATTGGTGGCTATCACTCAATTGCAAGTAAACGTTTGAGAAAGGTTTTGACCATGGGGAAGGATATTGCCATTTAACATAGTGCCATGCGGACATAGTGCACAATCCCTCTTCCAGCTGATTGCAGAAAAGCCAGTGCTTCAGCAGCGTTAAAGGGCTGTAGCATGGAAACAACCCGAGAGGCTCTGCGCCAGGCCAGGCAGCGGAAAAATAGCTGCCGGAGCCGCCCTGCTAGAAGAGGACTGAGTTTTGGGTTTAGATGCAGGAGGCTGCAGTTCAAAACCCAGATCCAAGATGAAGCTCAATGGGTAATGGTCAGCGATGCTGGGAGATGTAGCCCAAACCATTTGGAGAGCACCAGGCTGGGGACAGCTGGCATATATCATAGCGCTGTTGTGCTCGTCTGTGGATAATTATTACAGAAATGCTAAATGGGAAATGGAAGGCAGAGATTAGAGTGGTGTTTTATACCAGATTTTGGGGGCAGCATGAGGAAACCGAGGGCAGAGGGCATCCAACGGAACTGAGCTGATCATCCTGGCTCTTTCCCAATTCCAACCCACGTCTCCTGGATCGTCTCCCAGTCTTTGAGGCAGATGGATCCCAAGAGTTCCTGGTTCCCCTCACCAAAATCCAGTTTCCCGGTGAGAATGCTGGCTTCCATTATCCTGCCCCCTGTCCTCCTCTCCGAGCAGCACCAAATTGTCCCATTTCCCTTTCCACAGCATGTCTCTGCTTCCCGCCCTCGCTGGGTCTGTGAGAAGCCCCATTAAAGCGATTAGTGATGGGGATTAGAGGGGTTTTAGCAAAATGAGCAGCAGCAGCTCCAGTCAGGGACAGCTGAGGCTGGGGAAGCGGGGGGGGGGGAGCCTGCGAGGCTGCGGCTGCACAGCAGGACCCATGTGCGAGGCAGCAAATTTCCCTAGATCTGCATTGCCTCTCAGGCTCTTTCCCCTGTGAGCATCCTTTGGGGCTTCCTTGCGCTCATGGTTTTTGGGTGTGTCTTGTGAAGTCACAATGAGGGAGAAACAGGCCCCTATAGCCCCTGGGCCCTCCTTTGCGGTTCTAGGCTTCTGCAAACCCAAGAACACTTGATACAAATTGGTTGCTCCTTGGGGTTGGTACTAGTTCTCAGTTATTAGCTCTAACCATCTAACTATCTGTTGCCCGGCCAACTCTTTCTCTGCCTGTCCCTGGCATGCGGCCCCATGAAGGTTGCTTCTGGGGGAGTGTGTCCCCCAGGCTGAAAAAGGTTCCCCACCCTAGGCATTTTGCTGCTTGAGGGGAACAACAAGATGGCACCCATCAACACCCATTTCAGCAGACGTTGGAGGCACTGAGTAGACCGTGTGGCATGTATGGCTGCCTCCTCTTCCTCCCATCTGCCACTTAAGGAATCTACCTGATGGTAGGGCTGGCCCTGATGAATCAGCTGTTTATAGTGTTGTGTATTGATTCAAGGGTTATAATATCTGTATTACTATTGTCTGTATTCACATTAGGGGAAAGTAACTGCCTTCCTGTTCCAGAAGGAACAGCCACTATTGGTTCATTCAAGTTGCTGCATTTGGATCCTCAGTCTTATTGGTTCCCAGCAAAAGGCAGCTTTGTGATTGCTTGAGATTGTTCCCTCCAAAATGTATCCTTTCTAGCCAGTTTTTCTTTCCCTATAAATGTAGCATCCCTCTCATCAGTTCCCCAGTCTTGTTTATCTGAATAAAGAGTGTTACATGAAGAAGCTGTCTCCTGTCTGCTATGTCAGAGCTGAAATCACTTGCTGAATCACGACCCCCACATTACAACATATAGAAAGGCTTGGGGTGTTTTGTGTTGTTTTTTTTTGGGGGGGGGGTTGGCTAATAGTAAAAAAAAAAGGCTGACCATTGAAAGTTCATTCTCTGTGTCTGCCTCCATTTCTCTGTGTCCATTGAAGGATCAAACGAGATATGGTGTTAATGGCATGGAGGCGATGAATGTGCGTACTTAAAAAACACACACCCAAAAGCAGGCAGGAAAAGCTTTGCACTGTCACTCCCCACCTCCTGCAGCCCTAATGTAGTTGGTGCGGGGCATGGGTAGGCAAACTAAGGCACAGGGGCCAGATTTGGCCCAATCGCCTTCTAAATCCAGCCTGCGGACGGTCTGGGAATCAGCATGTTTTTATATGAGTAGAATGTGTGCTTTTCTTTAAAATGCACCTCTGGGTTATTTGTGGGGCATAGGAATTCGTTCATTCCCCCCCCCCCAATATAGTCCAGCCCCCCACAAGGTCTACAGTGGACCGGCCCTCTGCTCAAAAAGTTTGCTGACCCCTGGTGTGGCGTGTGGGGAAGGGCCCCCATGGATAAACATGCACATCCTTTGCATTGCGTTCATGCGTCTGGCTACGAGCTCCATGATCCCAAAGTCGCAACTGGGCAGCACCTTCCTTTGACGTTGTGCAAGCTGTCACAAAATAATGAGCAAGCTTTCAGGTTCCGCAGAACGCTTCACTGGGCTGGACGTTAAGGGAAAGGGGGGGGGAGCTGTGTGTGGTGCAGATGCCCCAAAGTCCTGTAGTTTGTAATGGTTTTAAGGTGGTGTTCTGGTGGTGCCAGGCTTCCTGCCACACTCACTTATCTCCCTTGCAACTATTGCCCGCCCACCCTTTCACCCAAGCCCACCTCCCTTGCCCTTTTTACCAGCCCTGCCACTTCTAGCTTCCCTCCCTAGGCAGCTGCTAAGCACCTCTGCCAAATCTGGCATGTCAGGGAAAAGCCATCTGTCCTACAGCTCAAACTGACCCTGCTACCCCCCCCCACCACCACCCCAGAGACTCCCAGCTGAGTATAGTTAAAAGGTCAGGCATGTGTTTATGTATGACTGGGCTACTCATCCATGATCAAGTGCTCAGGGAGGCTTGCCTCCATTTCTCTCTGCTTGCAGGGCTCCTGCTGTGCCTTTAAGTGCAGCGTGACAGGCAGAAATTCAACTGGTCAATCTCTCCAATCATCACATTTCATGCCAGGAAGCGCTCTGCCTGCTGGTTTTCTGCCCCATTGGTTAAAGGCACAGGAATCCAATTAAAAAGGAGGGTATGGAGTTATCCGACCCCCGAGCCGTCTGAAGGCAATCCTGTATAGGGAAGGGTTGTTTTTTTATATGTTGGAAGCTGCCCAGAGTGGCTGGGGCAACCCAGTAAGATGTGTGGGGTATAAACAGTAAAATTATCAGTATGGAATGGGACGTCCCTATTTTCGTTGGATAAATGTTGGAGGGTATGAGCGAAGCCAATGGCCAAGAAGAGCTCATTTCAATATACTGAAGCCAGAGAACTATTACAACCATTCAAAGGTTGTAGGTTGTGTTGACGATTAGGTGCTTTCTTCTTTTGGTTCAGAAGCTGTGAATTACGTGAGTTTGGCTCCACGTTGGGCAGAAGATTCCTATACGTGGGGGGTTGGACTAATGACCCCCGTGGTCCATTCCAACTCTGCAATTCTATGATTCTCCCCTATTCCTACCCTGCCACCGCCCTGCCCCCCCATTGCTGTTCGGCCTTTTCCGGGGAAATGCCACTTTTAAGTCCTGCCCCTCTACTCACGGCAAAGAGGCGAAGCACATTGGCCACCATGATAGAGACAGAGCTGGCCGAGGCCCCAATGACAGCCACCACACGCTCGGGCTTGGCGATGATGGGTGGCTCCCCGTTGGAGCAGCGCACGCCTGAAGTGTCCTTCTGGATCAGGGCCTGGACAAACGTCAGCGACTGCTCCAAGGCGTAGGTGTCGCGGGAGCAGGTGTCCAGGATGCGAGCGCCCAGCGTCATGTTGGGAAGCAGGTCGGGGTCACTGTTGATCTGGTCCAGGGCGTACAGCATGGCCTCCATCCGATGGATCCCCTTCTCTTTCTTCACATCCCCACACGGCACTCCAGCGAGGCCACGGGAGTGGACGGGGAACAGCCCTCCGAGCGTGATGTCCCCTTCTATCTTGATGGAGTCTGCTTGCGTAGCTGCTTGGCTGCATCCCACAGTCCACAGTGACCATAGACAGAGCAGCAGGAAGCCGGCTGGGTCCATGTTGGGTTGTCTTGTTGGGGTGTTGAGAGGATTACGGTCTGGGTTCGGAAGAAAGAAGAGTTAGAAAGAAGAGTTAGAGGAAGAAAGAAGAGAAGAAGAAGAAGAAGAAGAAGAAGAAGAAGAAGAAGAAGAAGAAGAAGAAGAAGAAGAAGAAGAGGAGGAGGAGTTTGGATTTGATATCCCGCTTTTCACTACCCGAAGGAATCTCAAAGCGGCTAACATTCTCCTTTCCCTTCCTCCCCCACAACAAACACTCTGTGAGGTGAGTGGAGCTGAGAGACTTCAGAGAAGTGTGACTAGCCCAAGGTCACCCAGCAGCTGCATGTGGAGGAGCGGAGACACGAACCCGGTTCCCCAGATAACGAGTCTACCGCTCCTAACCACTACACCACACTGGCGTAGTGAGCAGGGCAGGATACTCCATTGGAGGGCACTTTTGGTCATGGAACCCTCAGACTTGAAGCCAGCACTGGGAAGGTGCCATTTGAATGTTGAAAGGTAAAGGTAAAGGGACCCCTGACCATTCGGTCCAGTCGCAGACGACTCTGGGGTTGCGGCGCTCATGTCGCATTACTGGCCAAGGGAGCCGGCGTTTGTCCACAGACAGCTTCAGGGTCATGTGGCCAGCATGACTAAGCCGCTTCTAGCGAAACCAGAGCAGCACACGGAAACGCCGTTTACCTTCCGGCCGGAGCGGTACCTATTTATCTACTTGCACTTTGACGTGCTTTCGAACTGCTAGGTGGGCAGGAGCAGGGACCGAGCAACAGGAGCTCACCTGTGGATTCGAACCGCCGACCTTCTGATCGGCAAACCCTAGGCTCAGTGTTTACCCCGACAATAAGAAAATCCCTTGGGTGAGTTCACATTCTGCCTTCACTGCAGTAACAGGGGTGGAGAAGCTCGTCCCCAAGGGTCAAATGTGTCCCTCCAGGCCTTTCCCTCTCTCTGACCCTCAAGATTATTCCCAGGCTCACCTCCTCCTCAGCCACAGCCCTTCTCCTCAGGCAATTCATCACCAGCCCCACTCTACTTGGGTTGCCATATTTCAAAAAGTAAAAAATCCAGACACAAGCTTTTTTTGGGGGGGGGAGGGCAGAGTTGTTGAGCTTTTTCTTTTTTTCTGAACCAAAGTTGTTGGGCTTTGCCCACCAAAGAATGTTCTAGAGCTATTTTTAAGGGAAGAAATCTACTCTTACGACATGGGTTGCCATAGTCCAGCAATTTCCGCCCGGACACTGCTTCCGACAGCCAAATCGCGGCTATGTCTGGTAAATTACAGACATATTTCAACCCTACATTCTGCACCCTCCTGGAGTGTTTTTGCCTCGCTATAATGTGTCTGTGAACTCTGAGAATGCTTTTTCACTTGTCAGTGTAGAGGCTGGAATGTGTGTGTGTGTGTGTTTAGAAACTAGCCCACATTACAAAGGCAAAAGTTTCTATTCCTTGCAGGGGTGTAGCTAGCCGCTGGGCTGCCGGGGGCGGCAAGCCAAGCGGCACCATGGGGGCGGGGCATCGCTCCGTGCGCATGACGTCATGACGCATGCGCACGGAGCGACGCCTCTGCCCGGGCCAGCTGGCCCGCCCCTCTCCCACTGCGCTCCGTGAGCGGAGCCGTCCCGGGGAAAGGAGAGGGGTTTGGCCAGCGAGGGGGGTGTCATTCCCCTCGCTGGCCCGCCCCTCTCTTTTCCCCATGGGCTCCGCTTTTTTGCCACTGGCTGGAGGCGGGGATTGCGGGGGGCGGGGCTCCTACGGGGGGCCCCCACCCCCACCCCACCCCCCTTTGCTACGCCCCTGATTCCTTGCCCTGCGCACTTCTTCTTGTCCCACCTGTCACCACTGTTTTGTGGCCCCTGGAAGGCTGCTTGGAAAGCAAACGTGGCCCCCAGCCTGAAAGAGTTGTCCCCACCCCTCCTAGGAATGCGTTTTCCTTCCAGAGCCAGGTCTCTCCCCACCCCGACTTGCGCCCAAAGCTAAGAAAACCAGTGAGGGAGGGAGGTGCTTAAAAGGGAGGGGAGGGAAAGGAGGGAGCGAGGGAAAGGCGGAGAGGGAAAGCTACAAGGAACAGTTCTCTAAAAGCTTTTCCTAGTACCTGACCCAAGACACACAAGGGCACTCTTTCTCAGTTGCTTCAGCTCCGAAACAAGAGATACTGTATAGCTCCGCTTTGGGATGAAATGAGGCCACTGGGGAGGGAGGCAGGGAGGGGCTCTGTTTTCTAGCAATCCCAGACAAATCTGCCTCTGTTTGCCTACCCTGTGACAGGTGGGGCAGGCCCTACCCTGAGGCAGAGTAAGGCGGCTGCCTCAGGTGACAGGTGACAGGCCCCAGGAGGAGTGGCAGTGAGGGGTTGGTGGGCGGCATTGTGTGGGCCTTGCAGGGGCTGACCTCAGCCTGTGCCCCTTAAACCAGTTTGCTGCCCTCTGGTGTGGTGGTACAACGTTCTTGAGGACACCTCCCCTTTGACCGCACACACAGCATACATGTAAAGCACACAGCTTCCCCCCAAAGAATCATGGGAACTATAGCTTGCCTCTCACAGAGCTACAATTCCCAGCACCCTTAAACCACAGTTCCAAATGTGTGTGCTTTAAATGTATGGTGTGTACACAGCCATTGTTGGACAACAACTCCCATCCCTGACCACTGGGTGAGATGGCTGAGGAAGATGGGCATTGTAGTCCAACAACGCCTGAGGCCTCAAGGTTGAAGGAAAGCCATGATGGAGGATGCCACCCCATCGCCAGTGCCAGGGCTAAATTTAGCTGCACGGCTGGCCGGCTTCAGTCCATGGAAATTGCAGGGGGAACACTCCATGGTGTCGTTTGCTGCAGAGTAAGCCCCACGTAAGATTGCTGCCCGAAACCCTTATGCCAAAGAGCCCAGAATGGCTCATAAAAGACCTCAAACAGCAATGAAAAAAATAAATAAAGACAATTTGACCACAGCAATAAATATAGCAAGGGAGTCATAAAACACTAACGTACATATTAGGGCCAATACAGTATCTCTCTCTTAGGTAAAGGGACCCCTGACCATTAGGTCCAGTCACAGACGACTCTGGGGTTGCAGCGCTCATCTCGCTTTATCGGCCGAGGTAGCCGGTGTACAGCTTCCGGGTCATGTGGCCAGCATGACTAAGCCACTTCAGGCGCATGGAAACGCCGTTTACCTTCCTGCCGGAGCGGTACCTATTTATCTACTTGCACTTTGACATGCTTTCGAACTGCTAGGTTGGCAGGAGCTGGGACCGAGCAACGGGAGCTCACCCTGTCGTGGGGATTCGAACCGCCAACCTTCTGATCGGCAAGACCTAGGCTCTGTGGTTTAACCCACAGCGCCACCCGCATCTCTCTTACTGTGTTTTAAAAAGCAGACTTGTTACTTACAGTAATACAAGAAGTCATACAATTCCCGGGAAATGCCAGGGATTGAATCTGGGCCCTTCTGCATGCAAACCAGATGCTCTGCCACGGAGCTATAGCTGTTCCCCCCATTGTGTGACTGCAAGTAACAAACCTTTCTGAAAGCACAAAGGAAAGAGGGTTCAGATTCTGCAGTGGGTAATTCTGCTCTGGGGTTGAAAGGAGAATTTAAAAGACGGCAAAAGCTGCTACTATCTTTCTTACAGCGCTGCCCCTGGTATTTTGGCTCCACCACTGAGTCGAAGCTTCTGCACCGCAGGAGACTGAGGCAGCCCTAAAGTGCTAAACACTGCCAGTTCTTGCCTCCTTATGGGCACTTCCCGTATTTCTGTTTCGGTGCACATGAGCAGCAGTGCAGCAATCAGGAAAAAAAAATACTCTTTTGAGCAGGGCCGACCCACCCATGAGGCAAGCTGAGGCGACTGCCTCAGGCAGCAGGGTCCACAGGGGCAGCAGACCCTGATGTTCATCTTTATCCCTCCCCCTTGTTCCTGCTAATAATAATAATAATAATAATAATAATAATAATAATAATAATAATATTTATACTCCGTCCATCTGGCTGGGTTTCCCCAGCCACTCTGAGCGTCTTACAGTACATATAAAAACATAGTTCCAGTTACAGGTAGGTAGCCGTGTTGGTCTGCCATAGTCAAAACAAAATAAAAAATAAAAAAATTCCTTCCAGTAGCACCTTAGAGACCAACTAAGTTTGTTCTTGGTATGAGCTTTCAAGGTATCTGAAGAAGTGTGCATGCACACGAAAGCTCATACCAAGAACAAACTTAGTTGGTCTCTAAGGTGCTCTAAGGTGCTCTTGAGAGTCCCATGGACTGCAAGAAGATCAAACCTATCCATTCTCAAAGAAATCAGCCCTGAGTGCTCACTAGAAGGACAGATCTTGAAGTTGAGGCTCCAGTACTTTGGCCACCTCATGAGAAGACTCCCTAGAAAAGACCCTGATGTTGGGAAAGACGGAGGGCACAAGGAGAAGGGGACGACAGAGGATGAGATGGTTGGACAGTGTTCTCGAAGCTACCAACATGAGTCTGACCAAACTGCGAGAGGCAGTGAAGGATAGGCGTGCCTGGCGTGCTCTTGTCCATGGGGTCACGAAGAGGCGGACACGACTGAACGACTGAACAACAACAAAGGTGCTACTGGAAGGATTTTTTAATTTTTTAATTTTATATATAAAATATAGTAAAACCTCAGACATAGGAGCCAACTGCAGGGGGCTGTGGGTGCTTGGGCACCCATAATAATATAATTGTGGGGGCTGGGCACCTCCAAAGCCAATGGGAAAAGCCGACAGGCGGCAGCAGCGCTGCCTCCGAGAGAGAAGCAGTCCAGCTCCGTCCTCTGCTGCCAGAAAGTGAAGCACCCTTTTCTAGCCGGGGGGTGGGTGGGGGTGGGGGCTCGGACGTGAAGGCAGACTCTGACTACGATCCCCTCTCCATGGAAAAGGGTGCCTCGCCGGCTGTGGAGAAGAGGAGGCGATGCCGCCAGCCGCCGCAACACAGACGTGCGGCGTCACACGCACACACCTGCATATTGTGTGTGTGACGTCGCACGTCCGTGTTGCGGTAGGGGGCACCCCCAATCCTGAGGGTGAGACGGCACCCCTGACCTCAAACATTAAAAACCTCCCTACAGGGCTGTTTTCTAAAAGTCAGATAGTCGTTCATTTCCTTGATATCTGATGGGAGGGCGTTCCACAGGGAGGGAGCCACTGCCAAGAAGGCCCCCTGCTTTTCCCCTTGTAACTTCACTTCTTGTAGTGAGGGAATGTTCATTCGGCCCTTCTGCCCCGGCAGGGAGGGTGTCGCCATTTTGTGGGTCACCTCAGGTGCCAAATTGTCTTGGGCTGGCCCTGCTTCTGAGTATTTGGCCTTCGCTGCCACACGGACTGCGCCCCTACTTCTATGGTTCTCACCGTTCCTGTCAATAGCCCTGTGGACCAGCAGGGGATGAGTGTGGTTTCTTGCCCAGATCAAGAATTCCACATGAGAGCTTGAGAAGTATTCAGTAAGGCAGTGGGAGGCAGAGGGTGAACCTCTGGCCCTGCAGATGTATTCCTGATCCTTGACTGTGCTGGCTGGGACTGATGGGAGTTCGGCAACAATCTGGTACAGGTTTCTGTTCCTTGCAATACAAGAATGCCGTTACTCAGGGTACAAGTTGTGGGAAGTGAAAAGTGACTTTGGGGGCGGGCGGATCCCTTGGACTGGACATGTAGGAAGGGTAATGATTGATTGATTGATTGATTGATTGAAGGGTAATGAATTAACTGTAAGCTCTCTTGGGGAAAGTGGAAAGTTATTACACACTTTTAATGATATTTAGCCTCCTTTAAATAGGTTTCAGCTGTTGGCTCTGCTGCTTTTATTCTGCGGTTTCCCGCCGCTTCCAGAGAACCTGTTTATTGTGCATCCATCCTGATTTGTTTGCACAAAGCTTGAAGGGAGGTTAAACCACGATGGCTATTTGTCATGCATTCATTGTGATCTGCCTGCAGGGGAAATGCATGCACACGAAAGCTCATACCAAGAACAAACTTACTTGGTCTCTAGGTGCTACTGGAAGGATTTTTTTATTTTTAATTTTGTTTAGCCCATTCATTGCTAGGGCAATGCTCGGACCAGGTTTCTGTCTCCATTTTTATTGCGAACTGCGGGTGAAACTAAGGAAGCCCAATTAATATACTTACTGAACGATGAAGAGTCGAGCAGATCCCTTATGGTCGCTAGATTTCTGATTAATGTTTTATATCAAAAGAAGAGAAATGGATCACTTTATGATTTTGATAGCTGCTAAACCAAATAACCTTTAACGGGAACCAGAATTTAGCTGTAAAATTATATTTTATTTGATAGAGTCTAAATTAAGTTTTAGATGGACGAATGAATTTTATTGAATACAACTGTCTTATCCAACTGGAAATTTTGTATATATATAGAGGCTGTTTTAAATTGGAAAACTGTTTAAATTGTATCGGTCCAAATGTTACATGATGTATTGTTGATATTGTTGTTTTGATATGGACCAATAGTCGTAATAAAAATTACTACTACTACTACCCGGGGGTCGTCTCTAATGCTAGCCCTCCTCAACGTACACCTGCTGAAATTAATAACCCTAACTTACTCGTGCCCATTAATTCCAATGGGTCTACTCTGAGTAGGACTAGCATTGGATACAGCCAAGTTATTTTCATAGGCGCATCCATCATCAGATGCTTTCGTCTTGCTGTCCCCACATCCAATCTCATTTTAAAAACAACAACATCATCATCAACAACAACAACATTCTTTCATTTCTGCCTTATTCTCTGAACTTTCTGCATTCCTCTCCAGTAAAACCCATGCTCATGAATACTCATTTAGCTGCTGTGTTGCTGTTTTTGCAAAGTGCTTGACAGCAACATGATTGTTTACATGTTCCCCCACAGCAAGTCTGTTGTTCCTGGTGGAAATGAAAACACCCTCTCCATCTGTTACACATGAATGGGACGTTGCACTCATGGGAGAATCACGCCAAGGGTTAGCATTTGATTGCCTGGGATGGAAAATCCCAATGGGGATTTCCACTCATTCACATGGGGCAGAATCATTTAGGAATATGCAGAAACACCAAACATTTAAAGCACACAACTTCCCCCAAAGATTACTGGGAACTGTAGTTTCTTAAGGGTGCTGGGAATTGTGGCTCTGTGAGGGGTAAACTACAGTTCCTGTGAATATTTGAAGGAAACCATGTGTTTTAAGTGGTCTTTACATGTATGGGGTGTACGTCTGCTGCTCCACCTTGCCATCACTGTAAGCATCTTGGTTACAGCTTAAAATTTTACTATAAATTTTGCTCCCCCCCCTCCGCGAGCTGGCAAGAACTTCCTTGCTTTCTCCCTTGCCCTTCTTTCCTGACCAGAGTCCTGGCTGCATCCAGCAACCCCCATAACACTTGGCAGCCTCTGATCTGTTTTAAAAATAAATATATCAAATCTATGACTCGTGTGCTTGATTATATAGATTAATTGTGTATATTGTCTTGTATTAACTCTATTGCAAACACTTTAAATTATTGCTATAGGAATTAAAATCATCGTGTGGCCCCTGTGTCAAAGTATTATTGCGGCCCACTTGGTCTGAGAGGTTGGATGGCCCGGCTATAGGTGGTTCCTACAGAAGGCATGTCTGTATCCTTGCGTATCCTTGGTTGGACACAATATGACTCTCCCTCGGCAATCTGCCTGACTCTCTGCTTACAACTGCTCTCGGTGAGGAATGCTTCCTCCTGCCCCGAAGAGAGATGCTGCAGTCAGTGCCAGAGAATCCAAGGCTGGAATAGAATTACAGAATCATAGAGTAGTGGAGTTGAGAAGGGACCCATAGGGTCATCTAGTCCAAACCCACCCCCATGCGGGAATCTCTTTGCCCAATGTGGGGCTCGAACCCACAACCCTGAGTTTTAAGAGTTTCATGCTCTTACCAATTAAGCATAGAATAGAAGAGGGTTGGATCCTGGCTGCTCTGTTCCTCCCCCGCCCCCACCAGACCCCATGCTTCAAAAGAAACTTCACCATTCTGAATATAGTGCACACATTGAGCAGAACTACATACTTAAAAAAACATTGTTTTTGATTTGTGTGGAAGAGTCGGGTTTCCCAAGAATTCGGAATAGTATGAGAAGGACTGAGAATTGGGGAAATAGGAATTGGGGAGGGGGTTCATTGGGGGGCTGCAGGGACAGGGAAAAGGTGGAATGGCAAAAAGCTGGGCAGAGGGCTGAGTCTCATCCAAAATCCTGCTGAACCCAGTGGTCCTCAGGATCTGCGTATATAATTTTGCGATTTCTCTGAAGTCTTAAGGACTAGAAGCATTATGATTTACTACTGCTACCGCCACCTCCGCTATGAACACCCCCGAAATGAACAAGTCAGATCAGATCTGAATCCAGAAACAAGGATCGGAATCTGTCTGAAGGGGGGCATAGCTGTCAAGTTTTGGATTTGAAAATAAGGGATCAGCACCCTCACCTGTCCTGGGGACAGTCTACAGTTCTCAGGCACAGTCCACACCACGGTAATACCCCCCCCAGGCTACAAATTAATTTACACCAGGATAGAGCTCCCAGGAAAGAGAAATCAAGGCAGAGAAAAGAAAGCACTTATTCATGCAGCACACGGTTAACCTCTGGAACTCCCTGCCACAGGGAGCAGCGATGGCCACCAACTTGGATGGCTTTAGAAAAGGATTAGGCAAATTCATGCAGGAGGAGAGGACCACTGGTGGCTTCTGGCCAGGTTGGCTCTGCTCTGTCTCCAGTTAGGGGCAGCAATGCTTAATCTGAGCACCTGTTGCCAAGAAACATTCGTCTATTTTATCTTCTTCTTTATATATATATCTGTCTGTCTGTTTGTTATTAGGTATTTATATTCCACCTTTTTCTCCAAGGAGCTACCTGGTTCTAGTCCTCATTTAATCCCCACAACAGTCCTGTGAGGTAGGCAGGCAGGCAGGCAGGCAGGGCTGAGAAAGGCAGGGACCCAAGGAGTCCCCGGACTCCAACTCTCCTTCCCGGAAATAAGGGAAATTTAAGGGATATCAACAATAAGGGATGGCAGCAGGAAACGGCTTGGAATAAGGGAGTTTCCCGCAAAAAAAGGGAGACTTGACAGCTATTGGGGGGGGGGGGGAATTGGTAGAGGCTGAGAACTGAGGAGGGTGGAGATGGCTTTGCATGGGAGAAAGGGCAGTGGAAGCCACCCGGGGCTAAGGACCCTCAATATGGAATTGCGATTTCTGAGCGCTGTTTGTGTGTGTTATTTATTTACTTCCCTCTGTGACTGAAATGCAGCTGATTAAAGCTGAAAGTGGTCTCTCTCTCTCCCTCCCTCCCTCCCTCCTGGGGAAAGGGGATTGGTGCCAAAGGCAGGACGGCTGGGATAATAGCACAGTACATTAGGCAGAGAGAAGGGAATGCATCTGCGGAGATCAGGCTGGGGCCAGGGCATGAAAATGGAGGGTCTCTTCTTTGCAAATAGGATTAAAAAGGAAAGAGGACGACTGGCCAGGCAAGGGGTGGGTGGGGGAGAGCTGCTACGGCAGGCTTTGACCACCCCCCCACTCCCCCAGGGCAAGCACGTTAGGGGGCAGACGGGAAGAGGGAAGCAGGAGTTGAGGACCTGCTCTCATGCACAGGCAGCTCCCCAAAAAACTACAGCAAACCTTTTTCCCTTGCCTTCTGTGTTGGATCAATGGTCTTCTCCAACCCCAGCCTCCCACACTCTGAGCTTGGGCAAGAGCAACCGTCTGCCTAGCCGTGCCTACTTTGGGATACAGGAAGCAGGCCGCCTCATGCCATCCAAGTTGGATCGTCAAGCTCCGTATGATCCACGTCAACAGCGTGTGCTCCCAACTCTTCCTTGGCAGCTGCAGTTTGAAGTTACAGTTACCAGACGCCATATGATGTTAGGTGATTGACAGGTGGTTTTCCTCGCCCAGCTGGGAAGTGGACCCACAGTGGATCGTCCGCCACTGTGGATCTGGCTGGATCCAGCAGCTCCCCCTCTCCTGGTCTACAGTGATTGGCAGTGACTCTCCCGGGGTTTGGACAAGAGTCTTTCCGAGTCCTACCTGTGGATTGCCAAGGGCCGAACCGTTTGCAAGCCAAGCATGGCCTCTTCCACTGAAACTCTCTTTTCTGGGTCCATTCTGTTGGGCTGATCCAGAGCAACTGATGTGCACTGGTTCAAGGCCTGCCCCGTTTGGTCCAGAGATGGCCTCCTTGGATCACCCGGATTGATCGCAACTGCTGCCTTGTATGGCATTGCACAGATATTGTCCAGGACTCAGGTTGGGGCAGCAAGACAGGAGGGAGGCCAGTAGACTTCCTGTTCAGCCACTGCAGGCAGAACTTCTAGGCAGCCTGTAACATGGGGTGGGAAACCTCTGCCTCATGGGTCAATCTGGTTCTGCCAGAGGGGTCCAGCTTGGCCATGTCCCCCCAAACCACACCCGCCTGTCAATCAACTGATGTCACTGGGTGGCTTCAGCTGACGGGCTTGCAGGACTGGGGTTCGATCCTGCTGGGTGCTGCTTCCCCAGTGGGGAGCATGCTGGCAAAGCAGACATTTCCCCCCCCCCAACCCACCCCCTGCAGGTCAACTTTGACAGGTGGGCAGGACCGCCTACCTGTCCGTCACCTGACATCATCAAGATGCCAGATGATTGTCTGGCGGAGGCAGACGGAAGATAAAACTGGAGTGCAAGGACACTTTCCAGCCAGGCAAAAACCCCTCAAGGAGTGTGTGAATCAGGGCTGGTATAGGGTGAGGCCTGGGGAGACTTCCTAAAGCCAGGTATTCATTTTCATTTCCTGGGCCTGAGGCCTCCTCACCCCTGGATGAGGCGTTGCCAGTTCTCCTCAGGTTCAGCTCCTAAGAAGGGGCAGAATCTGGCCAACTTAAGGATGACGTCTGCTAGAGCGGCAGCAGGAGAGGCTAACAGAAGCTGTAGGGGGTAAAGAGCATTGCTTGGCAGGTTGAGGACAGAACCTGGCTGTGACTAGAAAGTAAGGGACAGGACTGTCGGACACTGAGATAGAGTGAATAACAAAAGTGTTCAAGCTTCACACTTTTGGCCCCTTTGGCTCTGAGCTGTCACCCCAAGATTTTCCTTCTTCCCCTATAGGTCCTGGGAAGGAGGCCGAAACCCTAAAGCTACAGAGAACCATTGCGGTGTGGTGGTTCAAGTGACAGACTAAGGCCTGGGAGAGCTGGGTTCAAAACGCCACTCCAGCCGTGAAACTCACCAGGCAATCCTCAAACCCTTGAACTGTAGAGTTGGAAGGGACCCCGAGGGTCATCCTTGGCCAGCCACTCAACCCTACCTTACAGGATTGTTGTGAAGATAAAATGGGAGGTGGGAGAACCCTGTGTGGCACCTTGAGCTCTTCGGAGGAAAGGCGGAATATAAATATACTAGCCTGAGAACTAGGCCCTGGTGTCGGAAGGAAGAGATCCATTCCAGAGCAAGGGCCAGCTGCAAGGAGCATGTGGCCCTCCAGAGCTCCCACCCTCCCTGACCACTGGCTCTGCTGACTAAGCCTGATGGAAATTGGAGCCCAACACTATCTGGAGGGCCACAGGTCCCCACTCCTGCTTTAAAAGCATTGCATTGCAGGCGGTTTGACTAAATGCCCCATGGGGTCCCTTCCAACTCTACAATTCTATGATTCAATGTCTCTGATGGTCAGGAGATGGCACCACTACCCAAACATGCCCTTCTACCAATACTTCCAAAGAGCATCCTTTGGTCTTCTCCGCATGACAGCCAACAGGGCTGGCACAGTTAGGCAACGAAGAGGAATCTTTTAAGTCCTTTGACTTCTTTTAGCACGTTCTACCTTCTCATTTTTGGTTCACCTCATAGAGCTGCTGGCTCAAATCCCTGGGTGCACAGCTGCCCTGCAGAACTCACCCAGTTTTTATCCCTGAATGGCAGGCCTGTAGACTTCACTCTAGCAAAGTCACCCACTCGGAGTGTGCTGCACCACAGCACCACACCACCACCAGCAGCGGCGATTGACTGATCATGTGTTTAAAGGAGTATCTCACGACTCTTTCAACAAGAACAGAATGAAACAGCGGATGCCAGAGATTTGACCCAGAGGATCCCTTAAGAATTAATTACAAAAGCTGGGAGATCATGTGCAGTTTGGACATGACCAGAAACTTTAAAGAGGAAGGGCCATAGCCCTCCAGGCGTAGAATTCTGTTTTGGCATGCAGAACGTCCCGGGTTCGATTCCTGACAGCTCCAGGTAAAGGCTGGGACTTTTCCCTGCCTGGAACCCTGGTGAGATTCTGTTGGGGCAGTTTTGAGTTGGATGGACCAACGGTCTGACTCAGTATAAGGAAACTTCTGTGTGTTTTCTGTGTCATCGCAAGAGACCCTGCGGGTTGCTTCCCTTAGAGAGAGTGTGCTGCTTCATGGGCACTGCTAAAGATACAACCACCCCAAGCAGCCCCTTGGGTTACTTGGGATCGTGGACTGGGCCTGTCTTCTGGGGCTTTGGCTACCAAAGGGATTGCTCCTTCCATTTAGCTGCCCTGAACGGGCTGCTTCTCCATGTGCCCTGCTGGGCTCTTCAAAATGATGGGCTCTTCCCTTCCGTTTTGCCGCCTTGCACCAGATCCCTTGAACCAGGCAGCACCTTCTGCACCAGCGTTTACATCAGAATCCAGCATGGTGGCCCCTGGAGGCCATTGCAGAGGCTGCTCTTTGCCTCTCGGTTTGTTCACCTGCAAAGTGGGAGCAATGATCACTCTCCCAACCAATTCGCTGGTTGAGTGACAGTGTGAGGTCTCTGCATTTTGTCTTTTTGTAGAGGAGGCACAGATCTCGAGAGCTGATGCAGGCCCAGGGCCCAGCCTGTCCCTGACTTAGAATATCCAAAATGGCACTTCCTTGTGCAGAATTTATCTTGGGGCTTAGCCCACTGGGAAGTTCTCCTGCACAAAATTATCTGACACGAACAAGAGCTGCACAAGAGCACTACCATGTACTGTACAGTAGATTGTCTCCCGTGGAACAGATCTGTCCTTCTCCCACCCTGTGGTCCATTGGCGTGCGGTCAGTGGACCTGGGGGGACTCGGCTAGTCTCCTAAATGTTCCTGGTAAATTAGAGTATTAAAGTATTACAGCCTGGTACCTCCTTCCCAAAGCCCGGGAAGCTTCTGCCCAGCTTAAGGGAGGGAGGCACGATGCTCACGCGCATCTCTGGCCCTAACTCTTCCCCTATGAAAAATTGCACCGCGTGCCACTGCTGTGATCTTTAATGCTTTTCCCCAATCCTCACCTTGTCCTTTGGAAAAGCCACTTCTGCCCTGCCCTGCAAGGCCCAAGAATAATAGTCCTGCTGGTATTGTTGTCCAAGTTAGCAAAAGCAAGTACCCACTTCCCTGCCAACTCTGCAGGTGGTCAGAGGCAAGGGTTCCTGTGCCTCTTTAATAGGGTAATTAATTGTAAAATGGTCGGTCCAGCGTGAGAGCTGGACCATAAAGAAGGCTGATCGCCGAAGAATTGATGCTTTTGAATTATGGTGCTGGAGGAGACTCTTGAGAGTCCCATGGACTGCAAGAAGATCAAACCTATCCATTCTCAAAGAAATCAGCCCTGAGTGCTCACTAGAAGGACAGATCCTGAAGTTGAGGCTCCAGTACTTTGGCCACCTCATGAGAAGAGAAGACTCCCTAGAAAAGACCCTGATGTTGGGAAAGATGGAGGGCACAAGGAGAAGGGGACGACAGAGGATGAGATGGTTGGACAGTGTTCTTGAAGCTACTAACATGAGTTTGGCCAAACTGCGAGAGGCAGTGAAGGATAGGCGTGCCTGGCATGCTCTGGTCCATGGGGTCACGAAGAGTCGGACACGACTGAACGACTGAACAACAACAACAACAATTGTAAAATGGGTTTGTGGTTAGTTGAAGGGAGGGTGGGGGTTTTTTATGCTATTTTTTGGGGGGGTGCGTCTGTTTCATATATTCTATGTTCATAGAAGGTATAGAATCACAGAATTGTAGTTAGTTGGAAGGGACCCCAAGGGTCATCTAGTCCAACCCCCTGCAATGCAGAAATCTCAGCTAAAGCTTCCATGGCAGATGACCATCCAACCTCTGCTTTAAAAACTCCAAGGAAGGGAGGGTCCACAACCTCCTGAGGGAGACTGTCAAGCATCTCTTACTGTCAGAAAGTCCTCCCCCCTGATGTTTAGTCGGAATCTCATTTTTTTGTAATTTGTTACCCTAAGAAAAACAGTTGTGTAGAAGAAGGAACTCCCAACAGCCATGGCAGCTTCTTCTCCCCCCAACCCCCAAGCTGTTTCTACAACCCCTCCCACCAAACAAACCTCACCTCTCATGGCAATTGTTTAAGGAAAGGAGCCTTTGTCCGGGAGGGCGGGCGGCGTTGACTTGTTCCGAGGGCTCAGCCCCAGCCCAGCGTCCGGTTTAGAAAATTAAACAAACGAAAGTGCCTCTGAGCACGTACAGTGTGCATTTCCTTCATCCCTAAGTGATTCCACGGAGGGTTTCAGATCATCTGAACCCGCCGCGCCTCTTTGTCGTGCAGGAATTACACATGCTTGGCGTCCTCTGTTGCATCTGGTGGGAACCGGCTTTACATTATTATTTAGGACTGTATATATACCATTAAGTTGCGCTGAGAGTAGACCCATTGACACCAACGGACCTGAGGGAGTCACGTCCCTTGATCGCAACGGGTCGATTCTGATCCAGGCTAACATTGGATGCAGCCCGCAGAAGGCAGCGGCGAGAGGAAAGCCCTCTTCACATGCTCAGAGGCACTGCCTTTCTATTGATCGCGCCCCCTCTTTTGCACTTGGGGTCGCCTGAGCTGAAGCGCCCCCCCTCCCGCTCCTCCGCGCCCCCGCCGCCCTCTTCCTACCTGACCGCGGGGTCCCCCGTCGGTGGCGCCTGCCCTTGGGGTCCCTGGCTCTCGCCGCCGTCTCCGCCCGGCATCTCGGGCTCCCCCGGGCTAGCCTGCGTCCCCAGGCGGCGGCGGGTGGCGGCTTGACTGCCCAGCCGCTGGGCGCCCGCTGGAATTAGAGATGGCAGCGAAGCGGCGGGCAGGGAAATCCGCTCGGAAAATCCTCGCGCTTTAATGCACCCGGCTTTGGAGAGGATTGGAGTGCAAATGGGAGGGGGGAACCCAGGACGGCGAATTCCGCCTCCCCCCCCCCGCGTTCCCCATGCATTAAGCATGAAAGGGAGAGGGAGAGATCGGCTCTGTTCCTTTCCGAGTCCCCACCCCTCTCTTTCTCATCGCACACCCCTTTCCTGACGTCTTTCTACCTTTCTCCATCGCCTCCCCCACTTTTCCTGCCTTCCTTTTTGCTGCGCAAGGGGTGCTCAGGTAGGCAGGAGTGCGGGAGACAGGTGGGCCAGCGCGCACCCCCTGCTCTTCCCCAAGGACTTTGGGGCATGCCCACACCTTCCGGGAATCACTGCAGTCTAGCAAAGCTTAACTCTGCACCCTCCCAAGCCAGCCAACCAGAAGGGCCAGGGCATGGAAATTAGTATCAAAAGTCACAATATATATAAGAAGCAGTGCTTAATTGAGTAATGTTGCCCCCCCCCCCATCAACTGACTCAATGCAGAATAAGGAAGCGTAATTTCAAGATGCTTAGTGGGAATCTAGACAGTAGCTTGCTGGGAGGCTCAGTGTGGGCAGCAGGTCAGGCAGAGCAACGCCCTTTGTATTCGTCTTGTGCCTTGCAGCAGAGCTGTGTACTGAGTGTTGGCAGCCAGGTTATACCACGGTGCATCGAGCAAGCGTTGTCCCATGTTATCTGACATATTTCCCCATCCCCTTTCCTTGTCTGCTTTTGGGGGAGGGAAGTGGGTAAGTTGCACAACAGTACAGTGGTACTCTACTCTCAGCAACCAGAAACATCATAACCAGACACTGGAAAGACCTGTCAGGAGTCAACATGGACCAATGGTACCAAGTAGTATGGGAAACAGCCCTACTAGAAAAATTAACCAGCGACCTAAAACTAGCACGAGGACAAACAGAAGAAGACACCTTCACCCCCATATGGTCCCCCTTCATCACACACACAGCCCAACAAGACAATGACAAAAATCTACCGACAGCATACAAATCAATATGGCTAACCTGATCCAAAACACCCACCCACCCCACTCACACAGGAAACCAAAGACCACCACAGCCCACCACAAATGAACAATCAAACCCTACGCCAATCGCGACCTCTCACCGCCAAAGAAACACAAGCAAACAACAGAGAACCAACACAAGCGACGCTGATACCAAATCCTAAATATATTAAGGAAAATAGAAACATCATCTCCCCACCCCACCCTCCCACCCATCCCACCGATCGATCGATAGATGTTTATTCAGCATTTGCGCCCATCATACACCCATCCCACCCACTTCCTTCCCCCCCCTCTCCCTAATGTCTCAACAACTAAAATTGATCTGTAAAAATGTTTCATGGAAAAATACGAGAGACATTACACATACTTTGTAAACCAAGAAAATCTTTAATAAAAACAACAACAACAGTTCAGTGGTACCTCTGGTTAAGTACTTAATTCGTTCCGGAGGTCCATTCTTAACCTGAAACTGTTCTTAACCTGAAGCACCACTTTAGCTAATGGGGCCTCCCACTGCTGCTGCACCGCCAGAGCACGATTTCTGTTCTTATCCTGAAGCGTTATTTCTGGGTTAGCGGAGTCTGTAACCTGAAGCGTATGTAACCCAAGGTACCACTGTACCAAAATAATGTTCAGTTGCCTGAAACCTGAATCTGCCAGGGTGCTATGGAATCCCACCCCAAAAATTGACAGCTATCTTCACGTGGAAGCAAATTCCACGATGTGTGGTGTGAAGCAGAACAACTTCTTTTTTCTGTCCTGAATTTTCCACCATTCGGCTTCCTTGGGTGACTCTAGAGTTCTAGCATTATGATGACGGAGGGCGAAAAAGCTCCCTATCCACTCTATCCACCCAGCATTATTTTATTAACCTCTGACCTGTCCTCCCTATTTTTGAAACCATTTTCTTGAAACTAGGAAAACTGAACTGTTATGAAGGCATTACAATATTGGCAGTGCCAATTTCCAGCCCCTTTCCTAATCATCCCTGGGATTTGCTTTTTTTTCAAACCTGCTGTGCACTGGGTCAACATCTTCATCAAGTTCTCCATCACCCCCCCCCCCCAAGATCTCTTTTCCTGGTCTCTCAACACCAGCTCAGACCCAGTCAATTTGTTTCGGAACATTAGGCAGAAAATCCCACAAGCGCCTCTCCTTCGGAGCGAAATTTCAATAATCATAAACTAAATAAAAAGCCATTGGCTATCCTTTCAAGACTCCCCAAAATCAAGTGCCTGAGGCTGTCAGGTCATTCTGCCTAATGTTAGCCCTGGCTCTGCAGCATACCAAATTCAGGAGAACGAGGACGTGGTTGAACCAAGATCTAAATCTGCCCACGAATCCCTCTTGTCTACTTTGCCTCTTTCCTCTCTCATCTCTGCCATGTTCTGAAGCTATTTTTACCGCTACTGAAGTCAAGCATATCATTCCGTCTCCTGCTGGGCTCCTGGAAAATTATTCCCTGGGCTGCCTTGTTACACCACAAAAAGCCGGGGCAGGAAATGGAGTGAACTTGCTCCATTGGCCAAATGCTCCAGGTAAATGATGCCTTCATGAATGCCCTCATCCCATAATCCTCCCAGGGGCAGCAATATTTGAAGAGATCTCTGCCTGAGCCAGTGGAGTCCCGTGGCAGGACTGGCTCTACGATTAGGCAGGTGGCAGATGCTGGGGGGGAGGCACTGCCATATATTGTGAGTCCCCCCTCCCCAGTTGTTCCCCATGTTTGAGATAAGATCTGTGTGTGACACGAGCCCATCACACATTCAACTAGCATGCTGGCTTCAGGTTCACTAAAGGCGTGTTGCTCAATGTGTGCTCCCCAGATGTTCTTTAATTCTATTATTCTATGTTGCTGAACTACAGTTCCCATCATCCTGACCATACTGGGTGGGGATGATGTGAGCTGTAGTCCAACAACATGGGGGACGGACGGATGCTGTCCCATCTCCAGTGCTGAAATGAGATTCAGCTGCCAGTTCTGTCAGCTTCTGTGCCTGGGATGGAGGTGGGTAGGCAGAGGCACAATCTTGTCCTTTGCCTCAGACAACACAATGTCTTGCGCCAGCCCCTTTCAGGTGATAGAAATCTAGGATTGCTGACCATCACGTCCCCACTGGGACTCCCTGAGTCACCTTGGATAAGTACATTCTTTTGCCAGCCACAGGTTCTCTATCTAAGCTGGGAATAGCATAGCCTTCCTCACAGGAAGAAGAAGAAGAAGAAGAAGAAGAAGAAGAAGAAGAAGAAGAAGAAGAAGAAGAAGAAGAAGAAGAAGAAGAAGAAGAAGAAGAAGAAGAGTTGGGATTTGATATCCCGCTTTTCACTACCCGAAGGAGTCTCAAAGCGGCTAACATTCTCCTTTCCCTTCCTCCCCCACAACAAACACTCTGTGAGGTGAGTGGGGCTGAGAGACTTCAGAGAAGTGTGACTAGCCCAAGGTCACCCAGCAGCTGCATGTGGAGGAGAGGAGACACGAACCCGGTTCCCCAGATTACGAGTCTACCGCTCTTAACTCTACCGCTCTTAACTAAGACGGTGTGGAAATGAAGATTAAAAGAGAGAAGGACTGAAAACCACCATTAAATCAATAAATAGAAACGGCAATTGCTCTCCTTCCGACTGAAAAGCGTGCTTAAAGGCTCAGGGCACTGGCTCGTCATGTGACACAACTTTGCACATTCCCAGGAAGCCATGACTGTTAAAGTGGTGTGAGAGCGATTTAAATGTATGGTATGGATGTGACCCCAGATATTACTTCTGCCTGAAAGGTAACGGAGGGACATCCCCCTCCACTTTGGCTCCTGACGTTTCCATAAACCAAGTCAGTTCTGTGCATTCTGATTGGCTGCCTGCTACTTGAGATACTCTTAGCTGAAATGATTTCAGGGATTGAACCTGGAACCGTCTGCATGAAAAAGATCTATCCACTCAGCTCTGGCCCCTTCCCCAAAAGGACATTTGGGACCACTTGGCCACACCTATGTTTTGGCAGGGAGAGTTGGCCACATCCTGGACCTCGGACAGGGGGACAGATGAGATGCAGGAGACACTTGAGCGTAACTCTTAAAATGGGATGCTAATATTTGGGAGTGGCGGAAGTGGGGAGGAACTTGTGAAACATTGCAGTGCCTGTGGTGTGTAGCCTGGTGTTCCTTGCAATGCATCTTCTGTGACATTTGCAAGGGATCCTGAGATGCAGCTGAAAATACTTCGTTAATTCTGCTAGATAAGAATAAGTTACAGGTGGGTAGCCGTGCTGGTCTGCCATAGTCGAAACAAAATAGAAAATTCTTTCCAGTAGCACCTTAGAGACCAACTGAGTTTGTTCTTGGTATGAGCTTTCGTGTGCATGCACACGAAAGCTCATACCAAGAACAAACTCAGTTGGTCTCTAAGGTGCTACTGGAAAGAATTTTCTATTTTGTTTAGATAAGAATAAGACATCCTTGGTGGGCATGAAAGGTAAAAGGAATTAGTTGTTTACTCAAACATTAAGGATGGGTGGGAATCAATTGAGTTCACATTTAAAGAAAAACCCACCAGTTTTACAGATTTCTCAAAACAAACGTGTGCTTCTCCAAATTTTGCGGTGCAGCTTTCCAGGAGAAAAATGCAAACAATAATGTGCATATTTAGGAGAAATGCTGCTGAGTTTTCATGAAGACATGAAAAAGGAATCCAAAGAAATTCAAAAACTGATGTAGAAATGGGGAGAACTGAACTTAAGATATGAAAAACGAGACAGCTGAGAGAAGCTGAAATGGGCAGGTTCACCTATCCCTACACACGCTGAAGTGTGAAGTGGTGGACGACAGAGAGATTGCTCCTTGGCCCTTTCTAAACTGTGCCTGCCCAGCCCCTGTTCCGCTGAACCTCTGATTACTGTTTTGGTCCATTTCTCTTCCCCTTGCCTTTCTCTCCCTCTGCTCCTGAGTGCTCTCACTTGAGCTGCCCTGGGCAAGGGAGAGATGATCAAGGATGGATGCGGCTGATAGCTTTAGAAACTGTTCTTTGGCTCACTCGCTTTCTCGCTCTCTGGCCCGCGGCCTTTGAGTTTTGCTCTCTGCTGTGAGATGACGAAGGCTGCCTGTTGGAGACCAACAGGCTGGCCTGTTTTTATGAAAGGAGAAACAGGAAAGGTGACAGGGATCCACCATCGGTATGAACGGGAGTGGGAGAAACACGAATAGGGGTCAAACTGGTCCCGTGTTGGTCCGCTTCATCTTGCAGGAAGGTGGGGAAATTGGCTTGACTTGTGTCTCCAGCCACTGATGTCCAGAAATCAGCAGGTGACACTTTTACTGCAGCCTACCTTACAAAGGTAAGAGTCACACCTGGTCCTCTGCCCACATTTATCTCTGGGCTGACTGCAAGCAAGCAGCACCTGAAAGCTCTTTTAGGAATGGGCTGAATTACTTTTCCCCTGATGTAAACGATACTTCAAAGCAGGAGTGGGTCACCTTCAGCCTGAAGGCTGCATTCCACAACTTTCTGGCGCAGCACGCCAAGGTGTGCAGGGCCAGAGGTGGATCCACAAGTGCAATTCTTTGTGTGTAGGTAGGTTATATTCCAGCCAGACAAAACTCAACCCCATGACCACATCTCTTCATCCAGTCATCCAAGAGGCATTCTAGGAGACGTTTGAATTATGGTGCTGGAGGAGATTCTGGAGAGTCCCATGGACTGCAAGAAGATCAAACCTATCCATTCTTAAGGAAATCAGCCCTAAGGACAGATCCTGAAGCTGAGGCTCCAGTACTTTGGCCACCTCATGAGAAGAGAAGACTCCCTAGAAAAGACCCTGATGTTGGGAAAGATGGAGGGCACAAGGAGAAGGGGACGACAGAGGACGAGATGGTTGGACAGTGTTCTTGAAGCTACTAACATGAGTCTGACCAAACTGGTGGAGGCAGTGGAAGTCAGGAGTGCCTGGCGTGCTCTGGTTCATGGGGTCACAAAGAGTTGGACATGACTAAACGACTAAATAACAACAAGGAGATGTTGCAGCTTGATAAAAAGCCCTCAAGCAGGTCACAGAGCAGGGCGAGTGAGGAGCATGGCTTGGGAAGAGTCAAGAGGGGTGGATAGAGACACATGGGACTGATTCATTTATCTTCCAGACCTGAGGCTCTTCTCCTCTGCTTTAAAGAGTCAAAGATGATCCCAGTGGAGGCCTGACAGCTCCTTCAGAGGAGATATTCTTTGGGATCAGAGCAGGGGAATAAAGGGTCGAGCCCCATCGCTGCAGGCCCGATGCTGACTAGGCCTCCCTGTGCCAGATAGTTTGAGTGAAAAAGAGGAATCCATGGAAGTTGCAGCAGTGCGTTTGTTGTCATGTGCAGTGTGGCCATGTGGGAGGAACAATGCGGGGGGGGGGGAGGGCAGTGCGGAAAGGAAGAGACAGGAGGCGGATGGGATGAATACCACAACAATGGCTTCTGAAGAACTGGGCTGAAATTTATCAGCATTTCAAGCCCTCGCAAACGGTTGGAGAGTCTGAAAGCATGCACACGTGTGTGCAAGATATGCCCCGCCCCCAACTTCTCCCCAATTGAGCGTGCAGCTGTGGGCACTTGGGTCATGCTGTACAATTTAAAGCACACCTCCCTGGAAAGAGTCCTGGGAACTGTACTTTGTTAAGGGTGCTGAGAACTGTAGCTCTGTGAGAGGTAAACTACAATTCCAACCATTATTTTTTTTTGGAGAGTGGGAAATGTGTGTTGAATACACTTTGAATGTACAATGTGTATGCAGACTAAATCTGTGGATTACAGATGCCACTCAATATATCTGAAGAAGTGTGCATGCACATGAAAGCTCATACCAAGAACAAACTTAGTTGGTCTCTAAGGTGCTACTGGAAAGAATTTTTTATTTTGTTTTGACTATGGCAGACCAACATGGCTACCCACCTGTAACTGCCACTCAATATATTTTCATATCGCAGAACAGGAACTAGAGTCCAAATGCACCCCCCCCCCCCGCCTCTCTGTTTGACTCTTGGGACTTTCGCTAAGAGACACACCCTCCTGAGATAAACTCTTCACACCTGCCCTGCTTTGCACTTTCTCCCTTGAGAGGCTAGAGAGGGATATGTATACAAAGGTAAAATTTACATTTGTTGCCCAGCCCACTTTTCCCTATAGCCTCTCCCTCCCATCATCTGCATGCTGTACCTGTAAGGTTCCCCAGAAAGGAAAGTGACCTTGGGCCAAGAAGGGTTTCTTACCCATCATAGAAGGAAGGTCTTGGCGCCTACTCATTCCTGTCTTCCTCTCCTTGCCCTTTGCTTCCATTTACCCACAATCTAGTTCTATCCAGTATTAACAGGGCTGGGGGGAAATCAGAAGAAGAGAATTTCCCCATAATTTTATTTTTGGGGGAACGACTCTTCTCTGAATTGTTGGAGAACCCACCCACGCCAAAAACTATTGAGCAAAACGGCTCCTCCCATATCAGTGCTCGCAAATAAGGTGGATAATTGTGGGAGGCCATCTTTTCCTTAACTCTTTCAGTTGGTGAAGGGCAGTCATGGGTTAAGGGTCTTTCCAAAGGCCACATGCAGAAGTTGAGGAGGGATTTCAAGCGGGCATTCCCAGACTGTGGTTGGCTGACCACCTGTGGACCATGAGCTTCATTCTGGTGACAGGTGGGTAGCCGTGTTGGTCTGCCATAGTCGAAACAAAATAGAAAATTCTTTTCAGTAGCACCTTAGAGACCAACTGAGTTTGTTCTTGGTATGAGCTTTCGTGTGCATGCACATGAAAGCTCATACCAAGAACAAACTCAGTTGGTCTCTAAGGTGCTACTGAAAAGAATTTTCTATTTTGTTTCATTCTGGTGGTCCTTGGTATGTCTGTGGCTTTGTAGGTGAAGACAGGAGTCGGTACACCCATCACCCATTCATACTGATTTTTAATTGTATTTGTATGGCTTCTTTTATTTCTTATATTGTATTTTATTGCATTACAATTTGAATTCCAATGAACTCACAGAGCACGTTTAGCAACGTGAATTACAATTGCCACAACAAGTGGAAATATCATTAAGTGGTCTGCCAAGACCCTAAACAAGAGTGGTTTATTGGAGGGGGGGAGTTTGGGAACTGCAATTAAAGGACGAGAAGAGGCTCCACAGATGTCCTGTGAA